>NC_064565.1:33767338-34116713 GCF_937001465.1 Orcinus orca
CCATCCTCTCCTTCAGCCACATCCATAGCTTCCATGCAATAGGTCAAGAAAATCTATGCCTGAATGGTTGAGTTCTAGTAGAATGCCTGCCCACACATGCCATGTGTATATAGAGAAAAAACTATTTTCATAGACTTCATAAAGTATAGATATCACCAAATGACCCTATGTTTGCTCAGTGGCATAACATGATACAGAATAGGGACATTAAGTGGCTTGCCAGTGCATCATTCTCTGTTTGCAGTTATTTCAGTTCTTATATGTAGAATATATTTTTAAACTCTACTTGACCTTAAGAGATAAGCTAGAAAAGCATGTCTGTTCTGACCCCTAATGTTCCAATACCAGTTATTTTGTGCCCTTTTGTCACTCATCTTAATATAAGACACCTCACGCAGCAACTGGCAGTATTTTCACACCAGTGTTAGAGTTTAGCAGGGGAGAAAATGATGAAAGAAGAAAAAAAGAAAGACCAAATGCTTCAGTAATAATACATGCATTATCTAACATTATTTGCTTTTCTGACCAAACTTAGCATCACTATTTAACTACTTGTTTTTTTGCTGTTAAACTGAAGGAGATTTAGGAATTGGTAAAACGAATATAAATAATATTGGTAACATTGCCTTCCACATAAGCATTTAGCTCTTACTGCACCGTTTTGTGGATTAAACAAACTTTATACGGGAATAGAAAAAAATCTTGATTATGATTGTATAAAATGTTTGGAGGAAAATTTTTGACATTTGTAACAGTTAAATGCATTTATTAAGGTATGTTTTACTTGTACTAATTATATGAAGCTAATTTAAAATAACTCTGAAGGAACATTATGTTCACTTATATTTTTCTGCTTTTGCAAGTATTGTTTAAATGACATTTGTACAGTTTTTCTGTCATGGACACTTTGTGTTTAATTTTTAATGGCAAAGCACTTAAAAGAGGACATGTTTTCACAAAAAGATTATCTAAAATGGATGTTTTATTGGAAAGGTCAAAAGTGGGCATTTCCCTTGTTTTATGTGTGATTTACAGTTAAATTTTGCTTCTTTATAAATCAACAAGAAACCGTGAACCTGATTGTTTCTCATTCTGCAGATCTTTAGGCAAGCAACTATGAAAGCACTGAGGAGAAAATCTATTTTGCTAACTGGTTATCTGGAATACATGATCAAGCATCACTTCAGCCAGGATAAAGCAGAAACCAAGAAAACAGTTGTGAACATAATTACTCCATCCCGTATAGAGGATCGCGGCTGCCAGCTAACCCTAACATTTTCTATTCCAATTAAATATATTTTCCAAGAACTAGAAAAAAGAGGAGTGGTTGTACGTATATCTCTTGCTTTGCTACCAGGTTTTTCTCTATGGGTTGCATGTTGAGGACAAAATTTGGATTTTTTTGTTTATTCATTTTTCCATGTTATTTCACATCAGTCAGTGAGGATAAGTTAAATGCCAACTAAGTATTCAGCACTGTGCTAACTGAAGGGCACAGAGATCTGTCATTTCTGATAAAAGGGAAGAAACCACAAATTTTGGTTGCAGGAAAGAGTTTTATGTAATTTATCCATTATTTTCATTATAGTTTGGGCAGAAAAAAATTTAGTGAAAACCCTAATATATTATATATTTATTGAATAAGTGGAATTAAAGAACATACAATATAGTAGAGGGAGAAAAAGGAAATCAGTCTTACTTAGTTGTTTGATTGAACTAAATTATTTTCAACGTTTTCACTTCAGTCAAGAAAGATATGTAGACACATCTTAAGAGTGTTAATGTTGTATGGATTTTTTTTTTTAACTGTTGGGCCTAAGTAGCCCTCTTAGTCTCTTGAAGAGAACTAATAAGTATTTAATGAGTAATTTCAGGAAAAATGGTGATAACATATCTATTTCCAGATTTAGAAACTGCTGCACTCAGTCTTCCAAACCTTTAGGAGAGGTATCCCCAGAGTCTGAAGACACAAATCAGAATATCAGCATTTCAAATCACACTCTACCATTTACAAGCCATGTGCTCCTGGGAAAGTTAGTAAACAACTATTGACTTCAGATCCTTCATCTGTATTTTTGCTGCAAAAATACTTACCTCAAAAGTTGTTATGGAATAAAATGTGCCAGCACACATAAACCATTTATTATATTGTCTAGCCCATAGGGCGTGTTTCTTAAAGATAGTCATAGTGATCTTCAGACTAAGCTGAATTATCTGAGCCCAATTCATGAGATTAGGGATTACTGAATTTAATGGAAATATAACTAAAACTATCCAGATCTCAGTGAGGTTCTCAATCATTGAAATGTGTGCAAGGGTTCCAGTCTCTCCAGGGTCTCTCCACAGATAAACTGTATACTCGATCCATTGGTTGCTTAAAAAGGATCATTGCTGACTGGACTTCAGGAAAGTACTTAGGATATTCATGTACCAACCCATTAATATTTTAATTATTTTTAAGAGGGGAGTTTCAAATAACATAGAAACACTATGCTTTACTTAAAGTGAAAAAAATTGCTTATATATTAAGTTTTAGGGAAATCAGTATGAATGTTTTATGTAAGTTTCTCTTGAATGTGGATTTCCATTATATGAATGATGCCAACATTATTGTGGTTTTACTTTTTGTTTCCTCTACAGTGTGACAAACGGGATCCAAATGGGATTCGAGTGGCTCCAGTTCCTCTCTACAATTCTTTCCATGATGTTTATAAATTTATCAATCTGCTCATTTCTGCACTTGACTCTGCAGAAACAAAAATAGCCGAGTTTTCCATAGCAACTTAAGCAAATAATATGGAAAGCCTGTGGTTATTTTATTACTATTATTCAAGTTTTAATTATTTCAAAACTGATTACACATAACTGGCAATGAATTGTATACTTTACAGAAAAACAAGACAATTTTTTAAGGGCCTGTGGCCTTGAGATATCTGCATGGCTGTCCAATTTCTTGGTGTTTGGTGGATCAAAGTCTTTACTGGTGCAAGTATTATGTACACAGTCTTGATTAGCTGTCATATTTCATTGTTAATGAAATGTGTTTTGTTGGTTTAATTTATAATTTGACTGACAACTTCACAATGTACATGGAAATTTTTGTGTCAATTTTAGAAATATTACTTTAATTTTAATTTACCAAAGAGTTTCTTATAGGCACTGTAGTTGAACAGTCTGATATATGTATGCTTTTTACAATGTTCCATCTAACTCCAATCTGAGGAACAGAAAATGCATTTTTTAGGGCAGTGGCTTTCAAATATTTTGGTCACAATCCACACTAAGGAATACATTTAATATCAGAGTTTAATTTGTGTACAAGCCTTATTTCATTGATTCTAATACACAATTTTTTTAATCGTATGTTAACATCTGGTAAAGAAGAAATGTCTTTCAGTTTTCATTCCACAGCTTCTTACAATTGCCATTGGCCATTCTTTCATGTTATCTTCCCTGACATTACCATGATTTTCATAGTGAGTAGATATCATCCTAGATCTGGTTTTAAAAATGGTATATATAGCAACAACAAAAGTTGCATAAATTATTTGCTTGTGCTTTCATATTTATTATTTTATCTCATTACAACTAATGGTGGTTGAAGCTCATTAAATTGATTTCTTTACTCACTCTAGGGTCCTAATCCATTTTTCAAGGATGTCCCCTTATTTAATGTTATCATAATCTCTTGGTTTTGTTTAATGGGAATTTCTCCTGATAAAAGACTTCAGATGCTACTATGTTTCTAAAATAATGAAATAAATCACTCTAAGATACTTGTGATTGAGGATTAAGGTTAGGAAATAAGTGCTTCATCACTCAACCTCTATCCCAAATCTATGGACCTTTGTTAATCACTATGAAAACACAACAGTTACATTCAGCCCTGTAAGATTCCCCTAGTTCTCAGCTGTTGATGCCATAACCACTATTCATGAATTGGCAAAATACTCTACATTTGTATACATAAGCAGCAAGAAAGAGTGACTATGACGGTATTAGCTTAGCCAACCACTTTGAGTGGTAGAGTTAAATAAAAAGTTGCAGAGCTCTGACACCAACACCAGCAACTACTGATATTTATTGAGTACTTCCCATGTACCATGTATTGTGCTATTCTATTTACATGTTATCTCACTTAATTGAGTGGTTGCATAATAGCTTTAGAAAACTTTCCCACCTCCACTTTTGGCAAAACTCATCTTTCATAGATGGAAAAATTCTCAAAACCTTAAAATCTGACCATACATGACTTCATCTAGAAGAAATTGTTTTTGAACATCACAGTGGTAAACAAAAAAGACATAATTTCAGCTCTCAGGGAACAGGTAGCTTAGTGGGGAAACAGAGAGTAAACCTATAAACATCCAAGTAAATATATAATTACAAACTGTAAGTTCTTCTATTAAAGATAAACGGTGATACTATGAGAGAAAAATCTTAAGGGTATTAACTAGATAGTTGAGTAAGGAAAGGTATATGAAGGTGCCTATCAGTTAAAGTTCTAAAATATTTGATGTTAATCACATTAAAATTACATCAAATTATGTAAATAAACCATTCAAAGCATCATCAGCACTCTGTCCTCATCACCCAGGTGAAGAAAGAGCATTAAAAACTCGCTTTCTCACAGACTCTGGGAGGGCTCATGCCAAGGAGTACTTGCCAGAACTTCTGCTGCCAGTGTCCTTGTCCCACCGTGAGCCAAGCCACCCCCCGCCTCTACAGGAGACCTCCAACACTAGCAGATTCACAGAAAGGTAGACAGGATGAAAAGGCAGAGGGCTATGTACCAGATGAAGGAACAAGATAAAACGCCAGAAAAACAACTAAATGAAGTGGAGATAGGCAACCTTCCAGAAAAAGAATTCAGAATAAGGATAGTGAAGATGACCCAGGACCTCAGAAAAAGAATAGAGGCAAAGATCGAGAAAATGCAAGAAATGTTTAACAAAGACCTAGAAGAATTAAAGAAGAAACAAACAGAGATGAACAATACAATAACTGAAATGAAAACTACACTAGAAGGAATCAATAGCAGAATAACTGAGGCAGAAGAACGGATAAGTGACCTTGAAGACAGAATGGTGGAATTCACTGCTGCGGAACACAATAAAGAAAAAAGGATGAAAAGAAATGAAGACAGCCTAAGAGACCGCTGGGTCAACATTAAATGCAACAACATTCACATCATAGGGGTCCCAGAAGAAGAGAGAGAGAAAGGACCTGAGAAAATATTTGAAGAGATTATAGTCAAAAACTTCCCTAACATGGGAAAGGAAATAGCCACACAGGTCCAGGAAGGGCAGAGTCCCATACAGGATAAATCCAAAGAGAAACACGCCGAGACACATAGTAAATCAAACTGGCAAAAATTAAAGACAAAGAAAAATTATTGAAAGCAGCAAGGGAAAAATGACAAATAACATACAAGGGAACTCCGATAAGGTTAACAGCTGACTTCTCAGCAGAAACTCTACAAGCCAGAAGGGAGAGGCATGATATACTGAGAGTGATGAAAGGGAAGAACCTACAACCAAGATTACTCTACCCAGCAAGGATCTCATTCAGAATCAATGGAGAAATCAAAACCTTTACAGACAAGCAAAAGCTAAGAGAATTCAGCACCACCAAACCAGCTCTACAACAAACGCTAAAGGAACTTCTCTAAGTGGGAAACACAAGAGAAGAAAAGGACCTACAAAAACAAACCCAAAACAATTAAGAAAATGGTAATAGGAACATACTTATCGATAATCACCTTAAATGTGAATGGATTAAATGCTCCTACTAAATAACACAGGCTCCTTGAATGGATACAAAAAAAAGACACATATATATGCTGTCTACAAGAGACCCACTTCAGACCTAGGGACACATACACACTGAAAGTGAGGGGATGGAAAAAGATATTCCATGCAAATGGAAATCAAAAGAAAGCTGGAGTAGCAATACTCATATCAGATAAAATAGATTTTAAAATAAAGAATGTTACAAGAGACAAGGAAGGACACTACATAATGATCAAGGGATCAATCCAAGAAGAAGATATAACAATTATAAATATATATGCACCCAACATAGGAGCACCTCAATACGTAAGGCAACTGCTAACAGCTATAAAAGAGGAAATCAACAGTAACACAATAATAGTAGGGGATTTTAACACCTCACTTACACCAATGGACAGATCATCCAGACAGAAAATTAATAAGGAAACACAAGCTTTAAATGACACAATAGACCCAATAGATTTAATTGATATTTATAGGACATTCCATCCAAAAACAGCAGATTACACTTTCTTCTCAAGTGCGCATGGAACGTTCTCCAGGATAGATCACATCTTGGGTCACAAACCAAGCCACAGTAAATTTAAGAAAATTGAAATCATATCAAGCATCTTTTCTGACCACAACACTGTGAGATTAGAAATGAATTACAGGGAAAAAAAACATATAAAACACAAACACATGGAGGTTAAATAACACGTTACTAAATAACCAAGAGATCACTGAAGAAATCAAAGAGGAAATCAAAAAATACCTAGAGACAAATGACAATGAAAACACGATGATCCAAAACCTATGGGATGTAGCAAAGGCAGTTCTAAGAGGGAAGTTTATAGCTATATAAGCCTACCTCAAGAAACAACTCAAACAATCTAAGCTTACACCTAACAGAACTAGAGAAAGAAGAACAAACAAAACCCAAAGTTAGCAGAAGGAAAGAAATCATAAAAATCAGAGCAGAAATAAATGAAATAGAAACAAACAAAACAATAGCAAAGATCAATAAAACTAAAAGGTGGTTCTTTGAGAAGATAAACAAAATTGGTAAACCATTAGCCAGATTCATCAAGAAAAAGAAGGAGAGGACTCAAGTCAGTAAAATTAGAAATGAAAAAGGAGAAGTTACAACAGACACCGCAGAAATACAAAGCATTCTAAGAGACTACTACAAGCAACTCTATGCCAATAAAATGGACAACCTGAAAGAAATGGACAAATTCTTAGAAAGGTATAACCTTCCAAGACTGAACCAGGAAGAAACAGAAAATATGAACAGACCAATCACAAGTAATGAAATTGAAACTGTGATTAAAAATCTTCCAACAAATAAAAGTCCAGGACCAGATGGCTTCAAAGGTGAATTCTATCAAACATTTAGAGAAAAGCTAACACCCATCCTTCTCAAACTCTTCCAGAACATTTCAGAGGAAGGAACACTCCCAAACTCATTCTATGAGGCCACCATCACCATGCTAACAAAACCAGACAAAGATACTACAAAGAAAGAAAATTACAGACCAATATCACTAATGAATATAGATGCAAAAATCCTAAACAAAATACTAGCAAACAGAATCCAACAACATATGAAAAGGACCATACACCATGATCAAGTGGGATTTATCCCAGGGATGCAAGGATTCTTCAATATACGTAAATCAGTCAATGTGATAAACCATATTAACAAATTGAAGAATAAAAACCATATGATCATCTCAATACATGCAGAAAAAGCTTTTGACAAAATTCAACACCCATTTATGATAAAAATTCTCCAGAAAGGGGGCATAGAGGGAAACTACCTCAACATAATAAAGGCCATATATGACACACCCACAGCAAACATCATTCTCAATGGTGAAAAACTGAAAGCATTTCCTCTAAGATCAGGAACAAGACAAGGATGTCCACACTCACCACTGTTATTCAACATAGTTTTGGAAATCCTAGCCATGGCAATCAGAGAAGAAAAAGAAATAAAAGGAATACAAATTGGAAAAGAAGAAGTAAAACTGTCACTGTTTGCAGATGACATGATACTATATATAGAGAATCCTAAAGATGCCACCAGAAAACTACTAGAGTTAATTAATGAATTTGGTAAAGTTGCAGGATACAAAATTAATGCACAGAAATCTCTTGCATTCCTACACACTAATGATGAAATATCTGAAAGAGAAATAAAGGAAACACTCCCATTTACCATTGTAACAAAAAGAATCAAATACCTAGGAATAAATCTACCTAGGGAGACAAAAGACCTGTATGCAGAAAACTATAAAACACTGATGAAAGAAAATAAAGATGAAACCAACAGATGGAGAGATATACCATGTTCTTGGATTGGAAGAATCAATACTGTGAAAATGACTATACTACCCAAAGCAATCTACAGATTCAATGCAATCCCTATCAAATTATCAATGGCATTTTTTATGGAACTAGAACAAAATATCTTAAAATTTGTATGGAGACCCAAAAGACCCTGAATAGCCAAAGCAGTCTTGAGGGAAAAAAACGGAGTGGGAGGAATCAGACTCCCTGACTGCAGACTATACTACAAAGCTACAGTAATCAAGACAATATGGTACTGGCACAAAAACAGAAACATAGAGCAATGGAACAAGATAGAAAGCCCCAAGATAAAACCACACACCTATGGTTAACTAATCTATGACAAAGGAGGCAAGGATATACAATGGAGAAAAGACAGTCTCTTCAATAAGTGGTGCTGGGAAAACTGGACAGCTACATGTAAAAGAATGAAATTAGAACACTCCCTAACACCATACAGAAAATAAACTCAAAATGGATTAGAGACCTAAATATAAGATCAGACACTATAAAACTCTTAGAGGAAAACATAGGAAAAACACTTTGACATAAATCACAGCAAGATCATTTTTGATCTACCTCCTAGAGTAATGGAAATAAAAACAAAAAAATGGGACCTAATGAAACTTAAAACCTTTTGCACAGAAAAGGAAACCATAAAAAAGACCAAAAGACAACCCTCAGAATGGGAGAAAATATTTGCAAATGAATCAACAGACAAAGGATTCATCTCCAAAATTTATAAACAGCTCATGCAACTCAATATTAAAAAGACAAACAACCCAGTTCAAAAATGGGCAGAAGACCTAAATAGACATTTCTCCAAAGAAGACATACAGATGGCCAAGAAGCACATGAAAAGCTGCTCAACATCACTAATTATTAGAGAAATGAAAATCAAAAGTACAATGAGGTATCACCTCACACCAGTTAGAATGGCATCATCAGAATATCTACAAACAACAAATGCTGTAGAGGGTGTGGAGAAAAGGGAACCCTCTTGCACTGTTGGTGGGAATGTAAATTGATACAGCCACTATGGAGAACAGTGTGGAGGTTCCTTAATAAACTAAAAATAGAATTACTATATGATCCAGCAATCCCACTACTGGGCATACACCCAGAGAAAACCATAATTCAAAAAGACACATGTACCCCAATTTTCATTGCAGCACTATTTACAATAGCCAGGTAATGGAAACAACCTAAATGCCCATCGCCAGATGAATGGACACAGAAGATGTGGTACATATATACAATGGAATATTACTCAGCCATAAAAAGGAACGAAATTGGGTCATTTGCAGAGACGTGGATGGATCTAGAGACTGTCATACAGAGAGAAGCAAGTCAGAAAGAGAAAAACAGATATCGTATATTAACGCATATATGTGGAACCTAGAAAAATGGTACAGATGCACCGGTTTGCAGGGCAGAAATTGAGACACAGATGTAGAGAAGAAACATCTGGACACCAAGGGGGGAAGCGGCAGGGGGGTGGTGGTGGTGGTGTGATGAATTGGGCGATTGGGATTGACATGTATACACTTATGTGTATAAAATTGATGACTAATAAGGACCTGCTGTATAAAAAAATAAGTAAAATAAAAATTAAAAAAAAAAAAAGAAACTTGCTTTCTCCTACTTGCACCCCCTCCTCCCCCAAACCCAGAGATAATCATCGAACTAAATTTTGTGTTAATCATTCCCTTACTTTCTTTAAAATTTTATAACTATGCATGTACCCATAAAAATATATTAGCTAAATTTGCCTGTGTGTGAACTTTATATAAATGTAATCATACTGTATATATTCTTCTACTTCTTTTGCTCAGCATCCTGCTTTTTGAGATTCATTCATGTGTTACACATAGCTTTCCATTCACTTTCATTGCTGCTCAGTATTCTATTGTATAATTAGAATTATAATTCATTCTACTACTGATGAAGATGTGAGTTTTTCCAAATATTTGTAATATTGCAACAATGCTGCTATTAACATTCTTAGTGCACACGTTCAAAAGTTTGTCCAGGACCTATAATTGTGGAAGTGCTTGGTCATAGGCCACACACATGGTCGACTTCACTATGTACTGTCAAACTTTTCTAAAGTGGTTGTACCAGCTTCCACGCCAAACCAGTAGGACATGAGGGTTCCCTTGCTCCTTATCCTTGCCAGTAGTATACATATAAAAATAGAAAAGGTGGGGCTTCCCTGGTGGCGCAGTGGTTGAGAGTCCGCCTGCCGATGCAGGGGACACGGGTTCGTGCCCCGGTCCGGGAGTATCCCACATGCCGCGGAGCGGCTGGGCCCGTGAGCCATGGCCGCTGAGCCTGCGCGTCTGGAGCCTGTGCTCCGCAACGGGAGAGGCCACAGCAGTGAGAGGGCCCGCGTACCACAAAAAAAAAAAATAGCCAAGGTGATTATTAAAATAACAGAGAATAAATGTTTAACTTCCACACAAGAAGAAAGGGAAAAAAGAATGAAGACACACACAACACACACACACACACACACACACACACACACACAAACACATAAGTTTATGCTTCGGACACCATCCTTAATTTGTGGATTAAGCCAAAACTAGATTTTTACTTGAATTTTATACTTGATCAGCCTCTTTTCCTTTCTATCCTCTCCTTCACAGGCTTTTTGTATAATTCCTTCAGTAAAACATTTATCCAAATTCCTGTCTCAAGTTCCTAGGGAACCAAATCTAAGACACCATTTCCTTACTAGTCTTAATAATCATAAGTATTTTATATTCTATATCTAATATATAATGAATTTACAGTTCTGTTTCTGTTGCTTTTCACATATAATGCTAGTTTCCTTGTATATATTGTAATTCTTAACTTTAAAGTGCTCGTTCTTTGAGAACTGGGTTAAAGTGTGTTATTTGAAAGGTATTCACATTTGCTTCTACCAGTTGCCGAGGATCACTTCCGAGTTGTTTTCAGGTTTTTCAAATCACATGAACAGCATGTAACTAGATATATTAATCCATGTGAGGACCAATTAATAGTTACAAATCTTCACAAGTTATTAATTTTTCTTGCTGATCCTTTATATAGCCTTTGGTTGTCACCATTATGCCAGGCTCTCCTATCAGCTTACTTACCTTGGCCAATCCTAGGCTTGTCTCATGTCCTATTTAGTTATCAACATTGAAGCTCAGTGACTCTGGGATTCAGCAGAAACTCTGAGGATGAAAGCCATGCCTTGATCCTAAGTTTACTTTGATCTTTTCTTACTTCCCAGTTTCCTGCTTTTATTTCATTTTGGGGTTCTGAGAATTTCTCACTTCTGTGCCATCTCATTTTAAAAGGCTTTTTTGTTGTCGTTTTTCTTTTTTTTTTTTTTTTCTTTCTGGTATCTAATCCCCTACAACATGCTAAACTGTCAAGAAATGGATTATGACTGAAAACAAAACAAAACAAAACAAAATATATATATATATATATATATATACTTCCTGTTTTCTTAAGTAGAATGTGTGAAAAATGAATTGCACTTTCTCAATAACTCATGCACATCTATATAAATATCAATTCTTTTATAGCGATGCCCTTGGGTGCTATTGTAATACATAGGTCTGTTTGTGTAACATGAAATTATTATACAAAGCTTACTGGAGAAAAAGCTGGATGTGAAGTCAATAACTTATTTTCAAATTAAAGAAATAAACTTTTTCTACAGCTATTTTCTGCGCAATAACTTTCTACTTATTCTTGAGTTCAAAACTATACGGGTTTACATTCAAATTTTTTTATGTCTTTGTTTCACAAATTGAAGTTGCTAGAGCATTGGTTTTTAAGTAAATGGATTTTGGCATAATCTTAAGAAAGAAACTTGCAAATACCCTGAAAGCACACCATAAAGCACAACATGGTAATCACTGGATTAGGGCACCCTATTACTGAGATGATGGATTTGATGCTTGTGTGGGCCATTAGCATCTGCACTATGTGTTTGAGAAAGGTACAGGATATGTACCCAGCCCTCTAGTAGTAGTATTTTTAATCTCGGCAAGATGTACTCTCAAAGAACAAAATGATAAAGAGGATCATTATAATGGATTTAAACATTTCTGATGTGGTTTTGGCTTATTGCAATTATTCTTTTTATTAATGATCTAGTGTTCCGATTTTTGACTCTTTAAAGTGGCTCCTGAGTCCTTTTGACATTACCTCAGCTATTTTTTGATAGCTTTATTGCTTTTGGTCTGACAAGATGTAGGCTTACTTTGTATATTTCCTACCTCAAACTTGATATCACTCATTTCTTTAAGAATATTCAATTTCTTTTGGAGAAAAGTGGCATTTAGAAACTATAATCTTAACAGTACAAGTGCTCAATATAATTAGGTTGATCATTATATCCATGATTTTCAGTAAAAGCATTAGGAAATATATATTTTTATGAGAAATTATATCTTTATTTCATATTCATTCAATGTAATTTAGGATAACAGAGTTTTTATTTAACTTAATCTATTTTATATCTCTTGTGCTGAAAATCTTTGTTCTAATAATATTATCATGTATAATATACACTATCATATATATGCATATATATTATATATATAGTTTTAGAATTAGTAATACTAAAGCTATCATAAACAATATGATGAAAACAGTTTAAGATCTTTTGGAAACTTCTTTTTGTCCTTAGAATACATCTGACTAGGAATAGTAAGTCAGATTACTGTGTTTTAAAGGCACTTGTAATAACTCTTCTCTGTATGGTTCCATCACCAATTGTATACATATTTAGGTTCAGTACTTTAGAATTATCTTTTCAATCTTTATAAACTTCATTTTAAATATAAAATTTATTTCATAATTGTGTCATATAATTGGACAATTTCAACTTCAAATCTGCAAGCCAGGTATACTCAGAAAACTCTAGATTCTGTCCCTATTCCCTTCACCCTATTTCCTCCCAGTATTTATACATTTTTTTTTCATGCTTTGGTTTATCCTTTCTTTTACTTTACATATAGATATAAATATAGGTAAATATATATATAAATATATATCTCCTTCCTTATATAATATATAATAAATATAGTAGCATGTTACAAATGCTTCCACTTTGGAAAAGCATTCCTTTATAGAAAATTATAGTTAATACTTAAGAAATAATAGAATTAGAAAATAATTCATTTTCAATTCTTATTAGAATAATTGGTTCAGGCAAAGATCAAACATTATAGAAAAAGTTGATGAGAAAGTACATAGTGGGGGCATTGGATTGTTACCACCTAAACTCACTGATCATCACTAATACCAGTAAAAATGGAGCAACCTGTAACTATGTGCCTGTGATGCAGGCTATTTACTAAGGATATAATAAACCTGAATCCAGTAAAACTTTAGGGCTATTTTCCAGTTTATAACAACATGAAGAATGGAGGAACAAGCTAAATGACCCCACAGACCCCACAGAGAAGCAAATATGGGCCATTCTACATGGCAACTGGCTGGGTTTCTTCAACAAGTCAATAGCATGAATAAGATAGGGAAGAGGTGAGGGAGAAGGAACTCTTCTGGATTATGAGACTGAAGAGACGGCAAGCAAATGCAATGTGTAGACTTAGTTTGGATCTTGATTCAAAGACCAACTATAAAAATATATTGCTGAGAGAACTGAGGACATCTGAATGAGAAAAGAATTTTTATTCAATTTGTTAGCTGTGATAGCTACTGTGGATGTAAGAAGATGTTAGTATATCTAGGTATATATACCAAGTACATAGGAATAAAATGATGAAGTCTGGAATTTGCTTTAAAATTCCTTTGTTCCCTCCCTCTCCCCCCCCAAAAAAATAGAAAGAGTTTCTTATTGTATCATGTATATAATATTTCCCGCCACATATTCTTATGATGGAAACAATCCCTTCTGCCTCCATGTGTCAAAGAGTTGTTTCCATAATTTCCTTATGATGGATTTTGAAAGGAACAATATATCACACACTTATTTGCATATTTGTCTTTTCTTCCTACTTTAATATCCTCAATCAAATGAGAATAGTGTTTTAAAGCATGATTTCCCATGAAAAACAAAGAAACTAACTAACTTTGGATTCCTGGGCCTCAGTTGCAATTTCAATCACATATACTCATAATATTATTTTAGGTGAAAAGAACTGCATTTGGGTGCCAATATTTACTAAACAGAGGTCTTAATTTACTCTTTCCCAGTATGTGGGAGCTTCATTTCATGCAGCTCTCCTTGCACTCTATTGTGCTAAAACAGCAAGCTTGTCAAGAATGGAGACATTGCAATGATATATGCAGAGTCTATGGGAGACATTTTCTCTATGGGTTAAAGTAAGTAGTTGGATCAAAGTCAGGACGTAGATGCTACAGCTGGTCTGGGAAAAAACGGCAATTAAGAGGAAAAAAAAGAACAGAAAGAGAGAATCACAGACAGTCTTTTTTTAGGTGGCAACAACAGAACCAGACTGTTTGAAACTGGTAACTGACTCCAAATGTCACATTTTTCACTGAATTCTAAGTAATATTGCTATTTCATAACTGTTATTTGGTTGTATTGATGGCCATATTAACTTACTTTGTAACAAACTTGTTACATATATTTTTACATACTATATTTGTTATCTTTCTCTTTCTTATGTATCTTTCTCTCAACAATACTTAGGAAGATTGAAGAAAAGCATATTAAAGCTTACAGAACACTTCCTTTGAATGACTTTCAATCCAGCCAGACCTGGTACGTTTATTGTGATCAACTCATGCACTTCTGTGCAGTTCAATATCCAGTACCTGTGTGATTACCTATCCATCAGAAAATTTCATCTTCCTTAAATATTTCAATGTGTATTTGTGTCAGAAACATAAGAATAAAATAAGACTAAAAGAAAACTAAATGTTTTAAATTAATTTCTCTGGGAAAGTTGACAATCATTTTAGGGGAGCAAATTTACTGTATAGTAATCTATATTTCCAGGTAATATTAGTCATCTATCTCACAAAAAATGATAGTAAATGAATAAATGTGGCATAAACATAGAAATACCCCTAAAATGACAAGAGTCAAGAGTGCATGGAAGATGTCAATACACTTTCAAAACTGGAAAGTAAACTGACTTAGCAGGACAAAGAAAACTGAAATATAACTGCCAACATGAGAGGGGAAGCTATCAAAGAGTATTAATCTAATTCAGGTCAAAGCCATTGAAATGTTTAGGAATTGGAGGTACCTGTTATTTCTGAAGATCAGGATACACAGTGGGATGGGAAATAAATGGTTGAAAGTCTATATAATTCGCAGCTGGACCACAGATTCTTTCCTCAGCCTGTGCAACTGGAATGTTACACCTTCCCCACAACCACAAAGACAAGAGTTCACTTTCTAGAAAGGATGAACTTGTGTAGTTCTAGACGTGGGGCCATGAGGACAGCTGAGGAGATGGATGAGCCATTTGACTAAATGATGAATGATTTAGCAAAATTTTGCATTTTAAGTGGTGAAAGCCCTTACTCCTTTCCCCTACTTGTCTCCCAAGAAATTATGCATGTGCCTAGGGCCATGTCCACCTCCCCTCCAGCCCACCCCAGGAATATGATTATAGAGTTCTCTCTGGGAAAACTGTCTAGTCCAATTGATACGAACTACAAATCTTTACATGGGTCTCATTGTGGTATAGTGCCACCCACCAATCAAAAAGTTCCACCCCTGCACAAAATACTCGCACTTGATTTTTACAGTTCCAAGTTTAAAATGAATAGACATGGAGTATCACCATACGTTGAACAATAACATTTAAAGTGCAGGATATTATCCAAAAGAACAAACAGGAAATAAGTAATACAATGAAAAAGGAAGAAAAAGAGGGGAAAAAGGAAAAAAAAAAAGCTACAGCTAAAAATCTTCCAAGAGAAAAGAAAAATCTTGGAACAAGAATACTATACAATTAAACAGGGTTCAGAGAACAAGAAAAAGTTCTTGAAAATGAAAACAAATATGATATCAGAAATAATTCAAAGGAAAATCTGGAATATAAAATTGAAGAACTGTCTCAAAAGGAGAACAAATAGATTAGATAATTAGAAGGTTAATTCTAGAGGTCAACACCCATCTAACAGTGGCTGCAAAATAAAAGAGCAGAGAAAATATTGGGTTGGCCAAAAAGTTCGTTTGGGTTTTTCCATGTTACATTTTGGCCAACCCAATAGAAAAATTATCAAAAAAGAAAACTCCTCCCAAGAACTTTTCCCAAAACAAAGATGTGCTTTCAGAAGAAAGAGGCTTAGTAAGTACTAAACATGATCAACTTGTTTTGTTTTTTAAAATATAAATCACATTATGGGAAAAAATGTAAGACACTGGTGATATAAAGAAGATTCTAAAACCTTTTATAGAAATAATTGTTACATTAAAATCAGCAACTATAATGATGCAGAAATTCTTACTACAAAATCTGAAAGACAGAGAACAATGGAGGACACTTTTGTTATTCAGATGGGAAATTATCTCCATTTAAGACTTTGACTGCAAGTCAAACTATCAATTAAATGTGAAGATAAAGATGTTTTCAGGTGAGCAAGGTTTTAGAATGTTTACTTTCCATGTACTACTTCTCAGAAGCTACTGGAAAAGACTGAGGCAATAGGATTCCCAAAGAGGGCATGAAGAGAGGTCTCATGCCGACAGCCCTAGAGCAGAACCACTCCAGACTGGAATAAATCCTCAGA
Organism: Orcinus orca; assembly: GCF_937001465.1. Classification (NCBI taxonomy): domain Eukaryota; kingdom Metazoa; phylum Chordata; class Mammalia; order Artiodactyla; family Delphinidae; genus Orcinus; species Orcinus orca. The sequence goes on from NC_064565.1 coordinate 33,784,192, forward strand.
GGGCTGCAGGAGGTGGATATTTACTTCCTCTCTCTGTCCTTCCACCACACACACAAACTGATGAAATACCTAATGCCTCATATTTTTCATTATTCTGATAAGAGTTTTAAATTCTGTCAGAGCTAATTTGAGAATTCAAATTAGTAAACAGACAACAATACTGCGCAAATGTAAAAGAAGGCAATTATTAACTCTAAAACATAAGATTGTACAATAAAAGAAACATTATTAGAGTAAAACGTGCGGTGTAGAAGACATACCCTCTATTTCTCAGTTTAATATTACAAAAATGCTATGTTCTCAATATATTTTAACATATGTCCTGATTCTTTCATATGCACACAACACCAGCTGTAAATAATATTTATGTGGTTATAAACATGCAAACAATGACTATTGAGGCAATCTAAATAATGATTTCACTATATGTGGAGGATAGGGGAAGAGAATATATTTGTTTGTATGTATGTGTCTGTGGGCCATGGGGGAGAGGGAGATCTATGACAACTAAATCCTCAATTTTCACAGTAGGAAAAAATAATGTTGCGAATTTGAAGATGAAGAAATAGCTATAAATTCATATTATTTAAAAATATGGGGCTAAATATAGATAGAAATAGCTAAAATAGTTGAGAGCTGTCGCCTTCTGGTTAGCAGGAATTAAAGGTAGGTGTTGGGTTGGTCAGAGGACTACTGTTTTGGGCGTAAAAGTTGAAACATGCAGAGAAGTATGCTGTATAAGAGTTACGTTCACAGACTCTGAAACCAAGATACAGGGCTCAAATACTGGGTCTACCACCTACTAGTTATATGATCTTGTGACATAGATGCTCAGTGCCTCCATTTCCCTTTTGTAAAATTAAATAATAATGGCATTACCTCACAGGGTTGTCTTACAGATTAAGTAGTTTAATAAACAAAATCATTTAAATAGTATGTGGCACACATTACTAGTGCTGGCAGTTCTAGGTAACTGTTAAGTATTTACATGAGTTACTTTGGTTAAAAAAAAAAATTAAAAAGAAAACACAACACATTGTGCAATACATAGAAATTAGTCAAGAAATAAGAATCATTATATTTAAAAACTAAAAATTGATGAATTGCCATCAATGGAATAAAGCTATCTTAAACTACTAAAGTATGTTTCTTACTGTTTAATATCTAAACAAGAGCATTTCATTAATTATGCTTCATATGAAAGATTAAGTTGTGTCTATTGTAACTATCAGTATATGAACATATTGCATAAGATATGAATTGAAATTGGCTTCTAAAAATCAGAAGCTCATTCACTGAAAGAAATGAAGACAGTAAAATTGATAATAACATTCATTGGACTTCCCTGGTGATGCAGTGGTTAAGAATCTGCCTGCCAATGCAGGGGACATGGGTTTGATCCCTGGTCAGGGAAGATCCCACATGTCACAGAGCAACTAAGCCCCCAAGCCACAACTACTGAGCCCACACACCACAACTACTGAGCCCATGTGCCGCAACTACTGAAGCCTGCGCACCTAGAGCCTGTGCTCTTCAACAAGAGAAGCCCCCACTCCCTGCAACTAGAGAAAGCCCGTGAGTAGCAACGAAGACCCAATGCAGCCAAAAAATAAAATAAAGTAAATAAAATAAAATAAAAACTTGTCAGAAGACTAATTAATACTTATGCGAATATTTCTTCTTTTTGGCTGAACACTGGTCCTATATCTGCTTTGATATTTTCACATAATATCAGGTATGCCCTCTATGCTTTAACTTAATATTCAGAAAATCCTAAATTCTCAATATATCTTAAGATATGTCACTACTCTTTCATATACACTTAGTGAGTCCAAAATTTCAACAAAATTGATACTGATTTTTCTTTTTCTCCTCAGTAGAGATTAAGGACATATTTTTTTTTTTCCAAAAACGAACTGTGTTTAAAAAGATGCTATTAAGTGGGGAAACAACAGGTAATGTGTTGAGTGCGGTGGTTTTATTAATTGTAACATATAGTAAACCATGTTTTTGTTTTTATTTATAGTTTCAACATGTGATGTAAATTAGAATACCTCCGATATTCTTTTGGCAAACACAAAAGCTGTTTATCCCATAGATGATATAGACAATAATGTATGGCTCATAATTTGGAAGAAAGCTGTAACTTAAGAAGTTCCGACGACATTCAAACAGTTTGTGTGTAACTAAACTAAGGCTGTTAGTGAATGGCAGCTTTAAAACATTTTAAACATGTGGACAAAAAATTGAATTTTTATTATTGTAAACGAAAAAGGAAGGTTTCTGGAGAAGCTAGACAACATACTGTAATCCAAGCTTGAGCAAGTTGAGGAGGTATGGTGTCGTATAAATAGAAACCTACTCTTCCCTTTATGTGTTTAACATACATAGTCTGAAAAAGAGGAGAGATATGGAATGATAATGTACAATATCATACATCTGAGCACAGGAATAGAAATGTTTTTATTCTGAATATCAGAAACTCAAGGAAGAATCACAGTGAGACATATTTATCTCTGCAAATCTAGGTACATCCTGAAAATTTTGAATAATATACATTTTATGAAAAAGATTAAATTGAGTTTGTATATAAGTGTATGTGATGACTGAAAGAGAGAAGTGACTGAAGGACAAAACTTAATCCAGTCATTGCTATCAAACATATGACAACATTTAATGACATTTCTACTAAGGCAAGTTTGAGTACAGGAAAACTGTATGATAAAAAAAATCTTTATAGCCTTCTGTTCATTCAACTCACAGTGTATTTAGTTAGTTATAGCTTAGGGAATACTTTAAAATCATATTCATAGTTTTATTACATAGAGAAAATGAAGAAAGAGAAGAATAATATAGGAAAAAAGAAAGGAAGATGGATTAAAAGGACTGAGAAAGTAAACTGCTTCTTTTCTTTTGAAACATTTGTCATAAAGAAAGTTGAATTCATTTTACTTAGAATTTTTAGGAATTTAGTAGAGAACCATTTCTTAATATAGAATCCTGCATACTGTAGGTATTTTTATAATATCCACTATATATTGAAAACCTAAGCTGTGTAACCTATGTTAATGCAAAAATATGTACAAAATGGCTAAAATTTAAAAAATAGAGATAATATCAACTTTTGGAGAGGCTGCAGAGAAACTTAATCACCTGTACATTGCTGGTTAAGATGTAAAATGATATATCTACTTCTGCAAAATAGTTTAGCAGTTTCTTCTAAAACTGAAAATGTGCTTACAATACAACCCAGGAATGGTACTTTGGTAAATTTATACCAGAGAAATTAAAACCTATGTTACTGCAAAGACATGTACAAAAATATTTATAACAACTTTATTTATAGTAGAGAAAAACTGAAAACAACTCAAATGTCTTTCAGTGGATGAATGGTTAAACAAACTGTGGTATATCCATACCTTGGAATACTGCTCTTTTACCTTTCTCTCTTTAGTTAATTTCAATTCACTTTCACCAATCAATAGAGACTTTATTTTGCCTGGAAGATTCTCCTTCTAGGCCAAGTTGAGTATCTTCTACAATACAGTCATTCACTTGGGAATGATAACACAGAGCTTAAATACTGAATGAATGAATGAGTGAATCACAGTAGGACAAATGATCAATCTCTGAGATATGGAGACTATCTGAAAAAATGAGAATTCCATTAGTGAAAATAAACTCTTGTCCAACCAAGAATTACTTTTGTTTCTTTCTTATTCATTTCGGTTGAGTTCTTAGAAGTTAAAAACTTCCAGGGCTTCCCTGGTGGCGCAGTGGTTGGGAGTCCGCCTGCCGATGCAGGGGACGTGGGTTCGTGCCCCGGTCTGGGAGGATCCCACATGCCGCGGAGCGGCTGGGCCCGTGGGCCATGGCCGCTGAGCCTGCGCGTCTGGAGCCTGTGCTCCGCAACGGGAGAGGTCACAGCAGTGAGAGGCCCGCGTAACGCAAAAAAAAAAAAAAAAAAAAAACTTCCAGTTATTTTAGGTTTACCTATGATAATAGGTTTCATTATTTAGTCTAATAGGTATCTAATGGATATCATGATAAATAATAGTTCAATAAATGCTAGAGTTAATTGTTCTCTTAACGTATGCCAGATTTTTGTCTTAACACTTTATATTTAATCCCTATCCCAACCCTATGAGATAAATACTATTATTTTGTTCATATTCTAGATAAAGCAGGAAAGGATAAGTATTGTGTCAAGATCAAACAACTAGAAAGTGGTAGAGTTGGGACCCAAATCTGGCAGTCTGTATCTAGGGCTCACGTACTTAACCAACATGCAATATTTCCTCTCTTGAAGCACACTGATAATTTGGTTTATTTTAATTGCTCACAGCTTTCTCACCTTTCGTAACATGCATGGTAAACTCATAAAATACTAACTTTGTAAGCCCATTTCCTTAGATGTAAACCAAGATAAAATAACTACTTACTCCTTTCACTTCTCAAAAAAATAAACAAGGAAGCATTCTGTAAACGTTGAAGTTCTATCATAAAGCTTTTGTCACAGGCAGTGATATCCACTGGTTTCTTTTCTGTATTAAAGTCATCTTGTCATGTCCCTGCCTTATACCTTTTCAACTGTCATCTTTTTATTTCTTAATGTAGTCCTAATTATATTAAGTTTCCAGACTTCACCTCCCTAAAAAGGTACACTTCAATCAAAGACAATATGATTTGGACTGATTCACATACTCATCCTTCAGAGGTACAGGCATACCTTGTTAAATTGTGCTTTGCTTTATTGTGCTTTGCAAATATTGCAATTTTTTACAAATTGAAGTTTCGTGGCAACCCTGCATCGAGCAAGTCTATCAATGCCATTTTCCCAACAGTTTTTGCTCACTTTGTGTCTGATTACATGTTGTTAATCCTCACAATCTTTTGGACCTTTTCATTGTTATCATATTTATTATGGTGATCTGTGATCAGTGATCCTCGATGTTACTACTATGATTCACTGAAGGTTCAGATGATGGTTAGCATATTTTAGCAATAAAATATTTTAAAATTAAAATATGTACTTTTTTAAAGACATAATGCTATTGCACACTGAATAGGCTACACTATAGTGTAAACATAACTTTTATATACACTGGGAAACCAAAAAATTCATGTGACTCACTTTATTGCAACACTTACTTTATTGCACTGGTCTGGAACTGAATCCACAATATTTCCAAGGTATGCCTCTGTTAACTGAGCCCTGACTACAGATATTTTCTCATGCTAGGTTCAGAGATTAGAAAAAGGGCAATCATCCCAGCCAAGGGAGCTCAGAGTCTGGGGAGATAGCTACCATAATGTAGACATACTCCAGATAGTAAAGGAGTAGAGTTCTGGTAAGGGTTGTAAAGGAAAAGGACAGAGTGTACAATGGAAGACTGACCAAGGGAAAATTTTCACCTATAGGTTGGTCAGGGAAGGCTTCCATTGAGGAAGTGATTAAAATGAGACCTGGAAGATGAGAAACAGGGAACGCAGGGTGGAGAAAGAGTATTCTAAACAAAGTCCGTGAGGTTAGAAAGGACTTCATGTAGAAACGAGCTTCAGTCTTTTGAGAAACATATTTAATAGGCAAGATTTCCTACTTAAAAGTCCAAAAACTTTTTCTAAGTTTTTAAAGATTTTTTCCAGTTTTCTTATTATATAGTTTGATGAAACAACAATGAAAAAACACATTAATTTGTGAATGTATTTTTAAAAATGAGTTTGAGTGTTCCTGTGGCTAACCCAGTGACTATAAAATAACCTACAGGGCAACATCAATCTGAGGTGAGTAGTAATTATTTTGAACCAAAACATCTATTGGATCTTTGAATGTTCCTTTTATTTAATCAGTTCTCACCCCAAAGGCAGAGAAGTGTTTCTCTATTTTGTCCTACACTGACAATTCAACTACAAGTCATATACCAGGGTCAGCAAACTATGGTCCATGGGCCAAATCCCATCCAACGTCTCTTTTTGTTCAGTGTGTGAGCTAAGAATGGTTTTTATATTTCCAAGTGGATAAAAAAATTTTAAAGAATAATATTTCAAAACATATGATAATTACATAAAATTCAAATTTCATTGCCAACTATTTTTTTTTGAGTGGGGGAGAACTCAGTCATGCACATTTGTTCATGTATTATCTATGGCTTCTTTTACTCTCTAAGGTCAGAGTTGTGTAGTTGGGACAGAGACCTTATCCACAAAACCATTTAGACCATCCTCCACAAATATTTACTCACTGGTCCTTTAAAGAAAAAGTTTACTGACCTCTGCATTAAAACATTAGTTTGTTGAGGTGTTATTGGTAACACATTCATGCCACTAATCGTCAGTTCAGTTGTGTGCCCCTGGCTTTATCGTAAGCTTTAAACGTACATGAGCTGCTTTTTCTACCTTTAATTTTCTGAACAGTATCTCGTTAACAAACTAGACAATCAAATGATTTTATTTTGAAAAACTATATGATTTTTTGTTTAATCTTAATTTTTGGTAGCTTTCTAAATTCTATTTTAGGATATTGAAATTTTTTCTGACATTATAATACATAAAGTTAACATTAGGTGTCAGTATTTTACATATTATTTAGTAAGTGTGTGTATATGAAAAAGTATTGGATTATTACAGACAGCATTTTCACTGGAAAACTTCAACTTTGTTATAATGCTTGCTCTATTGTTTTTGGGTTTTTTTGGTTTCTGTATTATGGAAATATTCTTTATGATATCTACTAAGAAATCTCTTTAAAATGTGGCCCATCTACACCAGTCCATTTGCCAGCTGAATATAACTGTACCCTCAATTGAAGCCACAAAGAATAGAAGCTCTACCAAATTCTGGACCAAAACATTCATGAGGTGTATTAATTTTAGCCTCTAAATTTTGAGGTGATTTGTTAAACACCAAGAGATAATTAGAACAATTGGGACAATCCTCAATGTTGTAGACAACAGATGTGGTAGAGTGAAAGAGTAAGAATTTAAACATTATTACTCAATCAAGCAAAAAAAATATAACACTCTTAGCCCCCACTCCCAAAAAGTCTATTGCTCGAAAGCCCTATGAAGCAACTGGGAGTAGGTTTGGGAGGGGACTCAAGCCTGCTAATTAAGGGTATTAACTTATTTGATGGCAAAACCTGATCTGGTCCAAACTCATTTGATCAGTATTTACATAAGACTATATATTGCTTTTATTTATTACACTTAGTGTGAATATTCATATATTTGGTTACAGTTATATTAATGCCCTTAAGTGATACTGTCCTAGACCCCACTGGAAGTATTATGTATTATATGATGTATATATTATATTACTTTATAAACTCAGAAAAATTCTAAATTCTAAATCATAAGTGGACCCAAAAGTTTCAAATAAAGTTTTGAGAGCCTGTATTATGTGGCAGTTGAACATGCCATTTTTAGGAGTCATAGTATTGGGTTCAATTTTCAACTCTGTATGCAATCATGGGAAAGTTACTTGGTCTCTCTGCACCTTAATTTCCCCACAATCAAATGCAGATGTGTTCACAAAACATATCTTCAGGAAAGCTTACCCAAATATTATTTATAAAGATAGAAAAACAGAGTCAACTTAAATGAAGAACTATAAGGGACTAATTTAATTAGGCCATCGTTAAAAATTCTGTTTTAGAATTTTTAAATATTTTAAAATGTAGTACATTCAACACTGTAAATAGATATTGAAATAGTGAAAACATTATTGCTATTCCACAAAAGTAAAAACCAGAAATACATATTAATATGATTAAATCTAAGCCAGAAAGAGCTAAGCAGAAGTGCATTTACTGTACCAAGTTTTATGAAAGTGAAGAGGAAGGAGAGTTTTAATCCCACCTAAGGGGAATAAATGAAGACTTTCTCTCTTTTATAGTAGCTTGAAATTCTCCAAAAGTCCCAACGTCATGGATTATCATTAATGGAAGGAGCAAGTAAGTCAGGGAGGAAACAGTGTCATGTAAGTACAGTGGCGCTGCATATACTAGGGTTCACTTTCAAAAACTCAACTAAATTATGCTCAATCAAAAAAGATTAAATATAAAAAACAGTCTAAATTGTTTGGGTGACTGATACAGCACTACAGAATGAGCTGAGGACCCAGACAGAATGTGACAAGGTTGACAGCAATTCCTCCTCACTTTCTAGATGCCTCTCAGGACATAAGCATGACCTACACCAGATGTGATTCTAGTGTTGAAGACTAGATGAAGTCTATTTTTAATAAATATTTCCAAGTATTTATTTTTCCAAAACATAAGCCATAAACTTTACCTAGAAATCAACCAAAGCATCTCATTTTCCAATAATGGAGGAAAAACTATTGACACTGGACTTACTTAAAGAATATAGGTCTCCAAGATGTTGCCTTCTTTGAAGATCTGCAGTTTGCTTAGGGGTCACTTACATCCATCCTACATACCCACATCTTACAGATGTAGAAACTCAGGACCAGCACAGTCAAGCACTAGAACCCTGAAGTTTTCACTCTTTGCATGTTACTTTTTCCTCCTTTTTCTATACTATTTCTGTGAGGATTCCACAATTCTCAGTTGCTACACAACCCTCTCCATGGGGATAACAAATGGGGCTTGCTGATGATTCTGTTTGCTGCTTAAGTGTCCCCATAAACCTGCTTCTCTACTGTTGCAAAACAGAATAGCACCTCAGAGGATTCTCTAGCTTCAGTTACTACACACATTTCAAATATGGGAGATTCAGCATGGACAGCAAGATCTATCCATTGATTTGTAGGCAGTGCACGAGCAACCCTTTCCATACACGAACCTCCATCTCAGCCAGGAAGGGGTGTACCACCAGCAGGAGTCCTTGTTTTTTCTCTCCCATACCTGTTTCCACTGCTCTCACACTAACTTGGAGGAGAAGTAAACAATAATTCTAACATTTTGCCATTGAAAATACTAGATACTAACTTAGTCCCACCTCCTGAAACCTATGGAGAAGGGGAGACATTCTCTGAGTACCAGTACCCCCTTGTACCTTAGTTCTCCAGGTCAAAACCCCTCAACCCTTAGGAAAACACTGGGCAGTTTTTTCTTGTAGCCCACCAAGTTTTGAATGAATGTAAAAAGAGGAAGTTAGGGGAAACAGAGTAATCACACTCTACCCACCAACTTTCATCTAATCTATAATAAATTATTAATCTAATTAATATTAGATGTTCAAAAAACAATGCCTTCTCCCATAACCATGACCTGACATTCTCACAGGAGTAACTTGTCTAATTTATCCCAAATAGTACTTCCTTCTCAATAGATACATACTTTCTAGATTTCATAATTAACAAAACTAAAAGTAACTTTTAAAAAGGGTCATCTGTATGGTAATAAGATAGTGGCCCAGTTTCATTCTTTCAAATGTGGCTGTCCAATTTTCCCAATACCGTTTATTGAAGAGACTCTTTTTCCATTGTATATCCTTGGCTCCTTTGTTGTAAATTAATTGATACATATGCATGGGTTTATGTCTGGGATCTCTATTCTGATCCACTAATTGATGTGTCTGTTTTTATGCCAATACCATTCTGATTACCATAGCTTTGTAATATAGTTTAAAATCAGGGAGCATGATGCTCACAGCTTTGTTCTTCTTTCTCAAGATTACTTTAGTTATCTGAGATCTTTTGTGGTTCCATACAAATTTTAGGATTGTTTGTTCTATTTCTGTGAAAAATGCCATTGTAATTTTGATAGGGATTACATTGAATCCATATATTGCTTTGAGTAGTATGGACATTTGAACATTAGTTCTTCCAAATATGAGCACAAAATATCTTTCCATTTACTTGTGTCTTCTTCAATTTCTTTCATATATTTCTTTCTTAAATTTATTATATTTTGTAGTTTTCAATATACAGGTCTTCCACATCCTTGGCTAAATTATTCCTAGGTATTTTATTCGTTTTGATGCAATTGCAAATGGGATTTTTTTTAAGCTTCTCTTTCTGACAGTTCATTATTAGTGTATAGAAAAGCAACAGATTTTTGTGTATTAATTTTGCATCCTGAACAGTCCCTTTGTCATGTAAGGCACCATATTTATAGTTCATGGGGATTAGGGCATGATCTTTAAGGGTTATTATATTGCTCACCACCATTGGTTTCTGAGCATTTCTCTTTCTCTCCTACTTTGGCTTTGCTCCCATGTAGAATCCCTGAAGCCTTTTTACCCTAAAATGCTTTGCCTCCATCTTCTACAACCTTTCAGTAACCAAAGGCAGATATTTCCTTGGATGGTAGGCTTCTAGAGCATTCCTCTATGTTCTCTTTGAAGTTGTTAGTTGCAGGAAGCAAACTCAGATGGAGATTTATGTGCAGGAGTTTTACTGGAAATGCTCTTGGGATGAACATGTGTATGTGGGGATGGGCTTGGGGGACAGCGAAGGAAGCAGGACTGTGCTGATGGGAGAAAATGAACTTTAATACAGTTACAACAAAGTTCTCAACCAATCCCACAGGGAGTCTGGACCAAGATGACCCTTGAGAATTGCCCTCCAATTGAGGTCCCTTGTATGGGGCTCCAACATCATTGTCATAGATGCAAGAAACTAGGGCATGGAGAAGTGAAGGAGGGGCAGGCATGACCTCAGGCTAGGCACAGAAATTCACCGAGAGAGGTCTGTCCCCAACAATCCCAGTAATAATTGTTTTGAGGAATGAGTGTTTTGCAGCTAAAGAGTAAGAAATAGGCCTTGAAGTAGGAGAACAAAGATGACACTTGGGTCAGGAAAATAAGATCAAAGATTTGGGATCAAATGGAGGTGGGATAGTCTAGTATTTCCTATACCAATCACTTCTACTTCTTGTAGCTTGTATGCACAGGTGTATGGGAGGTGTGGGGTTCAGCTATCAGGAAAAGAAAAGGGGTAATGATCTCATTCCTGCCACCTGCCACATTGATCCCCACTCTCCCTGAATGGTTCCTGATCTTTTATCTTTAAACTAATAAGCCTAGGTACATGTTTATATATGTGTATTTTATGATAAGCCATCAAAACTTCACATTTAATGTAGAAATGTTATTAAATATAAATGAACCATTTTTATGTGTGTACATATGCATATATATGTATTTACACATATGTGTGAGTATATACATATATATACACAGGTATACACACACATGGAAACACACATATATTCAGAAATCTGTGTAAACAGCTAACCTTGCTTGATAAGTGTGTATGGTTTTTTTGGCGTGTGGAGTGTCCTTGAAGGTGGTTTTGGAGTAACTAAAAGTCAAATCTGAAGTTGCTTTTGTTTAAAAAAAAGAAAAAAAAACCTACTTCTTTTGTAACTACTAGAATCAGCTCACAAAGTTTATTTTTTATCTGTGTCCATAAAATTTAATAAATTTAATAATTTAAAAGATTAATAAGGGAAAATTGTCCCTAACATGGTCTGGGACAGAGTTTTTAATTCACAACCTTCTTCTGGGAAGAAATTAGCATTCTTGATAAACTGCTAAAGCAATTTTCAGATAAACTTTTGATGGTATTAAGACCTCTTCTGGGAAGCCAGTTGTCATCCCACTCAGCCGAATGATAGTCAAAGAGTTCAATGATCTTTCACCAGACATCTTTTTCTCCCTTTTTGTGTATGACACCTTATCACTCTTTCATATATGTTTGTGTGTGTGTATGTGCGTGTGCGCATGTGCACGTGTATGTGTGTGTATGAAGACAGAAAACTTAAAGTTGTCCAATTTAGAATTTGTAATAATTTAAAAATAAAATTTGATTAGCACACATAACTAAATTTTCTGGGGAAAAAAGTTTCAAACAGGAAGTATTTCATTAATATTTGGTCCCATTTAGAAATGTAAGAGCCCCTAAACATTTTAAACTACAGTTGTGAATTTAATACTTGATTTCATTTTTTAAATATTTACATTTAAATACCTTTAAATATTTACATTGTCCAAAAAAAATTTTAAGTACTTACATAATTCTGTAAAATTTACTAAATTAAATTTCAAAATAGAATAAACCTGTGCCAACAGGCATTCTAATACTGTATATGAACTTACTGAGATCTTAAGTTAAGATCTCAAGTTGAAATTGATTTCACAATTGCATATTTTAAACTGGAGTCAAAAGTCTGACCCATTCTAATATACTAAATTCTCCACAACATTTCAGATATTTAAAATACCAAATGTGCACAATTTACTTAACAAAGATGGCTAAATAATAATAATATCATAGATGTGATTTTCTAAAACATTTTAATACTAATTTTAAACCTTCTCAAGTTTAAAAAAATGCTGCACATCATGAAACAATTATGTCACCCAACTCACTTTTGGTGGTTACCTTCCCATGAAATTTTTGGAATTGCTTTCATTTTCCTGGTTCTTAGAGACCAGAATATATTGACCAAAAAGCAATGGATCCTTATCTGGGATTCTGATGGATTTCCCATGAATATAAAGAGGATCCAACAGTCTTCCTAACTTAAAACGTGTAGACATTTGGACCATTTTCTTAGACTTAAGTCTCATCATTACCAAATTTTCAAATGAAACAAGGTCTGTAATCCACACCAAGGAATTAAATTTGACTTTGCATTTCTTTCTATGGAAACGTGTCTCCATTCAAGGTCTAAAGACCCATGAGCTTGAAGGATTTCACATTATCTTAGTACTCTATAACCTTAGGAGATATGAAAATTATATCAAACTAATTCCATATGTCTCTCCTGGCTGTGTGTTATTATTCAACCGTAATTTCCAAGGTCATTCTGTGAATGCTATCCTTTCCCCTAAGCTCTTCAACTTCTTGCTTCCCTTCTCTGAGAACAATTTCATCAAACCTTATTTTCCTCACTACAAAATAAGAATAATAATATACAACTCACAAGTTTTGTGAACACTAAATTAGATAATATATGCAAAATTTCTTTGTAATAAAATCAGTGTTGCTGTGATTTTTTTTTTTTTTTTTTAACCACAACTACTAATACCTCGTATTGAGTTTTCACTATAGGGCAGATCCCACAAGAGGGATTTAACATTATCTATTTAAACCTCTAAACAATGCTAGGTGATGACTAATAGTAATCTCCACTTCAGAACCAGGGCTTCAAGACCACAAGTCATTTCTTAGTTATATAACATATTGCTAAATTATGTCCATAGCTATGTTGCTAATGTTTGTGGAACTAGAATTTAAAGCCAGATATGATGGACTACAAGGGTGGTTTTTTTAACCTCTATTCTAAATACTCTAGGCAACCAAGAAAGAGGTGATCAGTGTAAAGTGTACGATCCAGATCTTGTTACACAGATGGTCCACTATTTCTTTCACCATCCTTTTTTTATCTCCACCAATGACCTTTTATTTCTGTTTTACTATTTCATCTTTGCAGAGTTTATATTACCAAGTATACAATAAGCTGTTCCAAGCACCGTTTGGAGTTCCTTGGTGAATGCCAAATCACTCCTCATATATGGAAGGTGCTACAAAAATAGTTGTTGAATGAATGGGGCAAAGCGTTGAAGAAAAAAAAAGGAACACATTTGTTATTTAGTATAATACTTAGAAGAGATATTTTCTTGGCGGGGAGAAGAAAATGAACCCTTTAGAAATGTATATTTTTTAGTTCTTCTATGCACTAGGCATTAGTTCTCTAATACACTAGAAATAAAGTAACACATACTTTATTTCATTCAAGCTTTTCAATAACGTGCCAAGATTTGTTGCACTACCGCTATCTATGACTATTGTTGTGGAGACACTAAAGAAGTTAAGGAACTTGTCAAAGGATAAAGATCAAGTGTTAGGACCAGACTTTGGAGCCTAGTGGGTCTGATTTCAGTAATGAAAGGAAAGAGCCTTTCTTTTGATCATAAAGTGAGTACTGAAACCTGCTTATTGTTGAAATTATTTCCTATCAAAATGCTGAGCATTCTTAGTAGAACCTTTTAAACAAATGTCCTGTATTCTTCAACTAAATTGATTTAAAGGTAATACTCCTCATATTGGGCCAGTCATTTAAGAAAATGTAAACAAATGCCAAATTGATCTCCATGTCCTCCCACCTCACTTATTAAAATATTTTTATTGAAGTGTAGTTGATTAACAATGTGCCAATCTCTGCTGTACAGCAAAGTGACTCAGTTATACACATATAGACATTCATTTTTTAATATTCTTTTCCATGATGGTTTATCCCAGGAGATTGGATATAGTTCCCTGTGCTGTACAGTAGGACCTTGTTGTTTATCCATAGTAAATGTAATAGTTTGCATCTACTAACCCCAAACTCCCAGTCCATCCCTCTCCCTCCTTTCCTCCCCTTTGGCAACCACAAGTCTGTTCTCTGTGTCTGTGAGTCTGTTTCTGTTTTGTAGATAAGTTCATTTGTGCCATATTTTAGATTCCACATATAAGTGATATCATATGATATTTGTCTTTCTCTGTCTGACTTACTTCACTTAGTATGATAATCTCTGGTTGCATCCATGTTGTCGAAAATGGTATTATTTCATTCTTTTTTGTGGTTGATTAGTATTTCATTGTGTATATGTACCATATCTTCTGTATCCATTCCTCTGTCAATGGACATTTAGGTTTCCACCCCACTTTTTTATACACCCCTTACCCTCCAAACACCTAAGGGCTTTTTATCACCCAGTGCATCCTCACAACTTTCCTGTGCTACCTCTCCTATCCTTACACAAGTCTACAGTGAAACTCTGACATCTCGTTCTCAACATGGTTGAAATTAAGTTTACTGTCTTTCCAACTGCCCCAAATAAACCTTGTCTCTGCTCTTTCTCTTTTGTCCTCTATGTCATATAATAGCATTACCAGCTATGCATTTGACTGTTCCTGAAGTCTCAAGTTCCCACATTTAATCAATCACCAAATTTTACTGATACTATCTCCTACTACCTCTAGAATTCTTTTTTCATTTTATTCCACTCCCATTGTCAGAATCATAGTTTAGTAGATATCTTTTTTTTTGCCTTGGATTCATGAAAATGAACCTCTTATATATTTCCCCATCTTGAGGCATATCCTACCTTTTTGAGTTCTCTACACTATAGACAAAAATATAACAGGCAAATAGGTTCTATTTAGATCCCTTTTTAAAACGTCGCTATTTCCAGGAATTTGGGGACAGAATACATATCTGGTTCTGAAACCCTTTCAGGCCTCATATTTCTTTTTTTTTTTTTTTTTTTTTTTTTGCAGTATGCGGGACTCTCACTGTTGTGGCCTCTCCCGTTGCAGAGCACAGGCTCCGGACGCACAGGCCCAGCGGCCATGGCTCACGGGCCCAGCCGCTCCGCGGCATGTGGGATCTTCCCGGACGGGGGCACGAACCCGTGTCCCCTACATCGGCAGGCGGACTCTCAACCACTGCGCTACCAGGGAAGCCCATGGCCTCATATTTCATCATTCATTTGTTCCTCCAAACTGCTCTTCCAGAATTAACTGTGCTTTCTCTTGATTTGTGCTATCTGCCATTCTCTGCTTAGAAGACATTCCTTATGCCTTGTCCCCTGATTACGTTCTACTCTTCCTTCAAGTCTCGGCTGAGTCTTACTTAACTTGCTAGTGAAATTGCTGCCGATGGGTATCATCCTTACATCCCATAGCAGGGAAACATGAGCTATCTAAATATTCTCATAGCAAAATTAAGTTCTTCTTTATCTGTGTTTCCATTGCAGTTTTGTACTTCCCTGTTTTCATCCCTATCTATTGTATTGGTCCTCATGTACTAAGTATTGGACAGAGATCTGGAACATAGTAGGCATTCACAGAACCCTTGTTCACTTGAAATATTAGATATACTCATAATATTTATTAATTTAATGTAGGAAACTTCATATAACTTAGCCACAAATTTTTAATGGGTTCTTCCTATATTAGAAATTATATATGTAAAGCAAAAATAAGAAAATAAATCATGCTAAAAGTAGAATGTTGTACTTACATAAGATGAATGTGGAAATGTTTTAAATAAAAGTGTGCTAAATTAATGGAAGAATATTTACTAAAACATATTTATAACATTCTGATATGACATAATGCTATACATTTTAGTTTTCTTCTATTTTGAGCTCTTTTTAGAACACAGCTGAGCATTCTATTGGATGACTCTTTGGGTCAATTTTATTAATTTAACTAATTAAGTGGTACTGAAATTTAGATTAAAGAGGAAATATTAAAGTTAACGATAACAGAGACAGAGTTATAAAACAATGAAGTCTGTACAAGTGAGGGAACATAAAATGCTCAGTCAGATTAAAAAAATAAAAAGTTCAATTTTTTGATATTGTGGCATGTGTCTTTCACTGAATTTAACATCTTTTCTAAGAAAACAAAAGTCACATAAGTTCACTGAATTTGTATTGACTGGTTGGGATACATTTGATAAAAAACATAAATATTCTGCAAGACTTCTGGTGGGTAACATAGGTTTAGGTACTGTTTTGACCAGTTAAGTAATAAGAGGGGTTTTGTTTTTTTGTTTTTGGGTTTTTTGCTTTTGTTTTGTTTTTATCATGCACCAAATTTTCACTCAATATTGGTGACACATTTTACTTACATGCCCCACAATCTGTACAAATGACTCAGTTATAGATCAGTAATTCATGTTTTTTTATTCTTCAATTTTATTACCTAAACTTACTCTTCTAAGCATCGTTTTATGTTTCTAGATAAATATAAGTGAAAATTGATTGGAGTATTTCTCAATGGAATTTTATCTTTATTTCATCATAATTGCTTCATATTTGGTAATGACAGATGAACTGTCTCATTCAATTGCAGCTTTAAGTCTTTGAAGTCACAATAACAGCATACGATTTAAATCCTCAAGCCATTATTATATCAGAAAAGACATTGTTGAAAATGAAAACTTATGATGCTATAATTTGATGGGAAAAAAGACTCTAATAGTTAAAACATATTATTTCCTGGACAATTTCTAACCTAAGACATTATGACACAAGAGTGAACTGGACAGTTACACGGTGGTACCACCTTCCTAAATTACTTCTAGAGCAATATTTTATAATTATTGAGCAAAAATTCACATAGCAAGTAAACCACACTAAAATTATTTTGCTTTAGGATGAAACATTATCTCAGTGGCATTTATAATTCTATTCAGCAACAATTCAGTATTTCACCAATAGAGAGTTCATCAGATCTTTTTCTTTTTTTCTCTGACATTTACATCAAGAGTTGAGTACTTGTTAATACTCCAAGGTATGCATTTCAAAGTTCTCTTTGGCTTTGTATTCAGTTTTAAGTAAAGAATCAAATACTATGCAAAGGCTAAAAGTAAAAAAAAAAAAAAAGAGATCCTGCACTTAAAATTTTATTAAATATGGCTAATATGTTTTGCAGCGGCTGATTTATACATGCAACACTTTCATTTTTTGACTAAGACACTATATTTCTACCAATGCGGCATCAAAAGATTTTCAGGACCTCAGTAAGCAAAGTAAATAGAATAAAACTTATGTAACACATACTTAACATAATTCAGAGTACATAAAATTACACACATAGAGGGAATATTTGTAAATGATTACAGTGAATAACATGAACATGAAAATGGCTCCCATTTGAAATTATAGAAAGACCCCTTTTTACTGGGGATTTTCTTCAGCCATTTATCAAAGCAAGTTGATACTCCTAGAAAGTCAATACCTTTCTTTAAGAATGAAATTACATAGAATAAAATTAATTATGTGTTATAAAAATTATATTTTATACTAACACTAAATTTTGTGAAGTTACAAAACCCAGTAAATATCAGCTTCTTGTCCAATAGCAAGAACATCATTAGATATTTCTTCTATAAAAGATCATAGAATACTATGAATGAAGCACCTCAGAGTCAGGCAAAAACCCTGCTATTTCTCTAATTGCATAGATGTTTTCCGTGCTAGTAGAATCTGTTTAAATTCTAAAACTCTACTTGTTTACATTTTAATACTGTTTAACTACTGGGATGTCCTATAGCATTTGAGCTCTAGGGGAAAAGTGAGATTGAATGTTCTATCTATGCACCCAAATTCTCCTTATGTTGCAGACTATTAAATAGATCACCAAGGACTTTTGGATCTTGAGGATGAGTCTACAATTTAAGAAAGATATTTTATAGCACACCATGACAAAACCTATATGCATAAAATCTTCACTGACTACTAGTTATTTTCAGAAAATACTTTTACAGTTCATTTCATCCTTTCCCTTCCTGTCCCTCTTCAATAGTTTTAGATTCCTGCCTGCCTTGAGGAGAGCTTATTTTGGTACATTATCTTTGAATTGAGTTTGATCTAGCTTCTTCAAATTGATCAATTAATTCTAATCAGCTATCTCGATTTACTGTGATTCAAATCTCCATGTGCCAACTTATCTGAGTTTCTTTCTTTAAAAAAGATCAGGCATTTAGGAGTAAATGTTGGCAGCAAATGTTGGGGTCTAGAGATGGCAAGAGGGAAGATGAAGAATTGTATGGAAACATACGAAAGCTCATTTGCCTCTCTGTGCCTTAATGCACACTAGAATCTGGTTTCACAGATCTAGGAAAATGTTATAAAGGAAACTATTCCTGGGACTTCCCTGGTGGCGCAGTGGTTAAGAATCTGCCTGCCAATGCAGGGGACATGGGTTCGAGCCCTGTTCCGAGAAGATCCCACATGTCGCAGAGCAACTAAGCCCGTGTGCCACAACTACTGAGCCTGCGCTCTAGAGCCTGCGAGCCACAACTACTGAGCCTGCGTGCCACAATTAATGAATCCTACGTGCCTAGAGCCCGTGCTCCGCAAAAAGAGAAACCCCCTCTCTCTGTGACTGGAGGAAGCCTGAGTGCAGCAACAAAGACCCAAAGCAGCCATAAATAAATAAATACATTTATTTTTAAAAAAAAAAAACAAAAAAACTATCCCCACGGCACATTCACAACTTACTTTCTGAACCCAACTCAGATTCTGGACACTTTATCTCCTGTCTTTCAACACTGGTGCATATGCCTTTATATTTCTAAAACCCTTCACTGAAAAACCTTCTTAACCACAGCGCTCCAGAACTAAAATAATACTCCTTTTCCCCACTCCCTCCTAGATCTGCCCCTAACATTTGCAGAACCCAGGGCAGGATGACAAATAGCAACTAAATATTTCAAAGTTGCAAAATATATTGTTAATAAGCTGTGAAATAAAACCAAGTTCTATCTTTCTACCTTGACATATATTCCCTTATAATGTCCTGGAAAACCAGATTTGAAGTTAGAATTCTTGTGCTCCTTAGCGTTCCCCCTGAAATGAGGGTGCAAGGAAGCCAACCCCCTGCCGTTAGTCATCAGTTTGAGCCCTGTTCTCCCTTTCCACCCTGGGCTCCAGTCTGAAGCTGAAGGAACTTTACTCCCATGCATGTGTGGCTTCATCTAAACCCTCCCCCAAAACAGCTCTTCCTTAGCTAAGCCTGAGGGTTAGCGGTGCACACAACTGGCCGTGTTGCCTATTCTTGGATAAATGGAAGCAGGGAAGAGGCTTTCATAAGGTCTGGAAGCAGGCTCAGAGCTCTTTGGGCAGGAAATTCCCCAATTTTTGATATCTGTAGATATCTAGGGGTTCAGAGACACTGATTCAAACTGGGTACATGCCTCTGGTCTTATGGATTTCCTCACTCGTGGGGAGGAACTGCTGGAAGAGAACCAGAGTAGGGGCCTCTGAAATGTGGATCTCATCTCAAGGCAGGAGCTTTCTCGTCTCAGCCACATGTTAGAGAAGAAGCAAACTAAGGTCATTCATATTATTATGAGAATGGTCAATGATACTGACCTTTAAGTAAGGCTGAAATGGCCCCCTAATTCTGAAACCAATGAGGTCACCAACTTTGAATTTTAAAGATCCATTTGCAATGTGGTTGTTTGAAACTTGGAGTTCTGTTGTCAGATGGGTCAGCCAAAGCCTACTTAGATTACAATATAGTTAAATGCTATTGAAAAAAAATGAGAGATAACACTATATCTTGCAACACTGGTCAATTAAATTACATAGAAAAACATAAAACAAAGGAAAATAAACCCCGAAGTCTTTGTTTCCTATAATTCTTCATACAATTTGAAATCTCTCAGTAGTAACTTTTTATCGTATCTGTAGTTGCCAATATCCTGGGACCATTTATATCAGAGTCTCCTAAACCCAACTAACATTGAGATTCAAGGAGAGAACTTAAAGAGCACAGTGTTGGCCTTACATTGTTCTGTCAGTTTGAACCTGGAGCACTGCCTTTGGTTATGGCTGGCATCCAGCCAGTACGGATGTAAGGCTATATCTGGTATTTATGGCAATAGTCATCTAGTCAGTGTCTATGCCTTACTACTGTTTAAATATTTTATATATTATCCTTGTTTTTTGGATCTGTTCCTTGTCTTTGGGGCAAATTAAGTAAATAAGTTACCTGAAATGTAATCTCAAACAAGTTGTATGTCAGAAATTAAGAAATGTATTTTAAACACAGTAAAACCTTGCAATAAATCAGAATCAGATATAATAAGAATGCTATTGGCCCTCCATTATTCAACGTTTCATTAGAAAGTGAGCTTTTTTTTCATCTTTTAAGGAGAGTAGGCAGAGAGCACACAGAGGCAGCCCTGACTCAGGAGACAAGATGTATTCTACATTTCCAGTAATTTTTCTGCCCAAATCTTACCAGATTTGTCTGACTGAATTAAAGCAGCCTCCAACTAACTATAGAACCATGTGACTGTGAGATTTCTCAATTTACTGTCTCCATACAAAAGTCCCAGGCAGCCACAAAACTCAGAATGGTCCTCAGCTATATTTAAAGTAAACAGGTGCCACAAGGTGGCACCAAACCATGGATGAAACCAATACCAATCAGCTGGCTGGATGACAGGCCAGCCCCTGTCATTTAATTAACCTCATAATAATACAATCCTAGGTTTTACATGATTTATTATTCCTTGGATTTTTTTTATTATTGTTTGGATCCCATTTATCTTGACTTAAAGGGATTTTACTCTACAGGTAAATAAAACAAAGAGAGGAGATAGAGACATCAATCTGTAAAGACAAACAGGAAAGTCTTCCATAATAAGAGTTGCGAGAGACATAGGAACTTTGAGTTTGGATAGCAGAATGTCTACCAACTGTGAAGGATGCCTATGTGCAATTCTACAAACTGGAGAAGGACTCAGTTACATCTTCCCACATCGGCAGCATTTTCTTACTGTGTGACATTGTCCTGTATCAGCCAGTATCCCAAGAAGTATTTCCCTGAATTAAGTGGCATAATAAAAGTAGCTACTATCTATTCACCAGAATGTTTGTCAGTACAGTTTGTATAACAAACCTTTGATGGCTCCCCTCTTATTTAAGAATACAGGATGAGCAAACTGGACCCTGGCCTTCCTTTGATTCCCTGATATGTGTATGTGTGTGTTTACACACACATACACACACACACACACACACACACACATACACACTCTAGCTAGACCCACAGAACTATTTTTCATTAATTTTGTAGTATATACTTGTTTATAGCTGAAGATAGAGTATCTTGTTAGATTTTGTATCTTGCTAAATTTTGTGACCTGTATAGTAAAAAATAAAAGCAATCATATTAATCGTTTAAAACACACCTTGGCTAAACTCTGATTTTAAAGACTAGAAACAATTATTTATACAATGACCATTTTCCCTTTCTTCCTAATAAACAGAACACTAATTTTCTTTTAGGCTATCATGTGTCCAGCTAAAAGATTACATTTATAAACTTTTTTTTTTTTTCCAGCCAGTAGTGGCCGAAAAGCTATAAGCAAAATTGTCAGTGGAACATTCGGGAGAGTGCTTTCTTGCTCATGGAACTCAGACATGAAGGCAGGAGCTAATAAGACAGCCATCTTAAGACTATAAGGGCAAAGCTAAAAGTGTCACAGGTTTCTAGACCTTGACCATCCGAAGCCACTGAATCAGGGCTAGCAACTGCCTATTTCTAGATTTCTCATTATGTGAGAAATTAACTGTTCTGTGTCAAAGCCACTGCCATCTTTTTTTTAATATGTAACTGAATCTAATCCCAACTGATATAGCGGGTAAATAGCAATCATCTTCTACCTGTCTTGAACATACAGGTGCTCTAAAACTCAACGTGAAGCCCATACTCAATAATAATAATAATAATAATAAAGGTTTATTGAAATGTATCAAACTAACATTCTGCATAGCTTTTACTATTTATAAACTGAGTTTACAAGCACTATCTTATTTGACCATTGTAAAACTTAAAGTAATTCAGTCATTATTTATTAGGCATTTACCATATGCCAGGCACTGAACCAGGTGCTGGAGGTACATATTGTAAGCAACACAAAACCTTATTTGAACAAATAGAGCTCATATTTTTGAAGAAGGTAAAATGAATAAATAGAAAAAAAATTTAAATTCAGTACAATAAAAAAGAAATAGGGGCCCAAGATAAAAATATGGAACAGAATGGGGTGCTTCACAGATAGGTCAACAGAGAGATGGCATTTTAAGCTGACATCTGTAGAAACTGGCTATGGGAACAATGGGAGGTGGGCATGAGGAGTGGGTGCAGAGCCTCTGAGGCAGAACAGGCAGATAGAATGAAGGTCATCAAAAAGAAAGAACTTGGCACATTCAAGGAACTGGAAGATTAGTGGGGATAAAGTAATGCACAAAAGAGAAGTGCCTAACATGTCATAAATTCTTAAGAAATAGTTGTTGAAAACTACAGTGAAGTAATTCTATGAATACATTAATTGTAACTAGGACTGAACTAAAATATAAAAAAACAACTTATGCTAAAATAGCTCAATTTTTAAACCTGAATCTGTAACTTATGGTTTACCAACAATACTCTCCTTATTATAAACTAAAACATAATAAATAGATAACAGTAGAAGAGCTCATTGATAGCACTGATATATTCTTAAACTTGCAATGTTTTTTCGTAGTTCAATTCACTTTTCGAGTATTCTTAATATTAATTCATTTATTAGAGTGTCCATAAAACTTATTAGAATCAATAAATGAGATTGAAAGGCATTAGAGTAATGGAAGTAATCAAGTTAATTTTCAACATTTTCTTCACTTTGCACTATGCTCTATGTATGGTCATGCCCCATCAGATACTAAAAAGGTTTTAGTAAAGTTTGTTGAAGAGGGTAGGGGAACTTTCTTGAGAAATAAAGATGTCAACTGCCTTCATTCTGAAAGTATCTACTTCTATTTGATCAGGACATATAGAGAGTAAAATTTCTAAATACTTGATATTTGAGGTTAAAATGAACAAAATCTTTCATCTAAAACAGAGTTACTCCTTATATGTCATTTTGGTGATTATTTTAACTTACAGGTTTTAGATTATCCTAATATTTTTAATTTACCCAAGATATACATGAACTTGAAAACACAGTCACAACTACATCTTTACTTTGCCCAGTTTTTACAACTGTATGTTTATAACCAAATTTTAATGAGGAGGTTGTTAATTCTTCATCTTCTGAGTATTACTGAGCTATAGTTTATTTCATAATATCTGCAGATTTTTTTTTTTTTTTTTTTGGCGGTACGTGGGCCTCTCACTGCTGTGGCCTCTCCCGTTGCGGAGCACAGGCTCCGGACGCGTAGGCTCAGCGGCCATGGCTCACGGGCCTAGCCACTCCACGGCATGTGGGATCTTCCCGGACCGGGGCCCGAACCCGCGTACCCTGAATCGGCAGGCGGACTCTCAACCACTGCGCCACCAGGGAAGCCCCTATTTTTGAATGTATAAGAAAGTTATTATAGCTCAAGCATGATAATGAGTATTACTATATTGAATGAATCTGAGTATGCTGAGATAAAATTGCATGTCCTAGGATTTTTTTTTAGTGAAGATTTTCTGTACCCCATGTCTAGAAACTATGATTAAGTAAGTCATTGGATAAACATTGAAATATTTATTTTAAAAAATCCTAATCATTATGGTACAGAAGTTTTGACCAGCTTTTGGGGAAAATAAACAAGCAAGCAAGCATGCCCTCAATCTTCTAGTTAGCCAGTAAAGGTTTTCCAAAGAGTTAACCAGAGGAAGAAGACAGTATTGTTTCCCAAGAGCAATAGTACAGGTTTTGTCCATTGTGTTGACAAATAAATATATATTTTTATTTTAAATAACTGAGTATATCCTGAGAGTGAAAATGTAACCTAGCTGAAGAGTCATTTTAGGATTGTTTTTTAAACTGGAAACTTTTCCCCTCAGCTGTCTGCGGAAATAAATTATTTCTCCTAATTTCCTGATTTAGTTATAGTCATAGTGTACATAAAAACAGATTTGATTTTCTTGGAATCAAACACAAAATGAAAGCCAAGGCCTTATCACTGAAACAAGACAGCAGTTTTGCAGAGCTGTGTACATCCTTTGAACTCAGATGACATTGTCTCAGAGGAAAAGATGTTTGATGAGTTTTTTATACTTTAAAGCTCTTTCTAAGGAAAATGAGCTGGGGATCTCTTTTGGTAGAATTGAAGGGGGTGGATCATTTTGTCTTCAAAAGATGAGGGAAAAAGTGTCATTTTCTATTTCCCTTAAGTATCATTCTTTCAAATGCTTGTGTGACAAGAGGTTCAACAGGCTTAGATTTGGGGTTTTAGTTTTCCAGAAATGCATGTAGGACTTAAATGGCCCTGCACATCAAAAGGAAGAGAGAGAGAGAAAAAAAAAATCCCCTAGAAAAAAGAAAATAGTGCAGAAAACTCTTGAAAAATATAGTTCATAAAACTGCTACAATCTATGCAATATCCTACAATTTAAAGGGAAATTAACAGCTGAAACTCAAAACTGAATTAAGTAACATTTTGTACATCTAATTCAAGCTGTCAAATGATAAACCAAGTGAGAAATGGTGTTTAGAGATAGAAACTTATAAAAGCGTTGGTTCATTTAACAAATATGTATCATGAGCCAAGTTCTGTGCTAGGTGCTATTTTCATATACAGAGGATGAGGTTAGGTTGAGTAAACAAAGAATAATGAGAAATAAGGTGATATAGAGTGGAATGAGGGATGAAAATATGAAATGAATGGAGACTGAAATGATAAACAGTGCAAGGAAGAAAAGCCAAAACTGGAAATATTGATGTGTTGAGAATTGTGAAGGGTCTGAGATTTTGTACTACGTACAAGCTCACAAATCAGTCTGCTGCAGTTTCATAGATGGTAAAAGACAGAAGATTCCTGGGTCAAAGACAAAGAACTTTTACTCACTGCACAGCAAGCAGCCTGTGCTTCATGTCCACATCAGTTTCCCTTGCTCTGCAGATCCCCTGAAGACAATATGCAGAGAGGCTCAGATGGATAAAGTACACACAGTGGGTTTGCATCACAGCTAAGGGAACTTAAAATTTGAAACTCTGAGTAATATAAAGGCAAACCTACTAGTGAACCTTTGCCCCAAAGTGAGATATAATCTTCATTATCCTGAGCAATGAACAAAACTCCGCTACTCCAGAGGAAGATATTACACCTTCCAAATCTGTGTGCTATACAAAATTCTTGAACAGAGCCATTAGTGCCTCTAGTTTATAGATGGCCAGAAACACAAGAGATCCATAGAAAATTGTCTCCCAAGAGGATGCAGAAAGTACAGGAGTTTCAACTAGCATTCTGTAACATTGGGCCATCATTGTGCCATATGATCTTTTAAAACTCTACTCAGCTGAGTCAGTCCTGAACAAAGCAGCCGTAAATATCTTGCTCATTTATAACACATACAGATGTATACGGCCCATGACAAACTTATAAAGACATAGTTTTCAGCTATTTTTACCATACATGTTTTAAAAGTGATTTTAAAGGATCCTAATTAAATATTGTTATTTATTCTTATTTTTTTTATTATTTCTATTTATTTATTTATGTATTTGGCTGTGTTGGGTCTTCAGCGCTGTGCACGGGCTTTCTCTAGTTGCAGTGAGCGGGGGCTACTCTTCATTACGGCGTGCGGGCTTCTCTTGTTTCAGAGCATGGGCTCTAGGCACATAGGCTCAGTAGTTGTGGCGCATGGGCTTAGTTGCTCCGTGGCATGTGGGATCTTCCTGGACCAGGGACTGAACCTGTGTCCCCTGCATTAACAGGCAGATTCTTAACCACAGCGCTACCAGGGAAGTCCTGTTGTCACTGCTTTTAGAGTAAAATCTATCGTTGTGGTATTTGCCAAGTCTAGCAGCTTTAAGCTGTTTTGTTGTTGTTTTTTTTTTTTTTGCGGTACGCGGGCCTCTCACTGTTGTGGCCTCTCCTGTTGCAGAGCACAGGCTCCGGATGCGCAGGCTCAGCGGCCATGGCTCACGGGCCCAGCCGCTCCGCGGCACGTGGGACCTTCCTGGACTGGGGCACGAACCCGTGTCCCCTGCATTGGCAGGCGGACTCTCAACCACTGCGCCACCAGGGGAGCCCTAAGCTGTTTTTTATAATTTTCTCCGTGTCCTAATCACGCTCATTTCTGGCCATGAACAAAAACAAGGCACTTCAGCCTCATTATTGTGTTGTTTCACAGAGGCAATAACAGTACATTTGAACCTAACAAGACAGAAATGCTTTTATTGTGTTTCAGCATGGATCACAGTAGTGCTTTATTGTAATCTAAAATCTTGAAATAGTAACCTAAACTCTGTCTCTGACAATTTATGTAACCTGGAGAGAGAGGTGACCAAGATGGCCAAGTGGGGAGAAACCGAACTCACTTCCTCCTGTTGACACACCAAAATTACAACTACTTACAGAGCAACTATCTATTAGAATGACCTGAAGGTTAGCAGAAAGAATTTTCCACAACTAAAGACATAAAGAAAGAACCACAGCAAGATGAGTATAAGGGGCAAAGATGTAGTATAGTCAGGACCCACACCCCTGGTTGGCAACCCACAAACAAAAGAAATATCACAATCATACAGGTCCTCCCCAAGGATTGAGGGGTCTGAGTCCCATATTGGATTACCCAGCCCAAAGGTGCTGCACCAGGAAGATGAGCCTCCAGAACATCTGGCTTTGAAAACCAGTGAGGCTATGTTCAGGAGAGCTGGAGGACTATATAGAACAGAGACTCCATTCTTAAAGGGTGTATGAAAATCTCATAAGATCTGAGTCCCAGTGCATGGACAGCAGTTAAAAAGGGGTCTCCACCTGACGATCTCAGAGAGCCTCCTGGAGAGGCAGGAGGCAACTGGGACAACCTGTAAGGACAGAGACACTGGTAGCAGCCTTTTTTAGGAGATCATTCTACCATAATAACACCAGCACTGATAAGTGCCATTTTGGAATCCTCCCTCTAGCCTATTACACTGCCTGGGATACAGCCGTACCTTGCAGTAGGCTGGCACTAGGCCTGTGTCCCCCCACTGGCCACACAGACAGCCCTGCAGGGACCAGCTCCCATCCTCCAGTGGGCCAGCACCAGTCCTGCAACCTCCCTGGACCACACAGACAGCTGGCTGGTACTAGCCCCGAGCCACCCCAGGCTATGCAGTCAATTGCAAGGGAAACCTAGTCCACCTTCCAGCAGCCCAGAGCCACCACACAAGGCATGGCCTCACAGCCAACTGGACTGGGGGCCAGCCCACCTACTAGTATGCCCACAGTAGTCGACCCCACCACAGCAAGAGCACATGCAGCCCACACAGGGCATAGCCCTAGAACATAGAGCTCTGGCAATCAGAGGGGTGTGTGCTGCTGAGCCCCATGATCTAGAAGACAAAGTAGTGGAAATCACCTAATCTGTGCAGAAAAAAGAAAAAAAAAAGAATTTTAAAATATGAGGATAATTTAAAAGACCACTGGACAACATCAAGCTTACTAACATTTGTATTGTAAGGGCCCCAGAAGGAGAAGAGGGAAAGAAAGGAGCAGAGAACTTATTTGAAGAAATAATAGATTAACACCTTCTTAAGCTGCAGAAAGAAACAGACATCCAAATCCAGGAAGCACAGCATCCCAAACAAGATGAACCCAAAGAGATCCACACAAAAACACTTTATAACTAAAATGTCAAAAATTAAAGATAAAGAGAAAACTTTAAAAGCAGAAAGAGAAAAGCAAAGAAGCTATATACAAAGGAACTCCCATAAGACTACCAGCTGACTTTTTAGCAGAAATCTTGCAGGCCAGAAGGGAGTGGCACAATATTTAAAGTGATAAAAGTAAAAAAAAAAAAAACAACCCTATAACCAATAATACTCCACCCAGCAAGGCTATCATCCAGATCTGAAGAAGAGATAAAGAGTTTCACAGACAAGCAAAAGTAAAAAGAGTTCAGCACTAGAAAACTGACTTTAGAAAAAATGTTTAGAAGACATACATGTAGGATCTGAAAACATACGCAGTCTGCTTTTTGACATCAGTGCTAGCAATATATATATATATTTTTTTAAATCTGTTTCTTCAGGCAAGGGAAGCAAAAGCAAAAGCAAACAAACTGGGACTACTAAATCAAATTGAAAAGCTTCTGCACAGCAAAGGAAAGATCAACAAAATGAAAAGGCAACCTACTGAATGGCAGAAATATTTGCAAATGATATATCTGATAAAGAGTTAATAAGGCCAACAGACACAGGAAAAGAAGCTCAACATCACAAATCATCAGGGAAATGCAAATCAATACCACAGTGAGATACCATCTCATGCCTGTCAAAAGGGCTATCATCAAAAAGACAACAAATACAAGTGTTGGTGAGGATGTGGAGATTGCACTTACCCTGTTGGTGGGATTGTAAATTGGTTTAGTCATTATGGAAAGCTGAGTGGAGTTTCTTCAAAAAAAAAAAAAAAAAAAAAGGCCTACCACATGATTCAGAAATTTCACTTCAGGTTATCTATCTGAAGAAAATGAAAACAATAATTAGGAAAGAGATGCGGCCCTATGTTCATTGCAGCATTATTTACAATAGCCAAGATATGGAAGCAACCTAAGTAGTCATCAATAGATGAATGGATAAAGAAGTGGTATACATACACAACAGAATATTACTCAGCCATAAAGAAAAATGAAACCTTGCCATTTGTGACAACATGATGGATCTAAAGCATATAATGTTAAGTGAAGTAAGTCAAACTGAGAAAGATAAATACTGTATGTTATCACATATGCGGAATCTAAAAAAACTAAACAAACAAGCAAAATGAAATGAAAACAGATTTATAGATGCAGAGAACAAAGGGGTGGCTACCAAAGGTGAGGGTATAGGGGTTTGAAAGAGATGAAGGGGATTAAGAGGTACAAACCTCCAGTTATAAAATAAATAAGCTATGGGAATGTAATATACAGCATAAAGAATATGGTCAATAATACTGTAATAACTTTGTATGGGGACAGATGTTTTCTAGATTTATTGTGACAATCATTTCATAATGTATGCAAATGTCAAATCATTATGTAGTACACCTTTAACATAATAGTGTATGTCTACTATATTTCAATTTTTTAAAAAAACAATAATTTGAGAAGATAGATGCAGCCCATGTTCATTGCAGGATAGCTTCAATCATATGTGATATATTATTTAATAACCAATTCTGAAAACTTTAGGCCCAAGTTATAGCAATTGCCAATTTCTGTGGTAAATACCTCTATTATGGCCAATTTCAAATTACCAACGTGATGTCACTGAACACAGGGTTGAGAAGATAGGTCATATTTGAATCTTGTAAGGTGGCTTAAGCCTGCTCCAGCACACTAGTGGATAGCTCCATCTATCACTTATACTTTCCATTTGTAATGTAGCTCACTGGAAAATTGGAAGGCTACCATTCAATTTGTAGTTGGCAAAATAAAATTTATACTCAGGTATGATAAGGGACAAGTCATCACAGAGAGATTAGAGTCCTCTCCTACTTGTGAATATGGAATTTATACATTACCTTATTTACCAAAATAGAGAACACAGCTTCATCAGCCAATAGCTTTCTCCACCTGCACACATGCTCATCTTGATAACTCACCAGCATGTTTCTTCAAAATTCAGCTCTGAAAAATCTCAGCTCATGCAAGTCATACCTGAACCTACCTCTCATCACAATCCACCATCCTCTATTCTGCATTTCCATTACATCCTCAAGTCTTTTTGTCAAGTCAAGGAAATTCTCAGGCTTTAACTCATTATATTTTGCTCTCCCCTATTTTCTGTATTCCCTTCCTCTGGTACTCCTTTGAGATGCATTCTGTCCTTATACCTTTTATTTATTCTTTCATATTTTACATCTTTTCAGTACACTTGCCACATGCTAGGATTTTCTTCAAGTCTATCTTCAAGTTTACTATTTTTTTTTGCACCTGTCATTTATTTTAATATGCCTTTTGAGTTTTTAATCTTACTTTTTTTGTCTTAGTACCAAATTTTTCTTGAGAAACAGAGAGTGGAAAACTACAGTTTTTGGCTGAGAGTTCAAGATAATTGGTATTTATTACAACACAATTGGCATAAAGTGATAAAGTGGAATTGTCAGACATTTTACATCTGCATTATTTTTAGAAATTAAAAGAAAAAGCTTACCACCTACAATGCTATCAAAGTTTCAGTATTTGCCATCTATCCATTAGAAAGTAGATATATATTTTAAGGTTATTTCAGTTTTAAAGATGTGAAATACAAGTTGCTGATATATTCCATGAGATACAATTTTTTTCCATATGCAGTTTTTACACAGAAGTCATTTTTAGTTTCTTGTTCAATTCTACAGAAAGGAAATAAAGAAAAACAATAAAAATTATAATCTCACTAATTCACAGAATTGCTTATTTTTCAGCTAGAAAAAACGAAGTACATTCTATCTATGGTGATGTAAATGATCCTTCTATTATATTTTAAGACTGACAAATTTATTTGAAGTAAATTATTTTTAGGTTATATTGTTTCTTAACTCAAGAATATTGCTTGGTCAAATCTACTTTCCAAGAGTTACATCTGAAAAATAATTATGTAAATGATTCAATCCTTGATTTATAATGATACATATTTATCAAGGAAAATCATATAATGGTGGAATATTTCAGTTTGAAGGCATCATAATATAGAACTTCCATTCTCATTCATGATGCAATATGGGTATACTCACTATGACTATAACAGGGTCATCTTTCTACTGCTAGAAAAATTCTCTGGTAATCAAGAACATATTATGATTGTCCTTAATATGTATTTTTTAAAATTTATATTTGGTTCTTATGAAAACATGTCAGTCATTTTTTAATGGAGCTCTATTTTTTCTGGTGGAATCTATTTCATTTCTAATCTTTGTATTCAACTGAAATATACTCATTTCGTAGATTTTTTTCAGATTGCCTATAATCTCAAATTCTGAGGAATCTCGTTTTTTGTGATGACTTTTGCAAATGGTTGATGACTTTTTGATATGCAGTGTCATTTTCATTGTGAAAGCACCTTACATGGATAGATGTGCATGTACTCTGGCTTGAGGAAGTATTTGCTACATAATAGTTTTGCATTTGCTCCTTCCATAGGCCACCTGGTTTCACTGGTCTAAAGGCAATTTTACATGAATTGTAGACTTGGAGTTTCCAGTATCTGAAAAGATATTATGCATCTGGATCCTCAACATGAGTCAGTTTTTAATTTCTCACAAAAGACTTCTTTGTTAAACCAAGGACCCAGTATTGACAGGCTTTCTAGTTTTTATCTACTTTAGTTCCTCTTTTATGGTGGTGATAGCCATTCTAGGGTCTTATCTTTAAGGCAGGAATCAGTTCTAACTGCTGGCTTTGTGCAAGCGCAGCGCCATCTTTTCATTTCCTTGGTGACCATGAAAATCTCTGACCCCAGGGACTACCTGCCTCCTCAACCTGCCATAGCAGCAGTCTGCAAGCTTACTCCTTTAGCTTCAGATTTCCTTTTTAATCCTGTCTTTCAGTGAGTTTCACTTGCTTTTCTGGGATGCTTAGCTATGTGTTTAATATTTTGTTAATCCATATTTTTTCTTGCATTTTTAAGCGTTTGCAGTGATATGGCAGATCCATATTAGCTCAATAGGCAATGTTGCTAGAATAGGAAGTCTCTCCATTTTGCACATACTCTTATGGCATGAGCTTCATGTTTTGAAACTAGCTTGTTTCCTTTCCTCTTTCTCTCACTGGAGTAATATACTCTGGGGCTTTCAAATAGGGCTGGAGGCCAGGACTTGGGACCTGGCTATGTACAGATACCCAGAATCTTAAGGCTCCAAAAGTACATTCCTGATCCAGGAGCCTTGAGACAGCTCCTTCTGGCTACTTAAGTCAATAAAAGGAAGATAGACCTTACCCCTGTTACAATATCCAAACATGTAACATGAAAAGAATGAGCCAAGATGTGATGACAGTGCCTTGATAGAGGTTAAGGGGATGGAAGGGAGGTGAAGAATTTTGTCTCTAAAGTCTCACTTCTTAGCAAAATGACTTTTGCACAATGTGTATAAAAACTATTGTTCTTATTTGGCATTCAGTGCCCTACAAAATCTTGCCCTCACTGCTTGCTTTCTAGGCACACATGTCTCATTGCTATTCTTCAAATTGCCAATCCTGCTCTAACTTGGCATTTACTCTTTCTTCTGCTTGGACCACTGTTCTCCATATATACCAGGTTCCTCCTTGACTATTTTCATGTCTTGTGCCAAAAGTCACGTCAGAAATGTCACTCCTGAAAACCCTATATCTAACCACCTTCATCTAGATGCTCTCCTTTTTCTCCTGTTTCTATGAATTACCTATGACTTGATGCCAAGGCCAATTTCTCCCTTTTCACTTACTCAGGGTCATTGTTTCAGGGAGCATCCTTTTTATGTTATATCAACAAATTTTCCCTCTCTACTACATCATTTCAAAATCAGCATAGAATCAAGCTATTATTATTCTCTGATCTGAAAAACAAAACAAAACATTTTGTCACCTGCTTCTCCCTCAAGGCACTGCATATCTAACACATATCTAACTTCCTTTTAGATTATGATTTCTTGGAAGAGTTGTGTATACTTGCTATTTGCTGATCTTGCTTTACTTTCTCCATAGCTCTTACTACTCTTGAACATTATTAATTAATGTGATTTTATTCTTATTTATTGTCTCTGTTACCTCCACCAAATGACATTAAAAAATCTCCAAGAAATTGCATCCTTGGAGCTTGGTGTTGTGTCTAGAATAAAGTAAATACCCCAAATATATTTGCTGAATAAGTGAGTGATTGAGTGCACACATTTTTTTCCTACAACAGTATAACACTTGGTTGTAAGAAATGTCACATTTTTTTCTCTTTTTATAAATAATCTAAGTCAGGTCTTATTCTCACCTACTTTCTTTAGTTAGAATTAAATTTCCATCATGCTTGGCCCACCCTCCTCCATTCTACATCCAACTTTCAGCTCTTGAAACTATACGGGATTCCCCACTGCTTCCACAGTCCTCAGGGAAGCTCCTCCGGTCATTATGAATGTCACTGAAAGACATCTTGTCTAAGTTCAGGGGCATAACGTGAAACAGGTGGTTCCGATGCTCCTGGCAAAATGTGGCGTATGGAGATGTGTCCACACTCCACCCCAGAAATCTCACAATGTTGGACTGTTTCACATTTTATTCTCTCTTAAAAACTCTAACTCTTCACCCCATTTTCACCCATTCTAATTCTCATTCCCATCTTTCTCCTTAACTGACAGAATTGTTGTAATCAGAAGAGAACTTCCACTGACCTCAAATACTGTACCCAGCTGCAAATTTGTGCCTTGCCTATGTGCTCTGGCTTCATTTCTGGTACAATGAAAGAACTGCCCATGCTTTCAGCCAAGGCTTAGGCCATAAAGGTACTTGTGCCTGAGATTCTATTCCCACTCCTCTGCTTCAGGACTGCATCCCATAACACTTTCCTTTCTATCTGGTATAATCAGTTTTTCCTTCTATAGGATCATCTTCACTTCTTCTACTTCTATTCTTTCCTGTAGAGTAAAACTCCAAAAAGATATCTGTATTTGCTGTCTTCAATCTATTAAAATAAGATTTTCTCACTCATATGCTACTAAAACTTTTATCATGGTCACAACGACCTGTATGTTGCTGTATCTAAAGGTAATTTTGCCCCTTTCATTTTACCTGAGTTTTCAGTGGCATTTGACAATTTATGAATCTCTCATCCCTGAAAAATATTTTCACTTGGTTTCCAGGACATCAAATTCATCTGTTCTTTCCTCCTTCCTTCCAGACTACCCTTTTTAACATCTCCTTTGTGAATTTTTCCTCTCTCCCAATCTTAAATTAAGCATAGATCCTTTCCTTGAAACTTTTCTCTTTTCTATATACACTCTGTATCTATATTATCCAGTCTCATAGTATTAAATGCCATTTTTATGCTGATGAGTTCCAAATTTATATCTAACCTGGACTCCCTTCTTGACCTCCAGACCTTCATATCTAACTGCAAAATAGTCAACTCCACTGAGATGACAAATAAGCATCTCAAAGTTATCATGTACTACAAACCAACATGCCCCAATGTACCAGCTCTTCTGAAGTCTTTTTTGTCTCGGTTAATAGCAACTCCATTCTTCAGCTGTTCAGGTTGCTCAAAAGGAAATGGTTGTTGGATCCATTTTCAGAACACATACAGAATTTGATCATTTCTCCCTTACACTTGCTACCATCACTTTGGTCCAAGTCCCAATCATCTCTGCCATGGATTATTGCAGTAGCTTACTAATTGGTGTCCTGGGTTCTATTCCCATTCTTTTGGTCAATCCTTCATACAACAGACAGAATGCTCTTGTAAAATTGTGAGTCAAATTATTTTAATGTTTCCCCTTCTCACTCAGATTTTTCAAAAAGAGTAGGAGAGTCCACGTGGTCTAGGCCTTATTACTTCTCTGATACTATACCCTATACTCCTCTCTCTCACTCATCTATAGTCACACTGACCCCCATGCAGCTTTTCAATGATCCCAGACACAATCTTCATCCAGAGTTCCTGCACTTCTATTTCCTCTCCATGGAATACCCACCTCCCACCTCTAAATCCACATGGCTAGATCCCTCACTTTCTTTAAATATTTACTTTCCTTGGTAAGACCTCTCTTCTCATCTGACCTCAAGTCTTATACCTTCTGAACATTTTATGTGCCACTTCACTGCTTTTGTATTTCTTTCCTTATCAATAAATTATTTTAATTTATCTTTTTTCTAACTAATATTCAGTATATCTAAAGCTTGCTATATTGCCTGGTACACAGTAAGTGTTCAAGAGATGAACAGACGTTGCCTCCAGATTAAAGTGTTTGCCAATAAGGGGCAGCTTCTTGGAAGTGGAGCAAGCTCTCCTCCAGTAAGGGAAACCCATCTCTCTCTCTCATTCCTATCACAGGAAATTGAAATCTTTCCCAATCTAAGTCAAGCCTTTCTTCTCTTTTCTACTCTCCTTTAGTGTCTAACTCATAACATCTGCTCAGAGGGCCTATAAACTTCTGTTTTTGTTTTCCCTAATCATACACAAACACACAGACACAATGCTAGTTAATATTACCTGAGACACAAGAACCAAGACCTAAATCAGTTAACTAGTTGTGATAAAGGAGGGAAAACAAGGCTTTGTGAGGGATTTATCTGAACCTATATTTATAACAGAATTGGGTTGCTGGAACATAGTGCATGAATATATTTTATTTTGCTATATTTTTTTTTGCCAGATTGCTTGTCAGAATGGCTTCAGTTTATAGTTCCACCATCAATATATGACAGTTCCTCTCTATAAATTCTCATCCAGATTTTTGCCATTTCAATAGGAGCTAATTTAACTTGTTTTTACAGTGACTACTGGGGAGGTGTACATCTCTTTACTTACTGATGGATACTAGTTCAGTCCTTTTCATGAATTGTTTATTCAAATTACTTTCTTATTTCCCACTTAAGTTTCCTACTGACTTACACAAATCTTTTGTGAATCTATGTATGTTCTACTAGTCTGTTATTTTTCTGTAACTTTGTTTTATAATTAACAGAATTCTTTAATTATTGTATAGTTAAGTCCATATATTTTTGCTCTTGTTAAGTCCATATATTTTTGTTCTTTTCCTTTTAATTTAGGGATACTATTTATGAAAGTTGCATTTTGCAAAAATATATTTCTTTATATTTTGTATCAGCAAAAGGATTTACTTTTCAAATGTAGATTTACTCCATCTAGGGTCCATCTTTGCTTGTGGTCTAATGTAGGGGCCCAACTCTATTTTCTTTGATTTAGTGAGTGTGTCTTGCCAGAATCATCTACTAATCAATCTGTTCCTTTTTGTTTACCGCATGATGCCATCTTTGTCATATATCAAGTTCTCAAATAAATATGGTCTGCTATTGGACCAGTACTCTAATGTTTTTTTAATACTGTGGCCTGGACTATGTTAATATCTGACTAGTAAGTCATCAGTCTTTGCTGTTCTGTTTCAAAATAAACTTAGGTACTTTGGGACATTTGTTCTTCTATGGAAATTCCTGGAATAGCCTGTTGTGTTCCTTAAAAGTTCATCTGCAATATATTGAGATTTTATTGACTCTATTTGTTGATTGACTTGGACAAACTGACACATTTTCACTGTTACTTTTCTTATCTATGCACATAGTGTATTTCCATTTATCAATTCTTTTAATCTCTTCAATATAAATTTAAACGTAGAGAACTTTGGGGAGATTTGATTTTAGTATGAGTCTAATGCTAAGTCTATCATTCCTGTCAGTGAAGAAGCAAAAAGAAACACCAGGGGTGAAACTTGTCCTCGGCATTACTTACTTTGAGTTATGCTGAATAGAACATGGTTAGGAGATAGCATAGTGATTTAGAACAATCACTGTGGGATCAGGGCCCTTGGCTGGACTCCTGGCTCTACTCCTTACTAAAATGGGCAATTATATAATCTCAGTTTCCTCATAAGAAAGAAAAAAAGAAAGTATAATAACATTGGTTAGCTCATAAGGTTGTTGGAAGGATTAAACGAAAGAAAAAATGTAAAGGGATTGGTACAATTCTTGGCTTATAGCAAGTATTCAATAAATATTAGATACATATTGAGTGGCAAGTGTCAAAGCCTAAGCTAGATCCTTAATCGTAATCATGGTAAATACATTTCCTCTAGCCACCAAACCCAGGTATATCACTGCCTGAGTTGCTCCCCTCCCATCTTGTACAAAGAAAATGTGCTTTGTCTTTATTTAATGTCTACTTGTTCATGATCAAAAATAAACACTGAAAATTTATACCTTCAAGTAGGTGTTTGTGTTTATTTATTTCCCATAAGGGTACATTGGTGTTTTATATTTTTTCTATTCCAATATCTGTTATCAGTACCTATGTAAAAGGAAAAGCCTATTTCCCTTGTTCTAGATTTATGAGCCTGACTTGGACTTATAAAGGCTTAAATCGAGTAGGATGTACTAAATTTATCTGATGTTTCTTGGGAGGCATCATCATTTCCTAGCTCATGCTCATGTATAAGTCTGCAATTCTTCATTATTTACAACATATTTAAATCTATTTACTTATTTTTGTTGGAGGAGGTAATTGGGAGAATGTGACCTCCAGTTGAGCTGCAAACTGGACCCAGGCAATCGGAGGCTCCTCACCTCCTACCCTGACCCTGGAATGTATGTTCTGCCCACCATTCCCACAGCAGGAGCATTTTCAAGGACGCAGCCTTGAGGGAGCAACGTGTTATTGAGATGGTCTGGACTGTATGCATGACTGAACCCAGTTAAGTCCTCTATCTAAACTTAAGATTCTGGTGGGCAGGCGCAAAGATTTACTTGTCTTGCGGCCACCCAAGACAATCTTTGTAGGTAAGTTCCTTTGCTTATTAAACCTGCCACCTACCAATCTGGAGTGGTCTGCCTCTTTCTTTGGTCTCTTCTTGCCCTCATTATATGGGGGCCAGTTTCAGATTTCACTGGGGGAGCTGCTGAGTGTACCAACCAACAATTTTATTCTGGTAGATGGATATTTTTTATATGTATGTTTCCATTATATAGATAAATAACCTTAATTTCAGAGAACCTAAGCGACTTGGCCAAGGTTAAATAAACAGTAGTGTCAGAACTGAAGCCTGAAATCTGGTTTCCTCACTTTCATTATCATGTCCTTTCTATTTTCTCTTCAATGTTAAGGAGGAACATTGAGTACAAACCTTCAGGGCTCTAAAAACTTAAAAAGGTGTATGCTGGAATGACAATTGACAGTGAGTTCTAGGGTGAATCTGAAATATGATTTTAGAAAGAAGAGTCCTAGAGAAATTAGATTAATTTGCAGGGACATGCCATGCATATCTTGGGCCATATACACCACATATATTTTTAAAGTTTTTCTTTATGTGTGCCAAACATTCCACACCACTGAGAACTACTACATAGATTTCTAGTCTGATGGGTTTGTATGACAAGAGATTGTGATTTAACTTTCTCACATATTTGGAAGGGAAGATTTTCCTTTTGTGAATCTCCTGCAGTCTCACAAAACCAGCCAGGCTTGCACGCCCAGGAGCTCACTTCTTGGAGCCCATAGCTCAGTAGAGAGGCACACCCTACGGCTATTTTGAGTCCCCACCCCACCCCAAACGTGTCTTGGACGGGTGGAAGTTTGACACAGAAGGGCACAGCGCAGCATGCCAAAAATGACACCCCTTGGAGCCTTTATTTTCCTTCTTAAGTCAGGCCACACAGAGAATCATTTAGCCACAGCAAAAGCTCTTCAGCACATATCAGAACTCCTTAGGCAACTGCGAGAGAGGACACACAAGTGTGAGAGCCACCTAGAGCAAATGTCACAGTATGTGCTGGATGAGCACATTCCATTCCCCCACGTGGCAGCGGGGCCCTGGGCTGTGTTCTCTGAAGTTCTAATGCAAGCTGTCCAAAGCCTCATGAACTTAGTAATGGAGCACCTCTTTGTGGGGCCCTCTGTGAGTTAAAAGCACCAGCTCTGTGAATGGAGATGGTCTCTTGGCTTCCCAAGCCAATAAGCAAAGCCTCCTGAAGGCATATGGACATGCTCTAGCTGACTGAGGAGAGCAGGCTTTAGGCTTAAAGCCCTTGCTAGAAGGCAGAGAAAGAGGAAGTGTCCCCGGTGCTTAGCAGGCTGCCCCTCTCCCTGCTAAATTTTTAACCATACATTTTGCCCCATTAAATTAGAATTGATGAAACCTTTACAAATGTGCAGTGTCTGAAAACTGAAAATCACACTGAAAAATAACAATCTCGTTGACTATAGAAGGCAAGTTTTTCAAATCGAGTAATGATGTGATGTGTGTGGTTAACCGTATCTACGCAGGAAGTGGTTTATTTAAAAGTTTTTGTGCTCACTCCACACCCACCCCACCCCACCCCACCCCGCCTTTTTTTTTCCTCCAGTACTGAAATTAAGCAGCATCCAACCTAGGCCTACTTTTACGACATGTGACTTGACTTTACTGTTTTCCGTTTTTGCTAAGAGTCATTAACAGAAGTTGATGGCAGTTTCAGTAACAAGTCAGCACTGAGGAAAGGTAAGTGAGCTCATACTGAACGTGCAATTTAACCTTGAAAATATTTGACAGAGTATCCTATGCTTCAGTGGGAATGTATAAACGTTTCCTACAAAATTGTGATGTTTTCATTTGTGATTGAAACATCAGTTTGTTTCCTTTGGTGTAGAGAAGAATATTGTTTTTAAATTTGCAACAGTTAAATTCTAAAGTACTTTAAAAGATCGTATACTAAGATTTTATATGAAAATATTAAAAACAGAATAAGGTATAGTTTTAGTTTGAAAGTGCTTTTAAAAATTGGGACTTTGTATCTTTAACTGACTGCTTTATAAAAATATGCACTCTTCATGATCCAGATAATAAAGAGAAAAAGGCATTTTGTAACAATTAGAAATAACATCTGAATTGCATGCAGTGTGAAAGATACCCACTGTAAAGTGTTGTAGTAAAGTTAGCATTAGAAACCCTTAAAAGGTGTAGTTTATTAAATTTACAGCTTATTAAATAGCTATTAAAAAGCAGGAAATTTTCAAAATGCCAAAGAAATTTCTCTATCATGACATCTGATTTTTTTCCTAAATTTTATTTAAGATATAGTGTGAAATGAGGGCAAGTTTCTATTTCATAAGCAAAACTGTACGTTTAAAGGAGAAGTCACAGATGACTTCACAGGGGGTTACTTCTGGGAAAAGAGGCAAATTAGAAATATACTTCTGTTATTTAGGTAATTATATAATTTTCCTTCTTTCAGATTTCTAAAACAATAACCTCAGAAATTAAAAGGATTTGTTAATCATTAACTGACAAGAACTTTTCTTGTATAGTGACTTCTTGCTTTTATAGAATGTCTTTGTGTGCTGTAACATATGTACAAAAAATATAAAAGTATTGCTCATCTCAGAGACAAATACCTAAAATAAATCTGACTAGATTTTTCAAGGAATTTTAATAAAAGCTCCAGATACGATCCACCCTTCCGTAATATTATTTTTATTGTGCTGTTGGATGGGGGACATGAGGGCCCCACAACACCTATTTTTTTGTATTATTAAAAAATGGTTACAGGATTGATAAGTGGCAACAATTTTCTTTTCTTTTATTGTCTTCTATTGAAACACTCATATAAATGTTTTTTGATGTGGTCAATTTGGTAGGAAATTATTAGTTATACTAGTACACTCCATTTTAAGACCTCTTCAATTGTCAATACTGAAGCTAGCTACTTGTTGACTATTCAAATGATCATGAAAAAACAGAGATTAGGACTTGATGTTCAATACATTTTTTATTGTTAGAGTGTAAGAGAACCTTGGTAATATGTATTTGCTTTGATATTCTGATTAGCTTTTCAATTTGCTGCATTTTCTCACAATGGAAAGCATTATTTAAATCTGTCTTCAATACTGTGGTTCTGAACCTCTGCATCTACAGAAGCTTAATAATTCAGATAGTTTTGGTTGATATGTTATTACTTTATTTCATTTTATTATAAAAGAACATCACATGAATAAACATATGTAGTACTTACATATTAGCAAGAATGAATATCCACATAAGCCTTTGGTACTGAAAAAAGTCCACTACAGTTTTTTAAATAATTTAATATTTTTATAAGCCAAATCTTTGTAAAATGATTGTTTCCTGCAGAAACTGTTAAATTAAAAGACAAATATTTTATGGAGTATGTATAAAATTAAGAAGTAATTAAACATACTTAATATGGATTTATAAAGAGAAATAAGTAGAGATGATATTCATGTAACCTAAGATGCTCTCAGAATTGTTTGTAAAAACTACTAATGCATTATCTCTGGGATGTAAAGACCAAATCTTAAGAGGGTAAATTACAAATGAGTTATTATAGGTAGGTTACTATATCTTTATGTATTTTAAGCGAATAAGAAACAAATTTTGATGAAATAAAAACAATGCAGAGAATCTCATTTGGAAAGTCTTTAAAAAAAAAAATAGGGGTCTTCCCTGGTGACGCAGTGGTTGAGAGTCCGCCTGCCGATGCAGGGGACACGGGTTCGTT
Source organism: Orcinus orca (assembly GCF_937001465.1). Lineage (NCBI taxonomy): Eukaryota > Metazoa > Chordata > Mammalia > Artiodactyla > Delphinidae > Orcinus > Orcinus orca. The sequence continues at coordinate 33,825,787 of NC_064565.1, forward strand.
CCCCTGGTCCGGGAAGATCCCACATGCCGCGGAGCGGCTGGGCCCGTGAGCCATGGCTGCTGAGCCTGCGCATCCGGAGCCTGTGCTCCGCAACGGGAGAGGCCACAACAGTGAGAGGCCCGCGTACCGCAAAAAAAAAAAAAAAAATGCTTTTCCACTTGGGGTCAGGATTCAGCAAAATTCAGAAAGGAGACATTCCCCCCCTTGATATTCCTTCTCTTGTTATTTTTAAGTGTTCTGTCCCAGAGTGGGCTACTCTGTCCCCGACTTAAGGTCTGCCAGCCTTGGTCCTAGAGAAATACACCCTACACTTTTCCTTCCATCACACTCCCATTGTTCTTAAAATGTACTCATCCTATTTTCCAGAAGTTAGGGCATCTGATAAAAATAATCCATGCTCACAAGAGAGGGCTCCAGAGCTTTGTTTCTTGTAACCTGTAATTCAGGCCTCCCTTCCTCCTCCCAGTAGAATTTTAATAACTTCTCTCAGCAGACAGGATCCAAGGGAACGGCTAACTGTTGAGGACCTCAGTCTCAAGTGAGGAGACTGATGCCATTACAAACAGTTTGGGGAAAATATTTTGGGGGAGCAAGAGTGTTTTGTTAACGATTCGTCTTGTCTATGGCATTTAAACAAAATTTCTGAGTATGTTTTATGTGAAGGGTCCATCACAGAGATGTGTCCATTTCTCTAAGATATTCCTTAAGAAATATACATCTTTCTTGTAGTGGATGAAAATTAACTGCACATCTTCAGACTATTTTGGTATTCCCATACACTTAGAAACTATCTAACATAATCAAAAGTTTTACATATGTATTTTAAAAATCATTTAATATCCTGAATTTAGCACTTTGGGTACCATATTTTTTGTACTGCAAGATAAATGTTATATAACTAAACTATAAAATATACTTATAAGTATTCTAAATTTTAGCTTACGGTAGACAAAACTCCTTTGCTTGCAAATGACAGAAAATAAGCTAAAGTTAGCCTAGGCAATAGAGAGAGGCACTGATTTGTATAACTGAAAATCCAAGGAAAGAAAAGTCAGGCTGGATCCAGCAGCTCACACAGATTTACCAAGATCATTTTCTTCATCCCTTAGCTCTTTTTTTTCACTCCACTATAAACAGTCTCTGGTAGAAGCTCACACTAAGTTGACCAGAAGGCTTCAGGTTTACCTCTGACCCTTTCAGCAAACTTTGTACAAAAGAATGCCTTTCCCCCATCACCACAGCAAAGGTACCTCAGATTGAGATCTGATTGGACTGAAGTGGGTCACGTAACCATACTGAACCAATCACTGCCTCACCCTGCGTGACCAGGCCTAAGGTCACTGGCCCACTCTTGCATTGATGAGCCACCTGCCCCTGCAACACCTGGACTCTCCGCTGAAAAGAGGGGTCCCTACACTGAGGAACTAAAATTCTTCCCCCAGAAGAAGAGCAACTTTATGTCTTAGAGGTAATACAGCCATAGAAAACTACCACACGGCCACATCGGGTCACATTTAAAACCAGTACTTAAATTTTCCAACCTCTGTAATCAGACAGAAAGACGGCGTCAGTTTAAGCATAGGTCTGAATGAAGCAAGTGTTTCAATTAAACTGAATTTTAAAGTATTTTTCAACAGCTACTCCATGTACAAACCCCTGCCCCACAATACTTGTCTTCTAAAAGCTTATAATCCATTAAAAGTACAAGATTAATAATTATAATGCCAACAACTTTTTATCAAGTACCATAAAAAGATATAAGAAATATTCTATTAGGATTCAGAATTTCATCAAACATTTTTGTCTTCCTGTTATATGGCGGGCAATAAACTAGAGAATTTTGCAGGTGTTATATCATTTATCATATCCAGTCAGAGAAATCAGGGCAGTTTGGGAAGAAATATTTGTACAGTAGTTCCCGCTTCTCCAGGGTTTTGCTTTCCGCGGTTTCAGTTACCTGCAGTCACCCACCGTCCGAAAATGTTGAAGGGAAAATTCCAGAAATAATCCATGAGATTTAAATGACTCACCTTTCTGAGGTAGTGTGAGGAAGTCTCGCTGCCGTGCCCCGGGCCGGCATCTTCGCGTCCAGCGTTTCCCCCGTGAGACACTGAGCTGCCTTCCCGTTTATCAGATCGTCGCTCTCGCGAGTTTGAGGTTTGAGGTATCGTGGTGCTGGTGTTTGCGTCCCCTTTAATTCGCTTAATAGTGGCTCCAACGCGCGAGTAGTGCTTCCGGCCAATCGGACATGCCAAGGCATATCCTTGCAGTGCTTCCTCTAAGCAGTGTCAGAAAAAAAATTCGTAGTCCGAGGTTGCCCAGATGTACTGTACGGACGAACCTGAATTTTCTATCCGTGAAATTGTGAAGAAGGAAAAATAAATCTCTGTCCGTTTTGTTGTGGCACCTCGAACTGCAAAAGTTATGGCTGCAGTGTGTGGTAAGTGCTTAATTAAGATGAAAACGGCATTGAATTTGTACAATAAGATATTGTGTGTGTGAGAGAGAGACAACATTCACATAACTTTTATTTTTTTAATTTTTTATTGCTGTACGCGGGCCTCTCACTGTTGTGGCCTCTCCCGTTGCGGAGCACAGGCTCCGGACGCGCAGGCTCAGCAGCCATGGCTCACGGGCCCAGCCACTCCGCGGCATGTGGGATCTTCCCTGACCGGGGCGGCAGGCGACAGGCGGACTCTTAACCACTGCGCCACCAGGGAAGCCCCACATAACTTTTATTACGGTATATTGTTATAATTGTTCTATTTCTTTATTAGTTGTTGTTAATCTTTTACTGTGCCTAATTTATAAATTAAACTTTACTATAGGTATGTATGTATAGGGAAAAACATAGTCTATATAGGAGTCGGTGCTATCTGCGGTTTCAGTATCCATCGTGGCTCTTGGAATGTGTCCCCGTAGATAAGGAGTGGGGGGTGGACTACTGTGATAGTATCCAGAGAAAGCTAGAACTGGGGAGATGAGAAACATTCCAAAAGACAGGAAGGGAATGTGTCAGGGGACAAACATGGAGTATCAGAGAATTTCCCAGGCGGAGTGAGTTGTCTCCTGTTGTTAGCTGTAAGTATACTAGCAGGAGATCAGGGCAGACGGTTTGAGATTCTAATAGGGTGAACCTGCTGAGCAGATCATGACTAAGGGCTGTAAGTACCAACAGGGTTGTTGAGCAGGGGAAATCCATCGCAGGATGGCCACGTTTTGCATCTGGGTGGGCTATCTAGCATCAGGATTTATTTACTTCTTGTATATATGTCACTATTGGTGACATACTCTTTAGGGTGATTTGGAGAAATGGTGGTCGTCCATGAAGGGAGGTATTCCTTTAAGACAAGTCACTGGCGCACCTCCCCAGGTGCCTCGAGGTTCTTATATAGGCTGTGGATATAATGATTTTTTTTCATATTGCAGAGCTTTGTTGTGTTGTTTTTAATTTGAGAATAAGTGATACAGTGAAATGGTTTGAAAACAAACAAAACCTAAATATAAATATTTTAGTGAAAGTCTTTCTAACATTCCTATTTCTATATACCTCTGTTTACTCCCACCTTAACCCAGCAGGCAACCACTTTGAAGTTTTTTTTTTAAATCCTTCATTGTTTCTTTATGCAAAAGCATGTATGTATATACGCACGTGTGTGTATATATTTCTTTATTATATTAAAGGGAGTTCACTATATACACCTGCACTTTTTTTCTTTCAGTAATATCTTAGAGATATTTTAATTATAAAAATAAGAAACTGTCTAATTCTCTCTCTCTCTCTCTCTCTTTGTTTATAGTTGTACAGTGTTCCACTGTGTGGATATAGCATACTTAATCTAACCAGTCTAAAAGAGTCATGGGTGTTTTCAATTTTTTGCTAATACAAAGAATGTTTTAATATAATTGTGTACATTTGAAAATATATCTATGGAATGAAATCCCAGAAATTTCATTTATTAAAACTATTTATAAGCCAAGAGATAAAATAATTTTGATAGTTATTGCCAAACTATCCTTCACGTTAGTTGTAACTTTTTGAATTTCCATTAACACTTAACGAAAGAGCTGGTGGAAGCTCCATAGCTTTTCTAACAGATTGTGTTACCAAACATTTCAGGTTTTGCCAGTCTGTAGAAAAATGTATCCTAATATAGTTTTATGTAATATTTCTGTTATTATGATTGAGGTTGGGCTTGTTTTTAAAAGAGTAAAGGTCTATTTGTTTTTCCTAATAACAGAATGTATCCTTTCTCAACTGCATAATTAAGGACCAAAAGCATTAGTTAAGTTCAAGCCTAGAATGAGATGTTAAAGGAAATAAGGAATCGGGGCTAGCATATGTAAAATACTCTTTTTATAAAACTTGAAATAAGCAGTAGCTAAAAGAGGATGAAACATGAACACTGAAGTGAAGGAAAAGAGAAAATGAATGAAAAATAAAAATAAAAAAAAAAAGAAAATATATCCAGACATCCAACAATGTCTCAGAGGATACGAGGACAGATGGGTGTAATCACTAGCTCAAGTAGATAAATTAACCTGAAACAGAAGGAAGAGCACTTTAATGAGTGTGCATGTAGATGAACTGGATACAGATAAGATGAAGTGAGGAGAGGAAGGTGAGGAATATTTGCTTCATGGATTCTATCTTCTTTGAAATGGTAGGAAAGTCCATTTGATAAGAGGTAGTATTTAGAGGATGCCAAAGAATATGCAGACTATCTTATTTTAAAAATTGGCTTTGTCAAAAACATATAGTACAACTGTGAATTTTAAAGTTGATTTTTCGCTTTCAATGGGCATCAGCCCTATTCAATTCCATAAATTCCATATTTATTATTCCATAAATAATTTTGAGCTCCAACTAAGTACACTGTGTTATGCTAAGAATTATTGGGGATACAGAGACTCAGTGTGCTAACTAGCCAGTGAAACCATCTTAGGTAGCTTAGTGCACAAGTACAAGAATTTAAATATAAATTTATAAGTATAAATGCAAGGCCTTAGAAATATTAGAGAACATGCTATGTCAGAGTCCCAGTGGTTTCATTTTACCAAATCCAATAGCTATTTATGCATCTTCATATTATCCATATCTGAGTTGCATTTGATGCAACTGAACATTCCTTCTCTCTTGAAACTCCCTCTTCACTAAACTTCTATATTTCATTCTCCCAGTTTTTCTCCAAACTATTTCAATGCTCCTTCTCTGTCTCTTTGCTAACTCTTCCTCATTATCCAACCCTCTAAATGTTAAAATGTCCTGTACTCAATCTTCAGATTTCTACCTTCTGGTCCTAGCTATCGTCTTCTTAGTTTATTCCTAGGTGCTATTATTTAGTGCCATGATTTTAAATACTATCTATATTCTTTTTTTAAAAAAATTTTTCATTTATTTTTGGCTGTGCTGGGTCTTCGTTGTGGTGCGCAGGCTTCTCATTTCAGTGGCTTCTCTTGTTGTGGAGCACGGGTTCTAGGCGTGCGGGCTTCAGTAGCTGTGGCTCACAGGCTTTAGAGCACAGGCTCAGTAGTTGTGGAGCACGGGCTTAGTTGCTCCGCGGCATGTGGGATCTCCCCGGACCAGGGATCAAACCCGTGTCCCCTGCATTGGCAGGTGGATTCTTAACCACTATCTACATTCTATTTAGACCTCAAGACCAAAACTTTTTGTTTTTTAACACTAAAACTGTAAATGCAGTTGCCTACCTATCATCTCCAGTTGAATGTTTCAAGAGACATCAAAATGAGTATGTTCAAAACTAAGCTCTTATTTACTCCCCACTTACCCACCCCCACCTGCTTCTCTCCTATTTTCATTTATCTCATTTAATGGCACCATCATTCATATCTCTGTTCAAGATAATAAATTAAGAATTACCCCCAATTCCACTCCTTCTCTCATACTCCCTACCCCAAACCACATCCAATTAATCAGCAATAAGCAGAGCCTGCAAAATTGACTTACCTCCCATAATCCTGTTTACTTTTCTAAATGTTGGCTCTTGAAAAGTTATATCTTTTTTTTTTATACTAATGGCTCTTTTTATTTTTTGTTTCTTGGTATAATGAATTTTCCTCAAAAAACCTGCTAAATGAATACACTACAATATATGACATTTAGATGACATCACAATTTTAGATAAACCATGCTTACTAATTCACTTTCTAGTTTCAAGTTAGGGAAGAATCATACAAAATATATGGAGCAATGTTGATTTGAAAATTTTTGAATGAACTCAAGAAGGTTGAAGAAGTAGCAACTTGTAGAACATTCTAGTTGGTTTGTTGGCCCTAAATTTTTTTTTTTGCTGTAATTTATCATTAAGTATGCTCTGACAGCAAGAAAACTGTAACTTTCATAAACATTGAAAATATTGGTGACGTAAAAGATACAGAAAAATAGGAAATTTAATAAATATACTTTTTATATTTTATGTACTTTTTTTCAAATTGTTGTTACTACTTACATAAACCCATTTTTAAAATCTATTCATGCATTTTTATATTTATAAATGTTGATTGGGTATCTTGAGCTTTTATTTAACTGATTTTCTCTTAGCAAGAATGAATTAGACATTAAGCAAGGGGTAAATGTGTATCAAAATATCCCAAATTTAATCACTTTTTACCACCTCTACTGCTGTTACTGCAGAGTCCTCTAACTCATCTCCCTGATTCTAATTTTTACATGATAGTCATTCTCCAAAGAGTAGCCAGAGTGACTTTCTTAAGACTTAAATCATACAATTCTCCAACTAAAACATTCCAAATGATTTTCTATTATACTTTAAATTAATTCAGTCTTTTTCCATGATTTGTCAGGTCCTCTGTGTAATTACTCTGCTTTTGTTTGCTTAAATAGCATTTTGGATATGAGGAATCATTATTACATTTTTTAGTGGCTATCTTTACCCTGAACTGAATGGTCCATGAAAGTAGTGACCTTGTTTGCCTTTTTACTACTGAATACCTAGAACCTAGAACAATGGTAGACATATAATAAACACTCAATAAATATTTGATTAGTGAAAGAACAAATAATATAAAAGCTGACTGGGGGCTGTAGAGTCAGGGAAGGCTTCTGGAGATTTGTGACTTCTCTTGGATCTAAAAAATAAGGTAAGTTTAGGGGAAGAGAAGCTAGAAACGTATTTCAAACAAATGACACTTTATGGGTTCATTTTGAGCAACCTGGCAGTGATGAAAGGTTGGAATGGAATGCTGGATCCGTTATATACTGTGGCACTTTTTTGAAACTCAAAACAAATAAGCATCTGAAAACGTATTGCATAAATTGGTAGAGAACACCAGCTACTTCTAAGCATTTAAATTTTAAGCTGTTCTTCTAAAACTAGGGTATTAAAATTGAATAATTTTGTTTACTTTAGATTCATTTCCTAAACACTTAGAGAACTTTTTTGTTTTAGTCTCTGCTGATGTAATGACAAGCTTAGAGTCAAAACGAGATTTCTTTTTAAAATAGAATGCTCAGGAAATTAAGTGCTGAGTCGGGGGAAATTTTTTTTTAATTTATCTTTCCACTTCAGTTAATTTCATATTAGAATTTTAAGGGATAGAAACTGAGCAATGAAGTCCATATTCATCTTATTCAGGAAATCAAGTAGTCTTAGCCTCTATTTATACCTTGATGGTTCTCCTAAAGGAAGTAGAATGTAGGAGGAAAAATGAGTGTTGATTACCCCAGTGGTGCCTCCAACACTGTGGTAGGTACCATGGTGTTACCCCAAGCAAACAATATCCCCTTCTCGTCTAGATGCTTACAGTAGCATGAGACATTCATTAATATAAATTATTAGAGTGGCATTATTAATAATAATCATCAGAGCTATGATTTATTCAATGTGTATTATGTATCAGGTGTTTTGCATACCTAATAGTATTTGAATCCCACAAAAATCATGTAAGAGAGTTAGTATCTCCATTTTAAAGATAAGGAAGCTTAGGTTGAGTGGGTAAGTGCCCAAATTTATAATGCTGTTTGGTTGGTGGGTTATGATTTGTAGGCAGATTTGGGTAATGCAAAATCTGTGTTATTTTCACTATGCCATGCTATAATTTCTAATCCTGTTAGGTGTCAGCAGTTAAGTGATACTGGACTTCATTCATGAGGCCCTATAGTCTGAAAGGGTCTAGAAGGATCCTGCTTTGTTTGATATCTAAAACTATGCCATCTGTGGAAAACCTGTTGCTTTTTCACTATATACATATATCCTTATGTAGAGATGTTATAAAATATGTGAGGAAGAAAACATTTTTGCCTTAGTTTTTGTCATACTGTAGGTACTTTTTCTATTTCACTTCTTCTGTCTTCTCTGGACCCTATGTCTCCCTTCTGCCCCTAGATTCCTGATTCCTTCTTAGAATCATGCTGTCCATTATGGTAGAAACTAGCTACAGATGGTTATTTAGCACTTGAAATGTGGCTAGTTTAAACTGAGTGTAAAATAAACACCAGTTTTTGAAGACAGTACAAATAAAAAAGTTATAAAATATCTTCTTAATATTTTTACATTGATTATATGCTAAAATTATAATATTTTGACATAGTGGGATAAATAACATACATTATTAAAATACATTATTTTAATATAATCACTTATTTCATTTTACTCATCTAATATGGCTACCAGAAAATTTTAAATTATTTGTGTGACAAATTATTTCTAGTGGATGGCACAGCTTTAGGCCATCTCCTCTTCTCACAAGACTACTTTGACATTCTTATCCACTCTCATGATTTAAATTTAATCAATATGGTCCTTAATTTTTTTATCTTTGGCTTTGGTCTCTCTCCCAATATTGTTCCTTCTTCCAATTGTCACTTGATAACCTCTTCCGTGATGTCCCATCAGAAGTTCAAACTGAGTATGTCTCATGTTAAACCTATAATCTCCCCACAGAATCCCCATTCTCTTTACAACTTCAGTTAAGCTATCTCTATTCTTCAAACCACTTAAGTAAGTGAGCTTGGTATCTCCAAGGACTCCTGTCCATACATCCAATCAACTGTCATTGTTAGGGGCATCCATTTCCTTCTTTCTGTGTTCACTTATTGTCGTAGTTACTCATTTGGATATCCATTAAGTCTTGTCTAGACTATGGCAAAGGGGTCTTATTTACTTTCATACTCATTTCTCTTACCTCTTTAGTTTGCATATTTAATATTTATTTTATGTCTTCATGGTGATGGTTGGGTTCAAGTTAATTAATACAAGTAAGAATTTTTATGACCTAGTTATATTCTATTTAGAGTTTTAAAAGTGATATTTCATAATTATTTTATGTGATTATTCTAGCAAGCTAGTGGTAAAAGCAGAAGATTTAGTAGAAGACAAGGAAGCTTGGAGAAATAGAAGTGTTTGAGGACATGCTGAGAACATATTTCTCCCAAATTCTGGTCTAGAAGTTTTTTATTTCTTGTGGAGATAGTGAAGATTTTTTTTTTAATTTGGAGTATAGTTGCTTTACAATGTTGTATTACTTTCTGCTGTACAGCAAAGTGAATCAATTATACGTATACATATATCCGCTCTTTTTTAGATTTCCTTCCCATTTAGGTCACCACAGATCACTGAGTAGAGTTCCCTGTGCTATACAGTATGTTCTCATTAGTTGTCCATTATACGTAGTGGTGTATATATGTCAATTCCAATCTCCCAATTTGTCCCACCCCTCCCTTTCTCCTTTGGTAACCATAAGTTTGTTCTCTACATCTGTGACTTTATTTCTCCTTTGTAAATAAGTTCATCTGTACCATTTTTCTAGATTCCACATATAAGCAATATTATACGATATTTGTTTTTTCTCCTTCTGACTTATTTCACTCTATATGACAGTCTCTAAGTCATCCATGTCTCTGGAAATGTCACAATTTCGTTCCTTTTTATGGCTGAGTAATATTCCATTGTGTATATGTACCACATCTCCTTTATCCATTCCTCTTTGATGGACATTTAGGTTGCTTCCATGTCCTGGCTATTGTAAATAGTGCTGCAGTGAACATCAAAACGGGTGCATGCATCCTTCTGCATTATGGTTTTCTCTGGATATATGCCCAGTAGTGGGATTGCTGGGTCATATGGTAGTTCTATTTTTAGTTTTTTAAGGACCCTCCATACTGTTCTCCATAGTGGCTGTAGCAATTTACATCCCCACCAACAGTGTAGAAGGGTTCCCTTTTCTCCACACCCTCTCCAGTATTTATTGTTTGTAGATTTTTTGATGGCCATTCTGACCGGTGTGAGAGATAGTAAAGATATTAAGAGCACTGCCTGGGAAGTCAGAAAAAACAAAGTTCAATCTTGGGCTCCACCACTTGCTAGGTATTGTATATGTTATATTGTACAAGTTACTTAATCTCTCTGAGCCCAAGTTTCCTTATCTATAAAATGAGGAGTTTCCTCACAAGATAAAAAAAGAATGTATATAAAGAACTTTGCCTAGTTTGTGTCTCACAATATTGTTTTAGAAGGGTTAAATGTAGCGTGAATAGTAGTTATAGTAGTAATTGTTTTATCAGGTTGTCTTGAATCAAATGATGACCATTCTCCCCTTCATTATGATATAAAAATCATGCCAGGATAATTTTGATTTATTTCAATTCTAAGTATTATGATAGGATTTGGAACTCATCAAAAGCAATTTCTTGCTATTAGTTTCATTTCCTCAATACAGCTGTGTGGAGAAGGAAGAAGACTCACTCTTTTCTTGTTTGTTTACCAATTTTTGGTTGGTATGGAAATTTTCCTCTGAGCAGCTCAAGATGTGTCCTAACCAAAAATACCCTTTAATTTTGAAGAATTCATATTCATCACACAGAGCAGTTTAAAAAGTGAAAGGCAGCCATTGACTCTGGGACTTAAAATTAAAATGAAGCAAAGAAGAACTACAGAAACCAGGAGAGAGAAAGAAAGTAGAATTCTTTTCACCCACTTTTATATTATACCTAATTTTTGCCTAGGGTTGTAAAGTATTAATGCAGATTGTTCATGAGGCATGGGAGTCCTAGCAAAATGATTCTGAGGAAAAAAATAAGATGTTGGGATGTCCAAGGTGCTTATCCAGTTAGCAAAGTCTTTTTCTGTTTTTATTCTGTTTTGTTCTCCCCCTGAGGAAACCTGCTCAGGATTCCATGTATGGAGGTTGACTGAATACACCAATCTCAGTCCTAATCCTGAAAGCACTTGGTATTAGGATATCCATTAAATGACAGCAAGGTGTGGCAGTGGGAAGTGACTGACAGAATGCTAGGGAGATAAGTGGCTGTGGTGCTGTCCCTGGAGAATTAGCTGCATCCTACAGGCTAGAGGGCTTTAGGTTAGAAGTCTGGCTCTAAGAAAGTGAATTAACAAGTGGGCCATAGTTTCAGGGTGGGAAATCAGCTTGAAAGGAAAACCAGAGACTAGTCAGTATGGCAGATGGTTAGGGAGTATGTCTTGAGTCAGGGATGGGAGCAAGTTGAGATGCAGTGGATGTTCTGACTTCCCCTAACCATCATGCACTGTATCCCAGGTCCATTTGGCAGCTTTTGATGTGGAGAAGTAGGAAAGAAGCATGAGAATCCAGTAACACTTGGGACTGAGAATCAGGACCATTCTAATAGGGTGGCAAACCTGAACTTGTTGGAAATGCTCATAGTACTGGCAGAATTAGAGGCAGAGGATTTCAGACAGGCACCAAATATCTGTAATGTTCTTGGTACGATGCAGAGCAACAATACTGAAAAAATACAGCGTCTGACTTTAAGGATCCTACAATTTGGCAGAAGGGACACGCAACTCAAATAGATAACAGAGAACAGAAGAAGTCAGGATATGATTATCTGCCAAAATATAATAGGAACAGTAAAGGAGGTCAGAGCAGAGAGGGGGAAATGGGAACTTGCTTAGCAATAGCAAAGAGGACAGCACAATATCCTACTCTTGGTAATTTCAGATCATGTTGAAAAAATTGTACAAATAAATGAAATAATGTTAATCTCCAGTGAACCTCTTTCTAAAGCAGAAGTACAAATTCAGTCTCAGTTTTGTTCTCCATTTTCAATCCTACCAGCTTGGATTTTAAAATAATAAGATATTGAAAATGATATTAATTTAATATGCAGCAGAAACTGCTCAACCCTCAAATCAGAGGAGCAAAACTCCTAGAGGTGATTGACATCTGGGGTCACAGTCACGGATATTCCCAGATCAGTCAAGTTTTCTATGCAAATCAAGGGGGAAGGGAGAGAAAGTCTGAATCAGAGAGAACTTGTCCTATTTACAAGATGTTGAAGCTGCCCACCTCCACCTGACAGTTACCATGCATACCTTGAGCAGTTTTTCACATCTCATCATTTTTCGAGAGAAGACACACAGATATACATTTTTTTTAAAAAGTAAAAATTCTCATGTTTCAATTGGAAACTGATTCAAAACACTCGAAAACATTGTTCAGGCCCAACAACATATGTCTGTGGGTTGAATTTGGTTGGCAGTCTGCCGGTTTTCCACCTCTTCTTGAATTTATAGCTGTTCCTAAGAAAACAGGAGCAGGGTGTAATGATTAGAGAGAACTAGAATCCTCCAACTAACTTCTGTACACACAATAAATCGTAATAAGTGTTTAGAGACTGACTAGCACATTGCTTTATGAAAAACCTCCATTTATCTGCAACTTTTTCATTTAGGTCCTTGTTTTGTTTGTCTGCCTTTCACAACTAGGCTCAGTTTCCTTACTTGGAAGAACAAACTCTTCTGCTACCAACCCTCTTCAAAGCATTTTTTTAAACATTAAGATATGTCTCCAAAAGGTTAACTTTTCTAAATAATAGCAAGTATAGTAATCCTTAGTTTCCCTGATTTTCACAAAATCACAAGATATTGGATTCCGACCAGAACATCTACACTTTTAAAGGATGAATTGTTGTAGGGGAAATAAAAGAGAGTTTAGTATGTCTTAAATGGTGATAATAATAGTAACAACAATTTAAACATATGTGCACACATGCATACACACACATGTGTGAAATTCACAGTGCATAGAATGAGGAAATGTAGCCCAAGTGTGGTTGTATAACCCATTTTATCATATGTGTTATCTATTAATAGATGATTATAAGTTCCAGAAGTGGTCATGACAATGGATATAAATGATGTGGGAGGACAGACAGAAAAAGAATTACTGTTCAATAATTTTTTAATTAAAAAGGTAATCCTGATAGACATTTAAAAACTCTAACATTTATGAATTCCTTTTTTACTTCAATGTGTCCAAGACAAAATCCTATAGTTTGCTTTATGAGGAGCCTAAATTAAGATAGAAATTTAGCTACATTACTTCAAATTACAGTAACACTCAATTAACTGGAACCTAGTTCGATAATGCATATAACCATCTCTACCTCCTACCTCCTGGGGAGAGGCCTCTGAACTCTACTTTGAGGAAAGAGAAGCAAAACCGGACTTATTTAAGTGGGAAAATATCCCCCGAACAAACCCTGGGTTGAGGTTCCTAATAATACAGCTGAAGCTCTTCAAGAGACTATAGCATCATAAGAGCCTTTAGTTAACCAGTCTAGAAAGGACACAATTTAAGATGTATCATATACAGAACATATTGAAGTATCTTCAAAGACTAGGATTGGAAAAACTCAGTCAGAAACTTTTAATTTAAATAATGTGGACTGCTAAATATTTTTTTTGCTATTTTGACATTCTTGGCTTCATGAAAGAAAGCCTCACTTCCACAAAATTTCAGATTAAATTTGAAAACAACAATATTTTGTGGAATCTGTTTTGTTCTCACACTAAACACCCTTTGATATTTAACAAGCAAGAGAACAGTTTTCCAAGTGTTCAAATTGACATTGTTTTACTCACACTTACTATGTTCATGATATAAACATTAAAAAAACAAACAAACCAAAGAAAACAACTTGCTGAAAGTTCTGCAATAGACCTAGATCGTTTGTGGTATGATACTACTGGGTTTTTCATTTATGTAAAATAATTCATTTTGCAGCAATAGTTAGGACTGGATGTATGTTCTGGATAGCTAAACATCATATTTTAATTAATCTCAAATAGGATACTCATAGTATTACTTTCACGTACCTATGTGTCTGTGTGTCAATTTTTATACTACCTACTTAGCTACCTGCTCACTTCTCTCCTCACTGTTCTCAACTGCGATCCACACCACTCCCCCAAACCACCAACATATTCCAAAGTGAGGTTTACTTCCAGAAAACTTAATTAGAGCAAAAATATTAACAAATATGAACCTAGTATCAATGGGCTTTAAAAATAAGACACTGTAGTAATTGGTAACATTTTTAGGACAATGCAGATATGAAATAAAAAATAACTTTATATAATTCTATAGACTTGTTTCTCATCAAAGTTCAGTGTGCATTTGAATCACCAAGGGTGATGGCCAAACATGTCCTTTCTCAGGCTCCTCCTCAGTCTTGCTGAATGGAAATATCTTGGGAAGGTGCAGTTAAATCTGCATGTTTATGAAACTACTCACACTGACCCTTGAGAATCATTGCTCTATAGCTGTCTTCTTCCTCACTTCTAGAGATACCTTTTCATTTTCAACTGAAGTTGAGTTATTTGTGACCCTAACTCCCAGGAGAAATCTTAACTTAATGCAGGTGATTTTTAACTAATTCCAGTGAAATGGAGTTCTGTGAGTTCAATAATAAATTATAACAAGTGATTATGGCTTTTAGTCTGCACTTGTGATACACAAATCAAGTGTGTTGCCCCCTTATTTACAAGTCCCAGTGCCTCAGCGAGTCCTTCCTCATTAGGCATTTGTTTTGTCCCTGACCACAACTTCCTCTATTGGAAACCTGGTCATTCATTGCCTCATTCTCTTGCTAGGATGAAAGTCCTACCTCTCTACTGAGAGTCTCCCACGTGGGTAACTGAGCTAGCTCTGAACAAATACCCGGTGTTCAGAACTCTGACAGTAACAAACCTCCTGGTTGATAACAATCTGCAAATCTGAACTTCTGAGTATCGCTCCTCTCAGAATGGTTGTTTCTTTCCACCTGTTAGATAAATCTTTCTATTCAACTTGGATACCCAGTTGCCAGTATTTACCAAGACTGTAACCAGATATTTATGTAATTATTAGACAAAACTGCACCTACTGTCAATATTTGTGGATAGGAAAACTCTCCAGTATCTGTTCACTCCAGATGGAGGGCCAGATCCTGGTCCTTTTTCACCTAGATAAATCACGAGAGATGACAAGTCCTTCTAATTAAAAAAAATACACAC
This sequence comes from Orcinus orca, assembly GCF_937001465.1. Taxonomy (NCBI): domain Eukaryota; kingdom Metazoa; phylum Chordata; class Mammalia; order Artiodactyla; family Delphinidae; genus Orcinus; species Orcinus orca. Next base: position 33,841,083 of record NC_064565.1, read on the forward strand.
ACACACACACACACACACATATGAATTCTTTATATAGAAAGAACGTTTTCCTGCCTCACACCAAACACAATTATTTCCAGAAGGATCACAGTTCTAGAAAAAAGTTTAGGGACTTCCCTGATGGTGCAGTGCTTAAGAATCTGCCTGCCAATGCAGGGGACATGGGTTTGAGCCCTGGTCTGGGAAGATCCCACATGCCACGGAGTAACTAAGCCCGTGTACCACAACTACTGAGCCTGCTTTCTAGAGCCCGCGAGCCACATTGAACCCACACGCTGCACCTACTGAATCCTGCGCACCTAGAGCCCGTGCTCCGCAACAAGAGAAGCCACCACAATGAGAAGCCTGCGCACTGCAGCGAAGAGTAGCCCCCGCTTGCCACAACTAGAGAAAGCCCACGCACAGCAACAAAGACCCAATGCAGCCAAAAATAAATATAAAACAAATAAATAAATCTTTTTAAAAAAAGTTTAAATAACAAAACTCTTTAGAGGAAAATATATGAATAGTCTTTGTAGCTTTGGATTAGGCAAGAATTTCTTAAGAGGACAAAAAAAGCACTAATTGTAAAAGGAGATAAATGATAAATTGGATATATTAAAGCTAAGAACCTCTACTAATGAACATATTACAGTAAGAGAGTAAAAAGCAACTTACAAATGAAAAAAAGGATCATTATTGCAACATATATATTAAAAGGAAACTTGTATCCAGAATATAAAAACAACTCCTACAAATCAGTAAGAAAAGCACAAACACCCTAATAGAAGAATTAGCAAAAGTTTTGCACAGGTGCTTCCAAAGAATATCACACAGCAATCAGCTACACAAATGAAAATTTGAGTAAAATAAGCCCAGCAATTAAAAAGTATATACTCTAAGTTTCCTTTTATATAAAGATCAAAAGTAGGCAAAACTAAGAAGACAGAATGTTGATTATCCTTGGTGGGGTGAGGTGGGTAGTGACCGGAAGGGAGCTTCAGAGGGCTTCTGGAGTGCCGATGATGTTGAGTTTCTTGATTTGGGTGTGGTTACAGGAGCGTGCATTCAGTTTGTGACAATTCATTGAACTTATATGCAAACACAATCGTATACATACACACACATAAACACAAAAACTATTTAAAATGTATTTTATGCATATATAATTGAGCAAGAGAGAAACCAATTTTTAAATGCATTTTAAAAGATATGCTGAAATGTTTTATCTTAATGGTGCTGTCATTGTCACAACAGTGGACTATATTACTGTCCCATTCTCAGACAGGTCCCTTTGGCACTGAAATACAATTCAGTCAATTCAGAGTTTGAAGACATGAGCATTAGGGAAAGACTAATTGGATACAATAACAAATTTGCTAAATAAAACAAATGTCATCCACATTTTCCTACTGTCAATTACTGACTCCTGTTAATTATTGTCAAACACTACGCAATATGCAGCTTCCTCATATTTTAACTTGGGCAGGCCAAGATGGAGATGGAGGGAACCTGGTGTATTGCAATCAATGTGTGATTAGATTTAATCTGCTTGGTAAAAGGGCTTTGCAACTGAGTCATGTACTTTAGGAAATAAATACTATAGAACATGAAATTGGAGGAAACAAGCAATCGCAAGTTGAAATGTATATTTGTGCACTTGATACTCTTCCAACAAAGATCAGAGAATGAGCCCTGTCCCAGAGGGTGAGACTGCTTGTTTTGCCAGTGTTTTTTAATTCTGTGGCTGCCGAACAACTTCTTCTACAGCTGATGTTTTCTCCTTAAGTGACATTTCATCATCCAGTGCCCTAAGATAGTCACCCTGTTTTCCCTTAATTGATACTTGTATGCAAGAGGCGGAAAATGGCTCAGCATTTCTTGCTATATTAGTTCAAAACTGACAGAGGAAACAGAGAAGAGATTGCACTGCTTATGCCCCTTATGGTTTTCCTGTGTATCTAAGGAGATTACCATTTCATAAAATTTCTTATGCTGCCTGAACATAATTACAATAATGCAGGCATTTTGTTCCTATTTGCTTTTCTATTTTTTACTGCTTACCTGATCACCAGAGGGAAATTCAGAAGCAGTTTCACTAATCTTAACTTTATTTTCTTTTATGCCCTTAATAAGATGTAATTGTACCCTTAGACCTCCCTTCCGTAAATGCTTCATTTTGTCATTCCGGTGAAGCCTTTACCTTTCTCTTCATTTGATTGGTAACAAGAAGCATTAAACATGTACCTGGAAGTTCAAAGTGAGGTTCCTGAAGTTTTTCCCCCAAGTCATGGGGTGCTCTTTTCATAAGATTAGTGTTTACAAATAGATGCTGTGATATTTATTCTAATTTAAAGTTAATTAAGAAGCATCCCATGAGAATGCTCCTGTTCATTGTGCAGCCTCAGTGGCTGGAGATCCATTCTGGGTCCTTTCCACCAAGTCTTTTGGAATGGGATTATGCCTTAAACAAAGGCATCAACATTTCCAGGGATCTATAAGAGCCCTTTTTTTTTTTTTTTAAGATTTTATTTTAGAATTTATTTATTTTATTTTATTTTTTATTTTTTGGCTGTGTTGGGTCTTTCTTGCTGCATGTGGGCTTTCTCTAGTTGCGGTGAGCAGGGGCTACTCTTCGTGTAGTGCGCGGGCTTCTCATTGCGGTGGCTTGTTGAGGAGCGCAGGCTCTAGGCACGCGGGCTTCAGTAGTTGCAGCATGTGGGCTCAGTAGTTGCAGCACACGGGCCATAGAGCACAGGCTCAGTAGTTGTTGCTCATGGGCTCTAGAGCGCAGGCTCAGGAGTTGTGGAGCACGGGCTTAGTTGCTCCACGGCATGTGGGATCTCCCCGGACCAGGGATCAAACCCATGTCCCCTGCACTGGCAGGCAGATTCTCAACCACTGTGCCACCCAAGAGCCCACTTTTTTTAATAGAGCTGCAAGTTTCTCCTAATCCGGCCCTAATCAACTATCTCTCCCTAGGTTTCCCAACTAGCCACCCCCACTCTGTCATTTGTTATGGATGTTCACTTTGCTTTTCCTGAAATCTTGTGATCTCAGCTTGCACTGCCCTTGATATCCCTTCTCTGCCTTTTGGATCCTATTTATCATACAATATCAAGTTCAATGTCACCTTCACCTGGAAATTGCCCTCAATCCCATTCTCCATTGCACTCTTATCAGACTTCATTGTAAGCAAGCATGCTTATGTCTAACTCTACCCTAGAATTCTTAACAATTTTTGTAGAAACTGTGGGACCTAGCAAGTCAGTTTCTCAGGGTAGAGGCTCAATAATTATTTGAAATATAAAACCAGTTGCTTTGCTCCCAGTAGGTTGGAGACTAATGGGCTAAGGTGCTCAGGGGATGAGAGGTAGCAACAAGATACCAAGGTGGCCTACCACACAGTTTTGGTCAGTACTTATTCTACTTAAAACATATTTTATATTTTACTTGTCATTTTTACCATTTAGGATACCCATATGCAATGACAATAACTGTATTACAATTTATCCATGCAGATGATCTGCCAGACTTTGTCAGTAAATGCAGTCTATCACCCAGATTTCCTGATATATGTTAACTAAATGCAAAGCCTTATTATCACATTTCCTATATATAATACCTGCCAAAGTCAAAGACAGTGTTACCCAATGGGGTGGCTATGGTCAAATTCCTTTACTGTGATCTTCCTTTCTCATTATATTTGACATTTTTGAAACTGAATTTTATTGTACTCTCTCCGCTTCTGAAAGTGGTCTGGGAAATTAGACTTAATAGAGATGTAGAAGCCACAGGGAAAAAAGAAAAGGAGAGTGAACCGGGAAGAAAGTGAAATTAAAATGTTATTTTGGTAAATGGATGCTCTGGTGGAGACGGCAAACAATTGCAATGCAAGTTAATTACTGACAGGCAAGTGTAGCACAGAGGTTGTGCCACACGTTACTGGAGCTACCACTGCCACAAGTCATTTCCACAGGGGAACAAACAGACCGTGCTCTACCACAGATGAGTAGAACACCTTTCCAGGGGACAGAAATGAGTTTCTGATATCATATTCATCTGTGGAGTTTCCACACACTCTTACTAGACCTGGAGAAGCAACTCATCTTACACATTCCGGAAAGGGAATGGGGTCATATTGCCACAGAGGGTTCCTGTGTGTTAAGGCAGAGAGGACCTTGGTGGTGACCAGACAGCTCACTGCCACACAGTGAAAACCCAGGCTAAGACCCATGGAATGGGAAAACACTGGGGCACACTCAGTGCTTATCTCTGAGACAGTTCTCCTCACAAAGTCTTTAGTGAGAATCCATGTCAGGCAAGAGAGTCCTTCTATTCAGAGAAAAAAATGTTAAGCACCTGAAGAAAGCTGAAACTCCAGGGAGATGTTCTCTATTGTTAGAACACAGAGCCCTGCTAAGTTGCAAGGTGGTCAAAAATGCAGTCATTTTTTAAAAATAAGAAATAAAGAAAAGGGTTATCTGAAATGGAAATATGGTATTGTTCATATTTTTTGAAATTTTGTATGATTTTCCAAGTATACTTTAATGTTGGCCTCAAAAGGTATGAAAAGCATTGCTTCTTTGCAGCCTCTAACTTATGAAATATCCATCGTTCATTGGCCCTTAGAGCCACTGGGCAGAGCAAGTTATACATATTCTTTTTAAAATAAGAACTAAATTAGGTCAAAGACATTCCAACTGATAATGCTTTCCTAAGCTATGTACTCTGGCATTACCTAGGTTCTATATTTGTTTTCCATTTCTATATTCTGCAAATATTTATTCAGTCTTTATTGTTTTGTCAGAAAGCACGGGGACATTTATAAATGATTAAATAGAAAGACTTACATGATCTATACTTAATATGGATGCACTTTGATCATTTTATCTACCTGATCTCTGTCAGATTTCCTTTGGAATTCTTGTTACCTTGTTTTTCCAGACACAGTTGCCACTTGACTTGGCGGTCTATGACTAAAGCAAGGATGTTTGGAGATGCAGGACTTGAGCTCTGTCCTGGGACTACTTTGAACAGGTTGTGGCACCTTGGGGAAGAGTCTGTATCCTTGAACTTCAATTTTCTCTGCTCTGTAGCATGTAGATAATATCATAGTGCCTATTCAGTTTCTACTAACTCAAATAATTCTTAATATATTTTTATTTTAATGTTGCTGATGGGAAAAAGATGTCAAAAATACACTTTCTACCTCAAAAGGGCAAGCTGCTGAGCCTTAGTGTAATTAACAGAGTGCAACGAATAATTGACAGAGCAGCTTTGAAATTTATGATTAGATGAAATATCACATTCATTCCTGTTTGGGTATTTGCAGTGTGAGTGGGAGAATCAGGCCCAGAATATCACTGAGCCAAGTCTGTTGAGCAGAGCCAAAGTTTGTGTGGCTCTTATGAAGTGCATTCTCATCACTGTTTCCTGTTTTTAAAACAGTATTGAAAGTGGAACTAGTGTAACATCACAAGCTATTCTTGCTGTTCTCTTGGTACATACAAAATCAGGAAGTCTACAGAAATTGTGAAGCCAGTCTTAAGTGATTTACATTTCAACTTCTAACTCAGGGATATTTATTTGGAGAGTTTTGTAAAAATCAAATGGATATTTTAAACACATGCAAAATGAACGAATGTGTTGTCATTAGTCATTCACCATGCTTCTGTGTGCCTCCTGTAAGAATATAAATGCATACGTCATCAATGTTTTTTCTAATAGAATTTGGTAACAATGATGATGATGATGATTAGATGATATGTTATGAAAGAACAAGAGAAATACGGAATAAGCATGTAGATCACATGAAACTTAAACTTAATATGACTTATAGTTAACAAAATGTTTCATGTTACGAAGTTGCATAGAAATAAGCATACAAAAGTATTATTGATTTTACAAGTCCTCTACCAAATCTAGAAAGTTAAGGGTCAATGAGAAATGAAAATACAGGTGGAACAACAGAATACGATTTCAAAACCCTGTGTATATTCTTGGAATAATAACTCAGAAAGACTCACAGATTAGAGCTCTTCATTGCCTTTCTGAGTATATTCTGAAATTGATACTTATGTTCCTGGAATTATATTCACTCCCTGATGCTGGGAGCAAGTTATGATGGACCCTGGGGTTTGAGGGTTTCTCTCTTTTTTAAAAAAATATTTATTTATTTATTTAGCTGCCCGAGTCTTAGTTGCGGCATGGGAGATCTTTTAGTTGCAGCATGCAGGATCTTTAGTTGAGGCGTACAAACTCTTAGTTGCGGCATGTGGGATCTAGTTCCCTGACCAGGGATCGAACCCAGGCCCCCTGCGTTGGGCGCGCAGAAACCCTTGAGGGTTTCTTTTGACTCAGGGTTGGGAAGACTTTATATTGGAGTTTATTCCCCTAGAACCTTCTTTCATAAAGACTCAAAAACTAGAGCACCCTGGCAGGGCCATCACGTCCCACAACTCCAAGAGGCACCCTTTACTAGAATGCAATGCTAATATCCTATTCCTAGTCACAAATGCTACCTGCCTCTACTTTTACTTAAGATCACACACAAAGTAGAGTAATCAAAGGTTTTCTACTGTAAGATATTTTCCTACATAGCCGGAGGAGTTTCCAGTATGAGATTCAGGTAAATGATTCCCTGAGAGTTCATGGGAAGTCTGACTAATCATTTATGACAGTGTGTTAATTAGTTTAATCATTCCTCTCCCATATATACATCTAAGTGATTCACTGAGCAGATGGATGTAAGTAAAAAGATGTAAGTAAGGAAGAATGGATGATGGAATTTCAGATATGTTGACCCTGTAGATGAGATGGGGACTAAGTAGGTGCTGCAGTGGGGGGCTTTGGCAGCCAAAACGTGAAAAGGATCATAGTGTGCACTGTAGAGGAAAACATGAGTATTAGGATGCAGGTGAGGAGAAAATGGGAAAGTTGGAGTGTAAAGAGAATGAACTGTAAGTGGGGTCCAAATGCAACTTGCAAAGTTGGCCTAAAACAGCCTTATCCACCAGCTATGAGAGGTTTCTAACAGGATGAATAAGAATAAATCATCTCTGAACCCACAAGTACGGCAGTTAGAAGTTTCACAGCCACCAACACAGCTGTCATTTCTGGCCATTAGATTTCCTTCCTCCTCTGTCCTCCCTCCTTCCTCAGTTCCTGCTTGGGGTGAGGGGGTCCTGCTTCCTTCTGTTTTGCACTCAACTCATCCATACAAGACATTTGTGTATTATGCCAAGGAAAGCCCTCTTCCCAAATTCTCTCCCTCAGAGTGTCTAGAATACCAGCCTCTTACAGCACTGGTGGGCTTAGAAGGGATTAGGCTCTCCGTTAACCCTTCAGCCTGATAAGAGGATAGAAAGATGATCAAACTCACCCACACTGAGGCTAAATGCCATTTTCTTCATGAAACCCAATGCTTACCTTTTCCTTGAATTTCCTTGGTACTATAGTTTTTCTTCATGACATATTTCAGTATCTACTCTATAATATCACAGTTATTTGCATACCTCTGCACTGCCTAGCCCTTTGCCCGAAATGCCCAACCTGCCCTGACTTAGCTCCAGCGTCAGCTGATCTTTTGTGGACTTTCCCCCTCCACACCTCCCAGTTCTACTGTGGTCTGATGTCATTGCTTCTCTCCCCACCTGGCACCACTCTATTCTCTTTTAATTATTGATTTGTTTCTTTATCACACTCACCAAACTACTGTAAAACAGTTGGTTGAAACAAACAAACAAAAACCAAAAACACAAAAAAGAGTTATCTCCAGCCTCTAATGTAGTGCCTTGCCACTCAGGAAAGTCTCAGTAAACGTTAAACAGATAATTTATTTTCTGTGGGTAGAAAGAGGTTTGTGTCATTTTCTGTATTCTTCTCAGAGCAACGTGGTGCTCTGCAAAATCAGAAACCACCAAATATTTGCAAACATGAGAATAACTATGAATAGTATCAAGTGAATGCCATTGATAGAACAAAATACAAAAAAAGCTGAATAAAGAGAAAAATTGAGTGCAATAAATAGAGTATCAATAAAAAGTGAAGATGAGGTCAGTTGGGAAAAGAAGTGATGGCTAGAGGAGTGAGAAAAGAGAAATAACATTAACATTGGTAGGGGGAGAGATCAGCTTAAAAGAAAGATCTGAAGGAGGAAGATTTTGAAATTCTTTTCTGTAGACTGTCCTCGAGAAAACAGATGGGAAAGCCAGATAAGAGGCTTTTAAAATTAATCCAGCCTTTTGACAGTAACCCATCACCAGGCAAATTATGGGTTAATTGTCAAATCAATACAAGAATGCAAATGTTGATTTGACGCTGAAATTTGTTCAGAGTTTGAGAAACAACATGCCGTATAAACGGCACCTGGTGGGGCTATGTAAATACAGTGGCTTTATGCTCTTGGTCAGAAGAGAGTGGCTTTAGCCCGAGTATTTCTCTTACCAGTATTACAAACACACCACCTTAGAGTTTTGAATCTAATGAATAATTTGGAAGATCAAGCCTTCAGTGTACTCCAAGGAGAACCCAAATTTTTTAGAAAAGATTTATATGTTTAATCATAGATCCCCTCAACCCTCACTCAAATCCTTGGGCATCAGATCATACCAAAGCATTTACATTGTTGCTAAAACTACCTAAAACTACTGAGCTCTGTAAATCGGCAGTAATACTTCTTGAGCTCCCAGACTTTTACACAACAGTATCAGAAGTGAAAAGGAGCCTACAGATCATAGCAAACCTTTTAGTTGCCCATACCCCCTCACTATCAATTTTTTCCAGTGATGAAACAGAGGTCCACGGACTTGTTCAAGGTCACAAAGGTGGCCATTAGAAACAGTGCTGCACTAGAAGTCATCATAGGCTCTTTTTATGCAACCAGTCTGATTATAATGAATCCAAGGCCTCCATTACAATCACGGTACCTAGATTCTCATTCTTTCATTCATCCTTACTTCATCCACTGAAATATACTCTGAAAAAAACTCATGCTTTTATTAGTAGCGTCTTTATAAATATAAAAAATCCAGAGATTTGCTTTAGTTTGAAATAATGTCTCTTGGCTAAGAAAAATTGAAGGCCTCAATAATAAATAATACACAGAATAAAACCAAAAATGTTTATCCTGTGCTGGGGTACGTGGAGAAATAACTATTTATATCATCTGCATGTGATTGCATTTATTTTTTTTTTTTTTTTTTTGCGGTACGCGGGCCTCTCACTGTTGTGGCCTCTCCCGTTGTGGAGCACAGGCTCCAGACGTGCAGGCTCAGCGGCCATGGCTCATGGGCCCAGCTGCTCCGCGGCATGTGGAATCTTCCCAGACCGGGGCACGAACCCGTGTCCCCTGCATCGGCAGGCGTACTCTCAACCACTGGGCCATCAGGGAAGCCCGATTGCATTTACTTTTCAAAACACATTTATATATAAAAAACCCTATCTTATTCTAGTTAGATATAGAGGTAAGATCCCTTATGCATACATTAGTGTTCAGATTTGATACATTTTAAAGTCCTTCTTATTAATGTAGCTGTCATCATATTGCTGTGGAATAGTGGGGATAAGATTTCTTTCTTTTATTCAAATTTTTATTTCAAATGTTGTCAAAAGAGCTCTCTTATTCTCAATTAGATAAGTTTTTAAAATATATCACTCATGTATGATTATGAAAATGAATATATTCAAAATAAATTAAAATAAAATAAGTAGCAAAATAAATTGGTTAAGGAATTCTTAATAAAACTGTCCTGTAAAAAGCTTTGTTAAATATAACTGAAGTACAATAAAGTGCAAGTGTTTAAAGTGTACAATTTGATCATTTTTAATATATGTATACTGCTATTAAACCATCACCACAATCAAGATAACAAACATATCCATCACCCCCAAAAGCTTCCTTGTATCCAGAGTCCACACTGTCCCTAGGCAATCACTAATCTGTTTTCTCTCATTTTATGTTAGTTTGCATTTTCAAAAATATTATGTAAGTGAAATCGTAAGTACTCAATGAGTACTTTTTTGGTGGGGGGCTTGCTTTCTTTTACTCTGCACAATGAATTTACAATTCATCCATGTGGTTGCATGCGTTAGTAATCCATTCATTTTTATTGTTGAGCAATATTTTATTGTGTAGATAAACTAGAATTTGTCTATCTATCTGTTGATGGACATCTGGGTTGGCGGTGGGGGGGGGGGGCGGATAAAATAAATACTCCTTCACTTCTTGCTGCCCACTGTCCGTAAGAAAATTGTTAGTCACTCTGATCCTCATTTTTCTCCACTATAAAAATATGAGTTTAATGTCAATATCATAGAAACTTTGTAAGGATTAAACCAGCTCATTGCCTGGCACATAGTAAATACTCAATAAATATTAACTTCTTTTCTCACTCAATATCACTCAATTGCCTAACTGGTTTCAATTATGAGGAAACACTTTTCCTCCCGTTAAAATGCTTTTATTCTTTTCTAATACTTTTAGTGTCCACTCAACTTGAACATTACCGTGATTCTAGCCCCGTTGTCCGTCCAATCAGGTAGAGGTACCAAAACAGTTGGCTCCTTAAAATATAATCCTTCTTTTGGATTATATTGGCTTCTATAACTGACTGGTGACATTTTTTTCTAATGTTGTACCTATGTGCCTAGGCTAGCTATGAAATGTCTATATGGGTGAGACATAGAGAGGACACTCAGGCTAGAAGAGGGTCTGTTTCTAGAAGCTTTGAAGCTATATTTGCATTGCAAATATCCTATTTAAAAAGAGTAGATGTATTCATTTGAGGAACTCGTGGGGAGGAGCAGCTGAAAAGGATTATGGATTTGGGAAGCAACTAAAAGCCCTCCTGGTCCACCCACCCAATTTATTTCCTTTGTTTTCTTTTTCTGAATTATTGTTTTCTCACAGCCGCTCCTTTAAAATTTGCCCACACTGGATTTTCCTACCTGAATCAGACTCCTTCCATTAAAATAAATATAAATAAATAAATAGTGTCGATGTGCTGATTTTCTGTTTCTTCATAGTCTTCATAAATATTATATCCAACTAAGCTACTAAATCTAGTTCAGTTGGCAGATGGCAGTGGACAAAGGAATTTTAATTTTTCCCTGTGGATATTGCAAGTGGGGGTGGTGACTGGGACTCTGCACCATGCTAATGAGGCCAAGCCGACATATTTGATAGTCAATGGGACCAGCTTGCTTTCCTCCAATTTTACACACTTAAATTTGACCTTATTCACAGGGGTTTTTTGTTCACCAAAAAAGGCTGCTGGTGGTAGTGTCTGGAGGTGGGTTGGGATGGGGTGGGTGATAGATCAAAGACGTTGTGAATGAAAAGAGCATATACCCGGAAGATGCTTAGTTGGCAATATCATTTCTATATAAGGGAGACCACATCATATTGCCATTAGGAGTTCCTTAACCGAATTAAGAAACTACACAGAATTTGAGTGTGCTATCTATGAACTGAAATCCTCTGGCACGTATACAGTACCGTCGGAATACAGAGGTCCAATTGATAAAAGCACTACAAAGTAACTACCTTCTTCACCACTCAAAGAGGCGGAGACTTTATTTCATTTTTGTACTTCAATGATGTATAAGGATATGCACTCCACCAGGAGTTTTTCATGGAAAAGCATATACTTAGAATAATATAATGCTTTTATATTTCATCAGGATAACATTGTAATATGCAGAAGTCTACAAATTCTGATACCTCTGTGGAAACACTGAATCCCACCCGCCAAGGCACTGGAGCTGTGCAAATGAGAATCAAAAATGCCAATAGCCACCACAGCAGGCTGAGCCAAAGTAAATCCATGATCCTCACCGATGTTGGGAAGGTCACTGAACCTGTAAGTCAAATACCACAAGTTCCCTGATATATAGAATTTTGTAAAAGAAGGGGGGAAAAAAAGCTAATTAGCCTTGTTTTATTTGTTTTCCTAATGTGCATGAGAAAACTGTTTTTGTAATGCATTTTATCTTGTCTACTTATAGTCATAATTATATCCCCAGTTGCAAGAGAAGAGCTGGGCTTAATCCAGAGTGATAAAGTGGATTTGGAGCTAGACTGAAGAGCACCTTTGACTCATTTTAAGGGCCTCCACTATCATGCTTCAGTGTCATAAAAATAATGAGGTTATGCTAGCATGTGGTGTTTGTACTTCCAAATACAGTACATCACTTTGAAAAGCCAGAGGCTAAAATTAGCTAAGAATAAACTGAGAAAAAAATCTTTTAAAAAAGTGAAAATCTCTTCCTTAAAATCTCCCAACAATATATGATATTGGAAATTACAATCTGATTTGGAATGAGCTTGAACAGTTGAAATGGTATGGAGATTTAAGGTTTGGAGAGGAAGCCATTTTGTCTCCATAATGTGTCATTAGGAAGATTTGAAATAAAATAGTTAGAGATGAACTCTACTGCCAGTTGTGTCCCTGCCCCTGCACGCATCCTGAGCCACTAAACACACTGATTGCAATGAGTCTCCTCTGGTTAATTTTCTTCCATAATGGTGGTAACTTGCAGCTGAGGCCATAGGATGTTACAAAATTATTTATGCAATGTTAGCCACTCTTTTGGACCCCAGATCTATTTTGTTTCTCACAGTGAGAGCAAGAGGAAGAAATAGGTTAACTGGGGACAGGCTGTGAGTCCCAGTCACCCTGCAGTAACATGTGAGCTATTAATTGAGTGTTCTGTTAATATCATAGGGGCCTATGAAATATTCAGCTCCCTAACTGAGTTATTAAATGAGATCAACTTGCTGAGTAGCATGTTACCGATTATATTTATTCGCTGTTTTTCACTCGAATTTCAAGTGCAAAATTAACCCACAACGATCTCAGGAGCCTAAGAAATGTATGGTTTTAATCATCCTTTCTTCAGGTATTATAGACAAATTTAGCATGAGGAAGCCAGTGATTATATTTTGAAAGTGAGAAACATATCCCTAGTTAAGGTACTGAGAGATGCATTTTTTTTTCTTTATTTTCTCATTTAAAAGTATTATCTGCTGGGAGGCACAACACGGCCAGCCTGACTTGGCGTTGAAACCTGCTAAAACGTTCCTCAACCATGAACTTGAGACAATGGTTAGAGTAAATTATTGGAATCTCTATAATGTATTATCAGTAAGAACTGTACCTTTGGAAAAGTTTAAAAGTTAAGTATATTTAATGATGCCTAACATATTTTATTGGCTGTGTTTAACAAAAGGCACTATGCCGCAGTTGTTTTTGACAAGCATGAAAACATCACAGCATGAGACTGCAAAAGGAATTATGGAGAGAAATTACAAGTGATCCATCTCTCAATGAATTATCCACCTCAATAGCCCGCAGAACTCAGCTACCAATTAACACCTACTTTATTACATGTTGGGATGTACTTAATAACTTTCATGTGTTTATGCACTATTACCTTGACTGATGCCTCTTGTACAATTAGGCATAATTGGCATATCAATATGCAAAAGTTAAAAGGATTAACCCTCTTAAAACTAATGAGCATTTCTGTATCCAGCTGCTAAATGAGACAAAATTAGCATTTTTCACTTTTGGGCAGGATTTTATCATGCAGTTTCTCATTGTTGATATTACCTTGTTACATAACTTTAGTTTGGGCGGTTATATGCTGGACTGCTGGAGAATCAGAGTTTTCCAAAGTTAAATTAGCTATAATTATCCCAGCTTTTGTTTCCGCATTCTTAGCCTCGGCAATATGTATTCCTCGATAAGGAACAAAAATAAAAGTTACTTTTGGTTATGTGTGCTCGGTGCATAATTATATAAAAGGGGTATTTTAGTGAGGATATGTCATTTCACCGAGAAAACTTGGCTCAGAGATACTGTATTGAAAGCTTGCCATGGCACTAATTTTCTTTCTGTCTCAGTTCTTTTCATCTCTTTTTTTCCATGCACAATTTTCTGACTAGATACTGACAGAATGTAAAGTATTTTGGCATATTTATTCAAACAAGCCTGTTAAAGATATCTGCTCAAGCTAAACTAAGAACTTGATTTTTCAGAAGTTGGAGGTTGGGGTAAGGTCAAAGGGGGAGATTTTGAACTTAGGAGAAGTGGGAGGAAATGCACACTAAAAATGTGTGCACAAGTTCACATGTGGTATGGCTTGCTGTAACAGAGATACATTTAATCTGTACAGAAAAAAATTGAGTAGAGACTATATATGTATTATGCATCCTATTTAATATATATGGCATATATATACTACTTGTCACTTGCATATCAATTCTACAAATCTAATATGGACTTATCAGAGTATATAATAACACAAAAATCTGGTATTACACATTTCCATGATTTCACTTATTACAAAAACATGATACAAATATTCTAGGGTCAAATCAATTGTATAATTTTGTCATTAATTCATAAAGTCCTCTTAAAATTTTGCTTAATTAAAAATATGTTAATATGACTGTGAACTCAGAACACAATATAAAATTCTCCTATACATGTCATAAGAGCCTGTATTCTTGGTATCTTAAATCGAGGAGTATTTTGAAATGCCAATATAAACATTTATTCTACCCTAAGCTGTGCAAACACAGGTGAATTTACTTGTTGAATTAAAAGTTTTGATTGCCTAAGTGCTGCAGGGAAGCATTCCAGTAAAATAGGTATCAATACTCCATTAGTATTTTATTGGTGGCATGCATCATTTTCTTTAAACACCAAACAATCATTTTTATGTGGTTCATAAGATCAATGCCTTTTCAAAATTCAGAGGCCACTTTGCTTTCTAAGAAATGTTGGAGAGGTGGGAAATTTGGACATCTAATGACATGGTTAGTAAGAAAATTGCGTATCTGTGAGAGCCATCTGGAGACCTTCATTTGGTGGGGAGGGAGCGCTCTTTGGTCTCAGTGATTTGTTGTCTCACCCTGAGCAATGGAGTGAGACCTCTTAAAGGTGGACTGCTGATTTACCTGAATGTGCTAAACACAGAAGCAGAAGGCTTAGTGAACGTAAATGGGGGCAAGTAAAGTGTGCCTCTTTAAGGGCTAAAAAGGCTAATGTGCAATCCAGCAAATAGCTAATGCAAAAGGTTTAATGTGGCTTTGATGTTATTTATAAGAGGGATGCCCAGCCTACTAGACAGTTTGAAAATAGGTATTAATGAAGAGTTTAAATAGCCCAAGTCAGGAAACTGCAGACATAGGATTTGCAGGCAGGAGTAGTTCCGGCATTTAATACTGGTGTCTTAAGCAGCAACATGTATGAATATTCACCATTTCCATCTTGTAAACCCTGCAGAATTGCATCACTCCATTCATAGCCATCATGGACAGGGAAATATTTTTTTTAATTAGTGTTCAGATAAAGACTTAGGTCAAGCCATTCCTAAACATTAACATACAAGACTCTTTGTGCTTCTCTTAACATACAGCGTTCCTTCATTTTTCTTTTTAATATATTATAAGGAAAAAGAGGAAACAATTTTCCTTTGTTTCTTACTTCTGTGATTTTAGGATACTTGCCAAAGTTGTGGCTAGCTAAAAAGGCAGACATAAAAATTGCTACTAAAAATATAAGCCTTCTGTTTAGCAGAGATTTTGAGAAATATTATGAGGCTGTAGGACTTGTCCATGTTTACTTCAAATCAAGCTTATAGATAGCTTTGAGGCTTTGTTTGTATAAATTGTCCTGAAGTGGATCCTGATATTTAATTAAAATGACACTAAATCACATTGAATTGATAAGACTTGGCATCTCAAACAAAGGTAATTGCCCGTATTGGTTTTATACAAAAATAGCGCTGCTTGGAAAATGTGCAGCCAACACAGACTGTCAACTCCATTTATAGATCAATATGTGAAAACCATTGATCAGGCAGGCATGTATAACAGTAACACTTTGCATTTATTTGTTGTTTTTATACCACATTAAGGCTTACAGGATTATAGGCTTCCTAAATATTTTGACTTCCTCATAAATATATGATCTGTTGAATGTTAATTAAATGAGAGTCTGCAGCCATCTCTAAAATTGTTTTTAGTTTGATGATTTCCTTTTATTGCTGTGGATCGTATGATCTGAAAATGGATTAGTTTCCTTCTGCATAAAGATTATTAAAGCCTTAATGTGTCCTATTTAGTGTAAGATGTGGCTGCCTTTTTGCTTTGAAAAATATAGATACAGACAATTATTTTTCTCTTAGCGAGTGGCTGATCTCTTTTTATTAACTGGGCATTCTCAGAGCTCAGGGTGGAATTATTTCCTGACATAGTTTGCACACTCTGTAGATAACGGGTCTTCTTGATTTTTCCTGACAGAATTTGTTTTCTTTCTTTTCTTTTTATCTAGCTCTGTAGTACAGGCATCTGATCAAACATTATGTAGAAAATAAACTCATCACCTCAATTAAATTCTAGACACACACATATAATTTGAATTCTATTTTTCTGATTCAAGAACAAGCCTTATGAACTGTTCTTATACATTGCATTCTACAGTTAAATCTTTCTTATCTCATCAGTGTAAGGACAGTGTTTTGTTCCTAATCTTTATTGGACTATTGTGGATGACATTTGTAAGCCATTTTGGTTTATAAGGAAAAGCTGGAGGACAGTGGAGTCAGACTCTCCATAGATCCAAACCTCAGATATGACTACTAAATAATGTGTCTTCCACTGCAATTTTCTCTGCCACTGAGAGGTCAATTTTGTTGAGAAATCTTTTTATATCCTCTATATACATTAGGAGTACTGCTTTCAAGACAATACTTGGTTTTATATATGATATTAAAACAATAATAAAAGAAACAAGATTTCAGAAATAGAAAAAAAAAGAAAAAAGAAATCATGAAATTCAAGGGTTAGCTAAGGTAACCAGTCTGCTGTAAAGCAGAAGAAAATGTTTATTTAGCTAGATTTTTGACTTTTAAATAAAATGCCCTGGGGTGGGAGGGAGGAAAGAAGAATAAAAGAACACTAGAGATTTCTTTCCTTGTCCTTGCAGTCCCATGTCATCTCATGCTGTGAAAATCTTTAACTCTGTTTACCAAGCACAAATTGGACTTGCCAAATGTTCAGGAAGTTTTCATTGACAGTGTAGAGTCTGTACTTCAAAGAATGAGCTGGGGCTCTTGAGTTCACGTTTGTGGTTGCATCGTTTCCATTTTAACTTGAGCATAGCTAAATTTGTTTATAATCTCCTACTGATTGAACATGGCGCTGAATGTACATGAGATACATTTTTTTTTTACTTTAGTCCTCTGATTACTAATTTGAATCCAAAACTCTAACCTTGTTAGCATCTGGACTTATTTCCATAATAACAACCCCTTCAGAACCTACAAAGTAATGAATAATTGACAACAAATGAAATGTTTTGATAGTTGTCGGCACAAAGCATGTTTAATGTTTTGTGTTGCTTCCTAGCTAATTATGTAGATGACACATTTGTCAGACCTTGACTGCCATTAGAAACGTGTTTCCAGAGGGGAGAAAAACAGGCTATTCATAGAGTAATTAACTAGAATGCTCAATGACCTGTGAGAGATTCAAATCGCTGCCAGTTCAGACATTGTTTTGTTACAGAAGCAGAGGGGTAATTAAAATTCCAAATTATAGTCCTATGATGGAGCATTTGTTTGTTGACAGTATACTCTTACTCTAGTTTGTTAATTCTTTTTAAAATTGCTTCTAATCCATTTTATAGCTTTAGGAGTTCCGTCTTTGAATTTACTGACAACTAATATTATGGTAAATTGTACTTCAATGGAGTACTGCCTTCCTCACAGTTTCAAGGGAGCACAAGGTGGGTGGGATAAAAATAGCTCCTTCCCTAAACTGACATATCAGGTGCTGTCAGTGGGAATGCCACTAAAGTGTAACGTCTTTTTAAATACTGTGTTTCCTTTTCTGTATTAGGGGAAAATGTCCTGGCAGAAAATACAGAGATTAAAAAGGAAAGCAACCATGAACATCTAAAAAGGAAGAAAAAAACTCATCTCCCAACAAGAAATGATTGATTAAGGTGTTCTGTTAAACAAGGAGGAAGGGAGAGGAGTTAGGGCTGAGGATGATTTGGGGAATGTGTTGAGTTCAATGCAGAAGATGCAGCAGTCTGTAGGAAGGCTCTCATGGATCAGTCAAAAAAGGGCGTTTTTGCAGCAGTACCTTCCATATCAGGTCAATAACTGTAGGATAACGGGTATCATGCATGAATTTTTTCAAGGCATTATTGGCATAGTTTACAAATCTGGAAGGCCAACATAGTCTAAAAAATTCAGCTCAAGAGAAATATGTATTCAGGTTGCTGAAAGTGAGAACATAGTTTTATTAAAAAGATCTGACAGAAGTCACACGGTATTTGATGCAGGCGAGCTGACAGAGGCATCCAGTGAGCGTTGATTATCCCGAAGTCACTGTCAGCTAGGATTGATTTTCACTTTCTCCGTTTATGTAACAGTTCCTGTAATACAGCTGACCCCGAATCATGTTACCTTGTCATTTCTCTGCATGGATCAAGAAGAGATGAGCTGAAAATAGCTAGACACTGACCTTGAACTTGCCAGAAAAGTGAGAAGTGACAGTGGGGTTTTTCTGTAGTAGTGTACAAAGATTAAGGCGAACTGTTCCTCTGTTGAGTTCACTGTAGCAGCACAAGGGGGCAGAGCAGTACTAGAGATTACAGGTAAAATAGATTCTGCACCAGCATGTAAAGGCTCTGAAATACCGAGTAGAGCCAGAGGTCTCATTTTTACGTCTTAGTGTAGACATAAAGGAGAATTACTGATGAATCAAAATCTTGGGTCCCCTGATGTTCATAATCAGTAATCTAAAAGTGTACATTCTAATTAAAAAGAGGTTACCTAATACTCTGTGTGGCAGCAGCTATGCTTTTCCACTAAGTTATTTGCAGCATCTCTTATTTAATTCATAGAATACTCTTCACCCTTAAAATAAGTTAGTCACTTAGAACCATAGTCACTATTATTATGAGGGTTTTATGGCAAATTCCTAAGGTAATATGTGTCATTTAAGGTACAATTGTATCAGAAGCTGGGAACAGTCTTTTTATACTATTAAGTATCAAAACCCCCAAATTAAAATTGGGCAGTGTTATATGTTGATGTACATGCACAGAAAGGTAAAATGCAAGCTGGTAAATAATATTTGCCATTTGATTTACGTTTTTCTATACCTTGTACATTTTCCCACCTTAATACTTGCCTCAGTTTTCAAACATTTCCTTTAATAGATCATCACTATAACCTTGATTAATCTAAAACACAGTATGTTGAACATTGTCCTTTGATTGCTAGCACTTAGTTAAGCTAAGTCATTGTTTTACTGATGCAGAATGTTTCTTATAAATGACACTCAAAGAACTTGCCAAGTGAAGCAGAGAACTGAAGCAGGTTGAGAAACAAGAAGAAACACTGACTTGATTATCCCCTAGGCTGTAAGTGCCTTATGAAATGGCAAAATAGCATCTTTGCATGCGTGATGGCACAATAACATTGCAAACCTCTACAGAAACAAGATCCTTTCTTGCATCTAGTGGATTCTTTCTGTGTGTGTGTGTGTGTGTGTAAATAAACACACGTATCTATTATACATATATAAAAATACAGTAAATATATATATACACACAAATGCATATATACATCTTTCACTTCAGAGTGAGAGAGATATGTATATAATATTTATATATTTGAGATTATTTTTATATTCTATAAAAAATAGCCACCTACATATAGTTACGAGCTGAAATATCAAGATTGCTTCAATACTCTTCTTCCTATAGATTTAATTCAGGACAGACAATGTTAAGATCTGAGAAATAAGTCGAATTCCAGTATGTTTCAAGGATGGAATAAGTAGGAGATCATTTGGTTCCCAGAAATGAGGTTGAAAATATTCAGAATAACTATGTCATCACAGAAATCTATGGTACCTAGTTTTTGGCCTCACATGGAAGAAGACAGCTTGTGCTGTTGGAGCATAAGTCCCCCAGTGTAGGTTGTGATGTGTGTGTGTGTGTGTGTGTGTGTGTAGGAGGGATGGGGATAGGGTGAATTTATAGTTACAAAATTGGTGTGTCTAAAGCTGGTGTCTTTGAAGGCAATCCTGAGGGACAGTTGCTTTCCTTTAGAGTCACACATCTACTTTGCATTCCTGCTCCTCAGGCTGTGCAGAAGACCTCTTGTGTGCCCTCTCCCAGGTGGTAGGAAACCCATCCCTAAATGGTTGATTAGCTTCTGCTTCTGAGGTCAAGGCAGACATAAAGGTGTTGGCTGCTAAAACACATCCCCAGAGTTGTCATTCCCCCTCCTTTCGGTGTGTAAGGCTTTTAATAAGGGACTTTAGTCCCTCATATGTTCAGATTCAGTTTATTGTTACCATCTGTTTAATTACCCTCTCAGGTTCGTGTTGGGAAGCATGAAACTATTTTATTCAGCCTTTGAATCTCTGTGTTCCTAAAGAGATGTGGGTAAAGTACATGTCAGTTTTCAAAGAGCATATTAAAAACTGATAAGCAGAACCATCTCTAAACAATACCATGTAACAAAAAGGCATTTTTTTATACGTTAATGCATGTTGCAAGTAATTAGCAAATGTACAGCGATGTGGCACTTTCTCCCAGAAATGATGCCATCTTCTTTATGCGCAATCTCACATGCTTCTCCTTTTAGGTGATGGATTTTTGATTCCCATTCACTTCCAATGCACTGGCAGTATGTTTATTGAGGAAGAGATACGGGATTTGAGTTGTAACAGAATGTATGGTTGTCATATGTCAAGCAAGTTTAAGGATATGCTAAAATGAGAGATAAATCATATGCTCCCAAAATGAGGATAGACTCTTTGGGGAAGGTGAGAAACCCAGAGGAAGTTCAGTTACTTTATTCTTTCTCCTCTTCCTCCTCTACCTCATTTTTATTATTTCATTCCATTCTTTTTTTTTTTTTTTTTTTTCTGGAGAGGCATCAGCATGTTGTTTCTGGTGGCCACTGTAGTCACCATGATATGATGCGTTTTTCCACATGTAAATTCCTGTGATAAAATTAAACTGGCTGACACAGACCTCTCACTCATTTATATACAAATTATTTTATATACCAGCATTTGGGTGACATAAAACATAACATAAAGTGAAACAAAGCCAAATTCTGGTGTTTAAGTATCAAAATGTTGTAGAGGTCTGGCTTTGAAAACCAAAAGGAAATAAATCAGGTGATTATACTTACTAAATAAAAAAGAAAATGCCAGATGTTTACTAATGTTTCATATTTACTTATCCCTGAGGAGGTGATTTCAATAAGTGATTTTTTTCCTGAGATTCCAAGATATCCGATTAATAATGTGTTTGAAAATGTCCAGAAGTGGTAGTCTTGTTTTTATGTGGGTGCCCTTCCACAATACCATAAACACAAACGACCATGGTACTGTTGTTTTTTTTTTTAATCCCTTCATGAAGAAACCAGTGCTGTTCTTGCCTCATAATCTTATATTATTTCTATGGAGGAGGAGGAATAGTGATGACACTAACTTTCCTCCACTACTTTTGGACACCTGACCTGCTTTCTTTCCCACAGGGTAAAAGGAAGCTGCAGTCTTCGTATTCCCAATGAGAAGGGACATGTGTCTCCTTGCATTGAATTGTCTTAGATCATATCATGTAGCACAAAGTGACCCAACATAGGAAGACAGGAAAACAAAGTGACAGTTTTGTTTGCTCAAATATAAACACCAACATCAAAACATGAGGGCAGATCCTAGAGTCCCACTGCCAGATCACAGGAATTAAATAGCAAGAGCTGATATTCTGTACTTAGATAAAATGAGTAGTCTATAATCAAGGAGTAGTCTATAATCAGCAGGGAAAGGATAATGAATAAATAAGCTTAGCTCAGGTTAGACAAAGTGAGTGTAACTACTACTCTTAAAATCCATGAGAAAGTTAATCTGGCTGATACTTGATAATATGTCACCCACTGTGGTCTTACCTATTGATCATAGCCTGACAGTGGGTAACATTTCATGGCAACTTCCTCTTTTACCATGAATTATTGACAGTATTAATGCCAATAACACATGATCAAATAGACAGGAAAGAAGTTTACATTCCTGGATGTGCTATCTTTAACCTCCATGCTTTTAATATCATCGTTTAAAAAAAAGAAAAAAGAAAGTAAGAAAGACATTTTCTTTCTTGTCTTGAAATTACCAATGAATAAGATTTTGCTGTCACACAGATTATTAATTTGATATCTTTATAATTCTCATCTATAACACATTTTGGATAATAAAGCCCTAAATATAAGGGAACATTATAATTGTTATTTTTATCCTGGCATCCTCAGTCTTATGTAACAAAAATCCTAGAGAATGTTACTCTAATAGTGTGTCCTGAGGTCCCTGCATTAATAATTTCCAGCTCACGGAGTTGTCATCCTCCCAACCCATTAAGAGTCCCCAGACTGAAAAGTGGCTGAGCAGGTCAACTACTTTCATCCATTCATTCATTAGTCCATTCTTTTATTCATTTGGAAGACATTTACTAGCACCTACTGTATGTCAGAGACTGCGTTGAAACCTGGGTACGCAAAACAGAAAGGTTCTCTGTCCTCTTGGAGTTTACATTCTGGTGAGGTAGAATCATTATCATGGGATCGCCCAGGCTCAGCCTGTTTGCTTCCTAGATGTCATCATGGTCACCACCAGCTCCTTCTTATTCTCAGTAGTGGTACTAGCATCATGTACCTTACATTTTGTCAGAAACATTATACACAGTGTTTAAAATTGACCTGTGAAATTAGAGACCTTCACTGTCTCTTCCTGTAGACGCATTTCTGTGGGTTGTAAATCTCAAACAAGACTTTTTTTAAAATTTGAAATTGTGGAACTCCCACCTGATTTTAGCCTACTTTAAACTCTCTGTAGCACACTTTAGCAGACCTGTTTCCTATGTCTTTTTTCCTTTGGCAAACACAAGTTATTAGAGTACTTTTTTTTGGTAATAAATCAAGGTGCAAGTATTCTCAACTGGTTAAATTTATAATGCCATTTTTATTCATTACCCATTCTTATTCCCTCTTCCTTAGTCTTCAAAAACTTATAAATGTTTAACTGGAGTAGTTGAAATAATAATTTTTATGAATACAAATTAAAATGTTAGTATGTATATTTGACATCTAGGGCTGTTTATGCTTTCAACAGGAAAATTGAATACAGACCCAATTTAGACTTTCACAGAGCATTCAGAATTTTCACCAAGTTCTTGACTTTTAAACATTTTTTTATTATGATCTTTGCTGATTATCTGGCTGAACGTTGTCCTCCAAGTACCCATGATTTGTGAAATTTTGGGGGGTTGATCATGGAAGGAATGATTTAATTTATACACCCACCTAAGTAGTCCCTATCATTAGTGTTATCCTCATCTATTTAAGAGGAGCATGCTATCATAGTCCTTAAGACACATTGCCGACTATGACACTAATACGCTCCTACACAGAAGCAAAGATCAGAGAGCATAGGCTCAGTTGGCAGTATGAGCTATTTTCAGGTTTATTCTATTCAGGAAAAGAAAGGAAAAAAATGTTTTGAAGAATAATTTCTTCAAATTGCATAGACAAACTAGGGTCAAAATACAGTAATATCCAGGTTTTGAAATAAGCCAGTCAGTTGACCAGTTTAAAGACTTAGCTCTACCTAAAGCAAGGCGATTCTTAGATATTTCTGAATAGAGGCATATCTCCCTTTATTGCGCTTCATTTTATTTCACTTCACAGATATTGCGCGCTTTTTTTTTTTTTTTTTTTACAAATTGAAAGTTTGTGGCAACATTGAGTTCAGCAAATTGGTGCAGTTTTACCAAGAGCATTCGCTCATTTCGTGTCTCTTTGTCACCTTTTGGTAATTCTCATGATATTTCAGAATTTTTCATTATAATTATATTTGTTATGGTGATCTGTGATCAGTGATCTTTGATGTTACTATTGTAATTATTTTGGCATTTTTTAGAAATAAAGTATTTTTTAATTAAGTTATGTACTTCTTTAGACATAATGCTATTGCACACATAATAGACTACAGTATAGTGTAAACATAACTTTTATATGCACTGGAAACCAGAACATTTGTGTGACTAGCTTTATTGTGATATTAGCTTCTTTGCAGTGGTCTGGAACCGTACCTGCAATGTCTCCAAAGTATGCCTGCACTTGATCATGCACAAAATAGTTTCTATCGAGACTTCATAGTTTCTTATTTCTCTAATGTGTGCGTAATTGGACAGCAGTCTTGCTATGAGAATGGACAAGGAAACCCAGACTAGATCCTGGATGCATTAAAGAGAACTGTTTTACACCTTTTGACTGTCAATCTGAGCTTCTCTCCACTCACGTTGACCTTTACAATTCTGAGATCCCCACCTGCTGCCTGACTGCTTAGCTGAAACCAGTCTTGAAAGATCTGTGCTTTCCAAGATCACAAACATGTACCTAGAACTCTGATAGCTTCCTTTTACCTATGCTTCAAGGATTTGTTTAGGGACAATATTGATTTCATATATACTAGTGACAAGAGGCTAATAGTCTAAAGCAGAGGTCACAAACAAGTGGATGACCCAATTTTGCCCATAGGTATTTTTTATTTGGGATGGTGTTTTTAAAATTTTGACTTTGAAAGCCTTTAGTTGGAGTAGCGGTGTCTTCATCAACTTATGCTACCTGCTTGGCCCTGAAGATATTTCAGCTTGTAATCTTAGAGTTATTTCAGTGACTGACTATTTAGAATTGAGAACATAATGTGGCAAGTCAGAAGATGACAACTGTTAGTTATCAATTTGAGAATTTAGAAGATGACAATTGTTAGTCATACATTTGGAAATGTAGTCTCTACCACATTTCACTGAGAGTGTGAAAACATTCTGTTATATAGCTAAATATGAATTTTCTTATTCAGATTTTTTTACTTGGGATTAATTTCAATTTTAGACTCTTACATTATTATAAATTAACAAACAACTTGCTACCTTTTAGACAACACTAAACGATAACTGTGATTATCTATGCAGATAGTGTTTTCTTGTCACTAAATTATAAATATTCTGTTTATTCTGATTTATCTATGATTTAACTTTTGTGGGTTTTGTTAAATATTTCTGAAAGCTTGATGATAAGCTGCCTTGTATTTAAGTGAAGCAGTGCACTTCTAAATATTATAAAAAAGAATCACACCAGGCCCTTAGAAATGAGAAATGATGCTATCTGACAGTTCACAATATTATACAAAATTTAAATCAATTCAGATTTGACTAGTCATCTTTTACTTTATCTTATCTTTTACATCGTATCATTTACTTTACATTTTTACTAATTAAAGTTAATTTGAAGACTATTAAACTTCGTTAGAATTTTTATATCTTTTTCAATTGACATGTAACATCCCATAAAAAATGAAACACACAAAAAAATGAACTCCACAAACAGTCTCAACACAGCTCCTTATAGCCAAAATTTCTTTTTCTGGAGCATTGGCTTTACCAAGTCAGAAGCTGTGTGCCTTTGTGGAGAGAAGATAGGGTCATATAAGGAAGAGAAAAGCTCCTTTAAAACAAACATCAAAGGGCTCTCAGAGATCTCTAGACTTGCATCTTGCATGCTGAATCCAACCTAAAGATGTGTTTTGCCTGGTCCAGTTTCCTTCTTGTTTTTTAATTGAGCTGACATTTTAACATTGTGACCTTTCACAAGAATTTGTATATGTGACACATCTCAAAATATCAGAAATTCTGGCATCAAAGGGCTGGCTCCCCAAAGAGCAGGCAATAACCAGCTAAAGGTAAATAGATGTTGCCCTGTCTAGATGGGGCAAGTGACCTCTAGTTCACAGCGTTCAAACCAGTTCCCCTTCACTGGATCCTGTTACTTACCTGACATTTGAGTTGGCAATGTCAGCTTTAGCATATCTATTCCAACCTTCTTTAAATGCCCACTAAGGTTCAAAAAGAAGCTGTGTTATCATTCAAGTAACTGCAAAACTCATGTTTCCATTGAATGTAACTTTTCTAAGTTGCCTCTTCTAGGTGGGAATAAGGTTTGGAAATAGGAAGAAAGAGTTCATTTATGTACTGTGGTGGTTATTTACATAAATGAAACTTTGGAAAACTTGATCCTCTGCTGATTCCCAGAGACACTAATTAGTGCCCCTGTGGCACACAAATCTCCAATGACAAATCAAAGATTCAATCATGGGGAGATGTGGCAAGTCTCTGTCCCTGAAGTGGTCCCTCCAGGTTCAGTCAGAACTGTCAGGGCAAGTGTCATACAGAGGTTGTAATGTTCTCGTTTGTTTAGTTATGAGTTTGGTACATGTTCAGTATTTTGACCAGTAACATTTGACTCTAGCCAGGATTAGAATTATTTTAGGCAGTGTAAATCAAGTGTAAATCATCCCCTCAAGCACATCTGCATGATGGTTACCTTCAAAGTGCTTTGCCACTTCATGGAAGCAAATAGGAGTGTGGTGATTATAAACATGAGCTAGTGCTGAGCAGACCTGGGAGAAAACCCTGGCTCTGCCACTTACTTACTATGTTACTTTGGGCAAATTTCTTTTTTATATATATATATATATATATATATATTTATTTATTTATTTATTTTATTTTATTTATCTTCTCTTCATTTTTTTGGCTGCGTTGGGTCTAAGTTGAGGCACACGGGATCTTCATTGAGGCATGTGGGATCTTTCATTGTGGCACGGGCTTCTCTCTAATTGTGGCATGCAGGTTTTCTCTCTCTAGTTGTGGCACATGGGCTACAGGTTGCATGGGCTCAGCAGTTGTGGCATGCGGGCTTAGTTGCCCTGTGGCATGTGGGATTTTAGTTCCCCGACCAGGGATCGAACCTGTGTCCCCTGCATTGGAAGGCAGATTCTTTACCACTGGACCACCAGGGAAGTCCCCTGGGCAGATTTCTTGATGGTTTGGGGGCTTCCTATCCACAATTTTAAATGAATATAAAAATATCAGTTACCTATAGACTGATGAGAATTTAAGAAGATAATGTATGTAAAGTGCTAAGTATGATACCTGGGTACATAAGAAGTATTCAAAAATTGTAGAAAATCACTTATAATCATGCCACTCATTTGAATAAGGTTCTACAGACCTGGCTCTGTAGCTTTGAACTTCCCTGTGGGCCCCTCTGCCATTTGACCAACACCTTTCAGCAAAGTTGTTCCAGTACTTACCTGTATTCTGAAACATTTTGATTCAACTACCTTGAACTCTTACTCAACCTATTCTTGATTTCTTTAAGCTTTTAATTCTTAGACAAATATTTTCTGATATCTGATACTGTTTTTACGATGATGCGTTAACGCCTGCCAGCTTCCATCCTCAGCTAAGACGAGAGTTAGCTCTTAAGTTACAGTAATACAAATGTTTGCCATTTGGGGGCGTCCACTATGTACATGGCACTGTGCTAAGTGCTGTAACAAAGAAGACTTGATTAAAGCCTCACACCAAAAAATAAGTGATGGAACTGAGACTTGACTTCAAGGATGACTGATACCAAAGCCCAAGCTCTGGCTATTCTGAGCCACAGTCAGTATTATAGCTCCTGAGCCCTGAAACCCTGCCCTGCTATAGACTCCATGGTGACACTGTGCTGTGTTCAACCTGGCCCACAGAAACAGTGGGAAGCAGTTATACATTCTCTTTTTATGCCAATTAAAATTCTATTCAATTTTAAAGAATGAATTAAAACTCAATCTCCTACACAACAGTTTCTCAACTGGCTTTTCCCTCATCTGAACTCCAATAGCAATTATTCATTTGATGAATTATATAACTTTTTATTATGCACAGCTTTAGTGTATTTCTCTATGTTTTATTTTGAAAATTTATTACCCTTAATTATTATTGTTCAACTTTTTGTATTTTCCTATTATATATCTCCTACTAATGTGAAAACTCCTAAAAGTCAGATATCATGCCAAACCTCAACTGAACCTGACTGAAAGTGAGCATTTAGTATTTTTAAAAAATTTAAAGTACTTATAAGAAGTTTAAAATAGTATATGGCTAATAACATCTAACGATATCTCTTCTATTTTCTGAATAAAACATCTCTGTAACAAAAATGTATAATTTTTATCTGTACAACAGGAGTAAGAAAAAATTAGAATCTAGGGATATCTCATACTATAAAAATAAAGAAGCTGAATTGAGAGCAGGAAAACCCCAACAGTCCATCTATGTTTCTAATCATGGACAGTGAATTCATCATTCCATCCACTGAGTCTGAAATAGGTAGCTTATCTCTTTGACTGCCTGCCTTGTAATTCAGAAATGATGGCATGTGTGCCAACCACAAACTAGGCAAGAACCCCTGTACTGAGCAGGTGTTGTTTTATGAAACAACCAGAATTCTGTTGCTCTTTATCCTTTCCCCACCTTTTTATGTCCACTCAGAGATTAAAACTCCCAGAAAACACCATTGTAGAGATAGTAGGGGACTGACTGGCAATGGGATAAGGTGTCATTGGAATTATAGTAACCACAAGTATATTGCTAAAGGTAGAGCTAGAATTACCATGAGCACCAGTAGAAGGGTGGGCTGGGATTTAATTTTATATATACATATATATGTAAAATTATATTTAATTATGTATAATACATAATTAGTATATAATTATACACTACATATAATAATATATTATTAGTATATGGTATATAATTATATATAATTAGTATTTAATTATATATAAATATAATTAAATAATATATATAATTAGTCCAATATATCAGAGAACAAGGCAGGGAAAGCTAAAGATGTTCCCACCTGTATCTAGCAGCACTATACTAGGCAGTCTTGTTGACTAAAACTGTGATGGAGAGTGGTGGTTACCAAACTGCTCTCAAGCAGTATCTAACTCCAAGAAAGGAATTCAGCCACCCATCTGGATAATGAATTCAGTCCAGAAATAGTCACATGACCTTCATAGCCATTACAGATTGCATTTGGTCCCATGGGACAGAAAAATGGACATATTGGCTTAAATAACTAATGGGCTTATTTTTGTGTGTAACAACAACGCAGAGGTAGTAACTACCAGGCAGTTGTAGTGCTTGGCTAAGAAAAATGTCAAAGACTCAGGTTTCTTCCAGTCATCCTCTTTAGAATGCAGTTTATTTCCTATTGCTGATCTTCTCGTGGCCAGCAGATGGCTGCTTTACCTTTAGCATTTCAAGTGCATTCCAAGCAGGAAAGAAGACTAGCTAAGGGCAAAAGACCTGTGCAAGCTGAACCTACTGTCTTTTAAATAGCTTCCACAGAAGGTCCATTCAATGATTCTACTTATATCTTGTTCAAAACTGTATTACATTTTCACAT
Source organism: Orcinus orca (assembly GCF_937001465.1). Taxonomy (NCBI): domain Eukaryota; kingdom Metazoa; phylum Chordata; class Mammalia; order Artiodactyla; family Delphinidae; genus Orcinus; species Orcinus orca. The sequence goes on from NC_064565.1 coordinate 33,870,462, forward strand.
TTAGCTTCAAGGAAGACTGTTATGTAATTTTTGATCAGGAGACTTCCCTGCTGCAAACAAAATAATATCAGATAGAGATAAGGCTAATAAAAGATCAGAGTTAAAGGACAGAGTGGATTAAGAGTGAGGTGGGGGCTTCCCTGGTGGCGCAGTGGTTGAGAGTCCGCCTGCCGATGCAGGGGACACGGGTTCGTGCCCCGGTCTGGGAAGATCCCACATGCCGCGGAGCGGCTGGGCCCATGAGCCATGGCCGCTGGGCCTGCGCGTCCGGAGCCTGTGCTCCGCGACGGGAGAGGCCACAACAGTGAGAGGCCCGCGTACCGCAAAAAAAAAAAAAGAGTGAGGTGGGAGTGGGAACATTCCTTAGATCATGCAGGGCTTTGTAGTCTACTAAAATGAGTTTAGATTTTATTGTTTGATGCACAGAGGACACTGAAATATTTTAAGCAGATGAGTCTCCCTGCTTGGTGGAGAATAGATTAAGAGAGGAAGAAAGAAAATGGGAGTGCTATTGAGTTCAAACTATTCTTGACCCAATAAATCATGGTGACTTGTACTAGATTGGTTGAGTGGAGATAGATGGAAGAAAACAATTAACATTTTAAGCATAGAATTGAAAAAACTTGCAGACAATTGAATGTAGGTGGAAAGGAAGTGGGGAGGTTTCCAGGTATTTAGATAGAGAAAGTGGATTGATAATAGTGCCAATCACTGAGATGGGAAGAACAGAGAATGGACAGATTTGACAATGTGAGTTGTCAAGTGGTCAGATTTGGTTACAGATAGTTTGAGATTTCCAATGACACATCAAAGTCAAAGTGTCGAGGTGACAATGAATTATGTGGGTTTGGAGCTCAGAGAGTAGGCATGACCAGGAGATATAATTTTGATGCCAAGAACCAGCAGATGATATTTAATGCCACATATATAACCAAGAGTCCATCGGAATAAAGCGTAGGCACAAAAGAGGGTTTAAACCTGCAGCGTAAGCCTGCAAAGAAGGTGAAGGAATGACTGGAAAAGTAGGCGTGAACCAAGAGATGTCCATGAGTTTCAAGAAATAAATGGTGCCTGAGAATATTCAAATAAAAAATATATATATTTCACTTAAGTACCTGTAGATTCAGTTTCTTTGAGTGAAAAATTACTTCATAGGAATTGGAAATGAGGCAAAACTAGTGACTCTAAGTGTTGGTATTATGATCTAAAGATACAATTAAAAACAGAGATGTTGTTTGTTTCATGTATAAGTATTTTAGACATCGTTTGTAGTCATATATGAATATGCATGCATATATAAGTACTATTTATATACATTTGAATGTATGCACTGATAAAATCTAAGCAATATTAGGTATCTTTATATGTTTCAAATATTATTTTTCTTTTCCTGGTAGAGGAAAACTCAAAATTTATTTTGCACTTTTAACTTTCCCGTAAAAGAATATTATCTTGGTTCTTCCAGCATCGAATAGGAAAAAGTCAAAATGTCTGGAAAATAACTGGTTTCAACATGTAAAACAAATGTTCAAAGATAGAATCAAAGGGCAAACATCAAGGTAAAGATAAAGAAATAAACTACACAGAGATAATAAAGATAATCCACAAAACTAAAAAAAACCCCTGCAACTCTAATTTTATCTTGAGTAAATTGAATGGATATTTTTGAGCTTTGTTTTTCATTTACAGTTTGCCCTAGGATAAAATGATAAGCTCTATTAATCAGAAAAGGTTAATGGCATATTATTTCTCTGGTAGATTGATAACAGTTTCTGGACCAAGTTGTTTGTAACTTCTGTCCAAGTAGACTATTGTACCCTAGCAGCAAATCATATGAAAATGTCAACCATGTGTTTGATTTTACCCACTTACAGAAAAAATCCCTCAAGGAACATTATAAGATAATAGAATGTGTAAAATTAATCGTTTTTCAAGTGGTCTTTTCCAATTTTATTCTCCTTGGTTGAATTCCCTTCCCAATTTGGCCCTCAGATATGCATTTTCTCATTGGAAGATGTGTTTGTGGCAAGGGTACTAGAGCCCACTTTGAGTCAACTTACATTTATCAAACAATTCCCTCTCACCCAAAAATTCCCAGAGTAGTCACTACTAGCAATTCTCCTTTATTTGTACTCTCCGTTTGTACCTGGTGGATTCTATATTATATTAATTCGTAAAACCAGCTCTGCCAGACTCCCTGTGGTTACAGTTATTAAGGCTGGAACTGAAATGATATCTCTCATATTGATCTTCAACCAGAAGTTCTTGTTCCGAAGCTTTTGTTTCCCATTAAGACGCTAATGATCACCTCCACCAAATGAGCAGCTTAATAGTCACAAAAAGCTGAATGAAAAGACTTTGATCATCACCTTTGAGAGCTCTATATTTCAATCTCTCTCCTGTCCATAACTGGCAAACACTAACAGAGCTTTCAATTAAAAAACAAACAAACAAAATGCTTTAAAGAAACTTTTTTTTTTTAACAAAAATCATCTCCTTTTTTTGTTTGTTTTTGCCAAGTAGTTTTAGCTCTACAGGCTCTGTTTGCTTTCCAGGTCATACAAAGACTGTTTGCCTATGGATTATTTTTAATATTCTAATTTTTAACAATGTTTCATTTTCTTTCTATAAGAACTGAGGTGTTATAAATCCAGTTAAAACGATAGAAATTAGGAAGCACTTTAGAGTGTCTATTTGATTTATTTATTAAGAGAATTGGTACAGATTAGTCAGTGTAGTCTCCCCCATATCTGGAGGGACAGAGGAACTACTTGATGGTTCTTTCATATTCACATCTCCTCCTGGAAAAAGTAGAATAATGACTCTATAATGAAGCTCTTATACAAACATAGTGTATCCTGAAAAAATATTAATGATATTTTTGTAATTGAGCAAATGGAAAAAAATCTCTTTAGGTATTAATTAGACATATTAACGTTATTCACTCCACTGCTAAAAAATAACAACACTATGGAGAGTTTTCATATCCAAGTTTTAAATCAATCTTGTATTGTAGACTTTTAATTTTCCCTAGGAACCTGCAGATGCATAATTTAAAAATGTACACTCTGTAGTGGTGGACTTATGCATACATAGAAAGAAAACTAGAGAGGGTTAAAAAACATCAAGCCTGAAATTTTATGGGTCATTAGCTCTTCAGTGCATCTCATGGGCTCCTAAACCAATGAACCGAGAGCCTTGGGAAGCCTAGCCTGACCCCAGTGGAAGAAATGAGGAAGAACACAAGTATTAACAGTGCTCAATGCTATTAAAATATTCACAGAAGACTAATTTGAAAGTGTATTAACCACATAGTAAGTTAAGGCCCATCACAGATCAAAAGCTAAGTTTTGGGACAGGAAACAATTGTTGAAAGTAATTGGCTGATACTGGGAGGAAAGACTGGAGGAGAGAAGGCTGAGATGGAAAATGACCTGATAGCCTTTTAAGACCTGTGGATGGCAGAGGTCCGTGTGATAATGATCTGCTTCCCTTGGTATTTCTTCCTTTAGGAGACACGTGCCTGAAATGTGGAAGCTCTGATGTCTCCATGGATATGGAGCAGGCTTGTGCATGGACAGAAGGAAAAAAATTATCCCCACCATTTTTATTGTCAACCACAGATCTTGGGGTGAATAATGATTTCTAAAGTCATCTTCAGAAGCCACTATAATTTTTTATTCCTCAGCCTTCTTTTTTTTTTTAACATCTTTATTGGGGTATAATTGCTTTACAATGATGTGTTAGTTTCTGCTTTATAACAAAGTGAATCAGTTATACATATACATATGTTCCCATATCTCTTCCCTCTTGCGTCTCCCTCAGCCTTCTTCCTTGAACTTAGAAATTAGTACAATATTTTCAGGGAGGCCTCTCTAACTACTGCAAACCTCCAGTATCTCCAGGGCTATGATAAATGGTCATCTTGAAAACCCAACCTAATAGCAGATGTAGTTTCAATAAAAGAAGAAAAAGTCAAATTCAAGTCATAGAATCATATCTGTTTGAATAATAATAATATGTATACAATACCTTAATGAAATTATTATTTTATAATACATTAAAGATAAAATACATGTTACTATCTAGAGGGAACTTTTTTTATTGTTGGCAAATTTCAAGGGAATCACTACATTGTCAAGCTTGAGCACAACTGAGTTCCTATATTTTGAAAGGTTCTTCTATATTACCAACCGATCATGCGAGAAAGTGAGATGACCTCATTCCTTAACCAAAATACTTCAGGATGCTTTTGTCACACAATTATAAAGATTCACAAAAATTATTTTACATTGATGGAAAATAAGCAAACAATGATGTAGGAAACTTTACTATTATTCATCTATACAATAATACATTTTCTCAAAGTTTTATTGGCAACTTTCAAAAACAATTATGGAAATTACTCAGTAAGAAAATAAATCTACTGCTTTGTTAATTTATCTGTTTCACATCATTCAAGAGTAGAGTGGAATAGATATTTATATGAAGAAGCCAAGCAATTAATAAATTATTATATATCCAAAACGACCGTGGGCTTTGGGCAGCTGGTTAAAATTATTAGATAATAGCAGAGGAAATCACTTAATATTAAATAGTGAAAAACAACTAACAAATCGGAGAATCTATGTAAAAATCATCTTGTACTGGTCAATTCTTTTGTTTTCAAATGTAGAAACCCAATTTAAATTAGTTTAGAAAAAAATGTATTGGTTCTCATAGCATGTATTAGTTATCTATCATTGTGTTATTTACCATCCCCAAATGTTTATGTAACTTATGGGCAGGACTCACTAGGGACTGCTCATTGCATTGGCTGGGGCAGCTCAACTCAGGCCTGGAGGACTTACTTCCAAGATGGCTCACTCACATGGCTGGAAAATCAATGCTACTGTCTCCTAGAAGCCGAACTAGAGCTGAGGACTGGGGGGTAAGGGGACTCTATTTCCTTCCACATGGGCCTTCCATGGCCTGTTTCAGCTTCTGCATGGCACATGACTAGTTTCTAAGTGTTAGTGTCTCAAGAGGACCAGATGGAAGTTGTATGACCTTTTATGTACTGATTTTAGAAGTCATTATAGTGTCACTTTTGTGGTAGTAACAGACCCCCTAATTTAAGAGAAACCAATATACAGATTCTTAATGGAAGGAGTGTCAATGTAATGTTGTAAGAAGAACATGTGGCATGGCAGATCTTGTGGACACCTTGGAAAACAAAATCTGCCACATAATCGAAATTTAGAAAGATTCTATCCTCTACGTCTGCCCCTTGCTCCTCTAAATACTAGCTTCTTTTCCCCCTGTGACAGATAATCTTTTCTCAAGAAAGTGGGTAAGATGAGAGCTAGCAGTCCACATGCATAGGGAGGTCTCTTGCAGAAGAAAAAGTCCTTCCGCATCAGTGTGAGCAAGAAGAATCCCAGGCATCCCAGAATCCCAAGAATCCTTGGCTTTGTTTTGGTTATGGAGCCATTCTTAGACCAATGACTGGTCACCTTGGATGGGAACTTAAAAGACAAGAACTGAAAGGCAAGCTTATAATTTGGACAGTACCCACCAGGATGATTTCATTGGATTAGGAAAGGCTGTCCCCACTCTCACCAAAGAGGGAGTGCATTCAAGACAGATAACATAAAGAATATTCACTATAAGATTTGATAACAGGAAGAGACTTTGCATTTTTCTACCTTTTACTTTCAATTGTGTATTCATTTGCTCATTCATTCATATATATGTGCATGTAGATCTGACAGGCAGTGTTCTACATCAGTGATTGTCAAAGGGTGATCTAGAGATTCCTGTGGGTTCCTTGCCTTTCAGGGGATCCCAGAGGTCAAATCCATTGTCATAATAATTCTAAAATATTATTTATATTTACAAAAAATATAAATGAATTCCTCTCTCTCACTGCATTTTTCTTTGTTTTGGAAAACAGTTATTTTCATAAATATATGGGATTTATGTTAATAAGCAAAGGATTTATTATTCCTATGTATAAATTGATTACTACATAAATATTTTTTAAAATTACTCAGTTTAAGTTCCTAATGTGATAAATATTGTTAGATATGTCCCACATTGACAAAGTCTTTAAAGAACTTAAAATTTTTTAAGAGTGTAAAGTCCTCTTAAAAATGTTTGAGAACCTCTATCTAAGTCGAGAATCTGGCATCCAAGAAAGCAGACTAAGCCTCTGCTCCAGAGCATGGTAGAGATGCTAACCCACTTTGAGTAGGATTCCAAGATTTATCATGCTGCAATGTACCTGTCTATCTAATTGTCAGTCTCCTCCCTAAGACTAAAAGTTCTTAGGGGGTAAGGATTTTGTATTGTTTTCAGAAAAGAAATATGATAAAAAATGATAGCTATTGTTTTTACAAAGAGAACTACAAATCAGCCCTCAGTTTTATGCATTTATGAACCCCATTAAGGGATGAAATCTCTCTTTCATACTGATTTACTCTAAAGGTGGCAAAAAAATGAAATTGAGAAGTTACCAATTAGTTTGAAAGTTCTCATTAAAATTTTCAATTTATCACAAAGAGATATTGCCTAAATATTGTCTAAAGTGACTAATAAGTGTTCATGATGACTGGACTGTAGAATTCATTACACTCAGAAAAATAGCATTATGTTAAGCACATTTTAGTAATTTGGAATCGTTATACACCTAAAAACAAAATGTTTTGGCTGTTATTTTACTCTGACATTGTGTTGAGTTTTGTTGTTGTTGGGGGTATATTATATATCCTTCATAAATCTTAAGCTTTATTTTCTGAGATGAGATGCAGAATGTAACATAGAAACACAATTTAGAATTGCTTGAGCCCTTGGAGATCATTGGCTCCAATCTCCTCATTTCACAGATAGGTTAAGTCATTGAGCAGCTAACTAGCTTAAGTTGTGGCCAGCTGGTCTATGGCCAAGAAATTCCCCTGAAATTTCCACCAGATATCATTTGTTGGATTAAAAGTGTGGGCAGACAAACTAGGTTCAGATCCTGGTTTAACAACTCACTAACTGGGGGACATTTTACATGTTCCATAACCTCTTTGTGTCTCAGTTTCCTCACTAAAAATTGCAATGATAACAGTAATTTCTCCCAAAGGATTGTTTTGAGAATGAAATGATGACCTAATACACATAAAGCACAAAGCAACTGTCACATGTGAAACTCCAATAACCGTTACCTTCTCTTACTTGCAAGCCATTGCTCTCTGTTATTGTCATGGTTTATGATCACAAAAAATTTACGTGAGAGTTCTTTGGATTGCTAGAAGATTTAATAACGGTAACAATAACATGATTTAAATCTTGGAAGGACTCTTGGGCTGATGTGCAGAACTTCTAACTTCTGGTATCAGTCCTGTACAGACTCTGGGTATCATTTTTCACAAGTTTAAAACTGGATATTTGGACTAGATGATGTTATATTAGGTTCCAAATTTTGTATGGTTATATTAAAATGGGTTTGGACACTGGGCAAAGTAGATTTGGCAGCCTTAAATTAGCTGGAAATTCACTGAGTCTGAGCAGACCAAGTTGAGCAGAAGCAACCCCCAAAACAGCATCAGTGCTTTAAACACATAGTCTCACTTAATCTCTATACCTACAAGGTAGGTGTTAGTAATATGGTAACTAACACACTTACAGAGCAAAGATATGGCCCTAAATAAGGATGCAAATCCCAGGGTGTAAATGGCACTGTCATTCAGGTGTTTTTCCTGCCTTTTTAGCAATTTGAGGTTTATCTTCACTTATAGCCAACTAAGCAGGTGCATTGGATTCATCAGCTTTAGTTTAATCTCACTGGTATAAGGAGTAGTCCCTTTATTTGGTTGGCATTACAAGTCGCTTTTCTGGATATTCCAGGATTATCTTCATACCCTTTCATCTTTAACATTTTTATGGGCAAGCCAAGTCTAGACATCCATTTAGGACCTAGAACAGGATAGATCTCTTTTCCTGGCTTTTGTTCTTTCATTTTGGAAAATGCTTTCCAGTTATTCAGCACTGCCTTCATTCACAACCTGAGATTACTAGTTTATTTCTTTGACGATGATTTTGAAGTCACCAGACACTAAAACCAAAATCGTAGAAGTAGGGTCTTAGGCTCACTTGGAATAGGAAATGCTCTTCTGCTACCACACTAGGATACATTCTGTTATGTAGGGTACTCAGGGAAATTATCACCTTTCTCTATTTCAGTGATTACAAAATGTGGCTGATCGTAAGAATCACTGGCAGAGCTTTTTAAAAATACAGATTCCTGAACTTAACCTAGATCTTAGGAATTAGTATCCAGCTTGTACTATTCACTGGATGCCAAACTTTTCAGGCTCCAAAGTTAAATAAACAAACAAAAACTAAGAGTACTCTCTATTGGCCAGCCTCTGCTTTGAAACTGAGCCTATGAAACCAATAGCACTACACTACAAAGTCAGCTAGCATTTAGAAGCCAGAAATGTTCACCCTCTACTCTGCATGTAAGATTCCAGTTCCCTCTACGTTTTAGAAAATCTAGACATATTTCATCTATGTCTTAGATAATCTATATTTTTTATTCTTTCTCTACCAAACCTTTCCCTAAGGAGTGTGTGTGTGTGTGTGTGTGTGTGTGTGTGTGTGTGTGTGTTTTAGAGAGACAGAGAGGAACTTAGAGAAAGACAAGAGAATATTGAGTTAGTGCAGAGCCAACATAGCATCATCTATACGGCTTCATAAACCTTGTAGGGGCTTCTCTTCTCTCTTGCTGCCAGTCACCAGAAAAACTCAACCTCTACTAGGGTGGGAATTAATACATTAGTAAGGACTGTCTCCGGTAAGGCAAATGTTTGATGCTGAAAGAAACTCAGAGATATTTTAGGCAATCATGTTTACCAGCTGGTTCAAGTGCTTGGCAGGAACAAGGTCACAAAGAATTTAAATGACATTGTATTCTGTAATAAGGGATCTGTCTATATGTTGCAGGGCCCCCACTAGGCAGCAGGGATACTAAGCATATAATCTAGTCCCAGGAAATAGTATGAGCAGGATCTCAGGGGAAGCAGCCCTTCAGCAACCAACCATGGTTCAGGACAGGCCCTCTCTCTCACTGGAGCAGATCAGGGTACCAAAGGCTAGCTGTCAAGGATGGGAGATCAGTCTTATAGCTGAAGTCAATACTAGAGGCAGGCAAAGAAGATATGGAAGGGCCACCGGAGTTCTCAAATTTGGACCTAACATTCAGGCTTGACTGGCATCAGAAATTTAGGGTGGTTGTTCACCAACTTGGAGTCTTGAGAGGCTCACTGACTATTCATCTTCTTAAGGTAGTGGGTCAGAGAAGGCTGACATATTCTTGCTCCTGTTAGGACTGGTTCTGGAGCTATGCTAAGCCCCTTAGAAGAGCTAGTCTTCAGAATCTAGGACAAAGCAAAGGTAGGAGAAGGTCAGTAGGACTGTTGGGTGTTGTCAAATAATGTAATTTATTCATAACCAGTGATTAATTATTATCAACTTCACGGGGTCTATGTTATTGGAATTTTAGAGATTTAAATTCTCTTTCAAATTTAAGGCATGTTTCTTCTGTGTAAAGGAAACAATGATCAATGAGGAAAATGGAAATGACTTCAGGGGACACCATCAAAGACTACCATTTTTCTTTGTACTGATATAAACATATCTTTGAAAAAATAATCAAGTATATTAAAGTATCAAAAATAGGATCAGATAAGAAACAGGAGCACACAAAGGGGAAATAAAAGTATATAGCAACTGAAAGAGTCACACAGTTCCAATATGAGTATGAGAATAGGACCCTAGGTAAAACACTCTGTAGATTTCTCTGTATTGGATTGTCTTTTTCTAAAGCTAAAGATAAAATGCTGTCAGGTTATAAGTTTGTTTACTGTAAGCAAAATTGACCAAAAGAAATAGACACTGTCCTTAAATTGAAGTTTAAAGTTGGAACCACATAAAAAGGTAATCTTTATAAATCATCAAGTTGGCACAGCAGGATAAAAGACAGGCATGTAATATTAGGCAAGCCAAAAGTTTCTCCTTTGTGATTGCCCTTGCTCTTCAGAGCTCTTTCCTTCTCTTTGACTAGTAGCCCATGGCAGTCTAAGGAGGTCAGCATTCCAGCAGCCCAAGTCTCGTGAAGAAAGGACAGAAACATGTAACCTGAAATGACACAGCCGCTGATGCAGCTTGTTGCTCAGTTAGGTTATATTTTGAAGTATATCATGTGAGCTGAATTGCAAAGAATAGCATTCGACAGGGTGAAGGATTCCATATACTAAAGAGAAGGCAAGATTCCTGGGGAGGCAAAAGTCTGAAGGACAAGTGCCTTTAGCACCAGCTGAAAGTCTATCTGTATAAATGTGACCTCAAAAAATGGACAGCACTGATAGCAAACTGGACAAACTTACTTAGTTTTGTTGCTTACTTAGGAATACTCTTTGATGACTTTGATTTGAATAAAGCAGAACTACTTTCTTTATTCATATTTCCATCTATATTTGGGATGGCATGTTCCAATGGAAAGACAGCTGCAGATTCTATTTCATGTGGCCTCAAGGAAACATTGTGGATAGGTATAGGATCTGATCTAATATCTAGCTACTTAATATCTCTGAACCTCAGTTTAGAAATCAGTGATACCAATTTAAGAGGCCGATTTTTGTAGATCAAATGACATTTGGGATGTAAGTAAAAAATAAATATTATTTATTATCATAGTAATCCTACCTGGTCTATGCTCATAGAATTAACCCAAGAAATACTCATTTAAACTGTAGCCTAATTTCCTTATCTTCCAAAAAGATGTAATAATTTCCTGTATATTGTACAATACCATTTTTTAATAAAATGGGCTAATTATATGAAATCATTTTGAGAAATAAAGTGAAATATTTTTGTTGATATTTTAATATTCAACTTAACAACATTCATTCCATGCCTGCCATATACCAAGTACTGTGCTGATCTTTGGGATTACTAGCGTGAACTGCATATAGTCACTACCTTAAAATAAAAATATGTTTATTCTCTTTTTAATTTATCCTACTGAAACTTTCTTTACCCCATTGCTTTTAACTACTAACACAGATTTAAGCTCATATACTTTGAACATTTTCTATATTTTTCCTGACTTTAAACTTTTGGGTCTCTCATTGATTTTTTTTTTTTCCCCCCGGTACGTGGGCCTCACTGTTGCGGCCTCTCCCATTGCGGAGCGCAGGCTCCGGACGCGCAGGCTCAGCGGCCATGGCTCACAGGCCCAGCCGCTCCGCGGCATGTGGGATCTTCCCGGACCGGGGCACAAACCCGTGTCCCCTGCATCGGCAGGCGGAATCTCAACCACTGCACCACCAGGGAAGCCCTCTCATTGATTTTTAATCTAGGATCAGGGTAGGAGCAGGTTTTTTCAAATTGCAGTCTTCTCTAAGATTCTGTAATATAAGACTCTGCAATGTCTGCTAGGAGTGTTCCCCGATGCCTATAATCACTGCAATAGTAAGAGTTGCTACTTACAAGTGTGTTTCCTTCAGGTATGTTGGAGGTCCAAAAAGAGTTGAGATCCTTTCTCTAGAAATGTCTTTGTTTTTTGGTTAGGATGAATTTTACCTTCTTCACCAGGCACTGTCGATTCCCATATTAATTGCTATTGTAGGAAATCTATTTATCCTTTGTCAGTATCATCAGAAGGGCTTCATAAATCATATGAAAGTGATTTCTCCTAAGCAGAAATTTTAAGTTATGTTTCATAAAATGAAAAGAAAAAGTATTCTATCTTAAGTTTACAAGAAAAGTATGAAATATATATTTTAAATAATTCCAACCCCAAATTCATTAGCTTTACCAAACCTTTTGACCCCCAATCTTATTCCTTTTCTTCTTTAAATGAGACCCCAAATTAACTTCCTGTAGCTGTGTGCAATATGTCCTGTTCTCTGTGAAAAACCCCACCAAACTCTTGTAAAGGCTATTTAATAAATACACTTTACATTCCTTCAGGAAACTTTGCCATTAAGCTACTGTCGAACTTGTGGCCAAAATTTCAAAAATAATCATCAGCTCTTTCTTTTTTATTGCTGCTGATTTCGGTGTGTCTTTCAGTGTGACTGGATGAGGAAAATCAAATCAGCAGTAAAGCCACAAATAACCAGGGAAATTTGAGCATATGAAATAGGAACAAAAACATTTTTCTTTGTTTATGGTTAAAAGTTAGCAATCTTTATTTAAATTATTTCTACTTACAAAGAGCAAGAATTTGACATTTGCACTATGAAAACATTTATTTTGAAAAGTTAATAAGTTAAAGTTTTCTGTTTTAAAATTTAGCTGTATATAGTTTTCATTTTAAGAGTTTATATGACAAAATTCATTTATTATAAAAATTTCCTTTTAGTATATGACCTAAAATATTGTTTCCTAGGTTGTTTTGCACCTGTTTTCTATACCATGGTTTAAGGTTCTTCTCCCTCATTTTTGAACTGCCACTGATTTCAAATCCCTGTCCCCAAACCAATATAATGACCATTCTATGTCCCTTTATCTTCAAAACATTCCCACTTGGTCCTGTACTTTATTAGCCTTCACATTTCCCTTAAAACTTCTCCTAAATGAACCACAGAGGATTCTCCCCTAAATGCTCAGGATCACAGTTTGGGAACAATTACTCCATGTGACTGATTTCTCTCCAAACAACCACTTTGATCAGTTAAAAATGATGGCCCTTGCCGAGAGCACTAATGAGCTGACTTGTGCCTTGTGGTGGGTACACAATGGAGGAGAAAAAATGGGCTCAGAATTAGACTCCCTCTTTATTTATCCAAGGGGAGCATTAGTGAGAGAGTTATTTTTAAAAAATTAATACAATTTTGGCAGCTTCCCTTGATTTGAAAATGAAAAGGTTTTAAGTAGGTGACTAGTGAAGAGGCTTTCTTTTTTCTTTGTAGATGTCTGTAAAAAACAGAAACTTGAAAATCTTTCTATGGACATCACAGAACCAGGGATCTAATGGCACCTTACCCGCTAATAACAAGCAAGGGGTTATTTCCCAGCCTCTCCCACTTAATGTCCAGAAAGATAAACATCTGGTTAAATAATAGCTTGCATTCTTTTTGGGGATATGGTGCTAAATACAAATGTAACCATTTCACTCCTTGGCTATTTGTTTTGTGAAGGCTCATTTGTCTGTGTGAAATGCTTTCACTGGAGAAGAGAAAGTGAGGCCAGGGAGAATAGGAGAGGGGGCACTTCCCCTTGTCTTCTCCTTTGACCCTGCCTCTCCCTGCCCTTAGAACGTACATTTAGGGAGTGAGTCTTCAACTGGGAACTCTAGGAAGATGAAAGGGCTAAGGAAGCCACTATTTTAGGAGGACTCTCTTAGGGTTCAGAATTCAGGAGTTCTTTTGATAATAATAGCTAACGTGTATACAGCACTTATTACATACCAGATGCTCTCATATGTACTTTGAAAGTATTAATCTGTTTAATCATCCCATAACTCTATTGGTGTAAGCTGTTATATTTTCTATTTTGTAGATGAGGAAACTGAGATACTGAGAGGTTAAATAACTTGCCCCAAATCATGCAGATTAGTGGTGAATGCAGGGCTTGAATCCACTAGTTGCTCTGTGGGTGTGATTTTGTTAAGTTATTCCAGTTGTTCTCTGCTGACTCAGACTTAAAATTCTTTTTGTATTCAACTCTGATAGGCAATTGGAACTTTTTCATGATAGAGATTGATTACCAAGACTCCTGGTGTGAGAATTGCCTGCTCTCTTTCTCTCTCTTTCAAGACTATTAGGAAAAAATTTTAATTTTTTTATGATAAGTTACACTTAACTCGTAGTCAGTTTTATTATTTTTTATCAAAGTTATACATGAAGTTAAGACATTAGTCTAGAAAGCTTTTAATTAAACATAGCATTCCTCTGGCTTCTCCATCTGTCTACTCATCAATCTCACTTGCTAGCGGCTACCACCTTCAGCAGCTTTAGTATTTTAGTATTGTTGTTTCTTATTTCCATTAACCTTCATGTTTTTCAACACTATGTGCCATCGGACTTTTCCTGATTTATCTATTTTAGGCATTATATATTAACTTTCTGTTATGATACTTTAATATTAGCACTCTTAACTCACACCTTCCCTTCCCTCATTCTTTTCATTATAGTTCTGTCACAATTTTTGTTTCAATCACTAGTTGACATTATTGTGATTTTCTAAATATTTCCAGTTGAGCCAAGAATTATTATATAATTATCATTCCTTTTGTATTCAACCTTTTTTCATGGACTTAATAATTGCCTTAGTTTAATTTACTTATATTTTGTCATATCTATAGCTAATTTACCCAAAGATGCCAGCAAATCTCTCAAACTCCTACCAATCTTTTCCTCAAACACAGAAACATTAAATATTGTCTATCCGCATTTAAAATTTTGTTTTCTTTCTATTGATTTCCATCACCTTACTTCAATTTGGACTGAAGACTGTTGGCCTGACACACATCGGTGAACATGGGCTCCTCTTTGCCATATTTTTTTATGTCTCCAGGCCTTATTTACAGTGCCTTCTTATCCTTGGTCAAATCCTTCATTTTGCTAATTTTCCTCAGGAGTTTCCCAATACGAATATAGTGGAGACAAATGCTTTGAGTCCTTTTATATCTGGAGATGTCTTTATTCAATTCTGTCTTTTGATTGATAGTTTAACAAGCTACATAATTCTAGGTTGACAGTATTTTCTCCTTAAATTGTGGAAGCATTTTTCTAGCCTCCAGTCAGTTTTAGAAAAGCCTAACACCATTCTGATTCCCATCCTTTTGTATGTGATCTTTCTCTCTCTCTCTCTATTTCCAGTGTTCTATAATTGCATGACCTACCTATTAATTTATTACACCAGACACTTAATAGTCTCTTTCAACCAGAAGGCTCATATTATAAACTTCTGGGATATTTGCTTGTACTTTATTTTAAAATTTCTTCACATGCATTTAAAAATTAATTTTTGTCCTTTGGGGTTTTCCTATAAGGCAGATGTTGAACTTCTCAGATTATTTTTTTTATTTATTCTTCTTTATAATCCAGCTCTTTTTCTATTTCCTGACATATTTATTATTCTTATCCTCCAAGAATTATGTTGAATTAATATATTTATTTACATTTTTAATTTACAAATGCCTCTCTTTATTATTATTGTTCCTGTTTTTATGAATCCTATATATTTTCTTATCTCTTGATAATATTAACAATAGTTGTTTTTTAAATTTTCTTTTTTGTGTATAATTTCTGCTTATTTTGGGTTCCTTTTTAGATTTGCGTGTTTTGATATTCCTCTTCCATTTTGGGATTTTCCCCAAAGACTTTAACTTCATTAAAGCAGAGGTTATTTTACTCATCACTTTGAACATCTTGTACGTATTTGACGCTCAATAAATAAATATATAATATAGTGATTATAATTTATTATACATATAATGTAGTAATTATACTCATATATAAGTGTTATATAATATATGACCTATAAGTATAATATATAAATATTATATAGTATTATATATCATATATTAATTAATTTCTTTTAACTCATTCCTGCATGCTCATATTTTAAAAAGAGGCACTAAAATGCCTCTTTTGGAGTTGGCATGTTGGGCTTGTTGACTGCCAGGCTTTTTTGTAGAACATGTTGATGCAAGCTTTTCATTGAGGATATCTGAGTTTCAGTATCTGAAGGACTTTAGAACCATTCATCCTTCTAGAGTAGACTCCTTAAGTCTTCTGGGAGAAGGGATACATTTTTTGCCACTGGCATTTCTAGGAGAAAAGTTGAGAATGGATGCTGAGGGTTCCATTGCTTGGTACATAGGATTTAATCCCCTAGTTCACAGTACTGCACTCCTCTCTTCCATTTGCAATCCCGGGTGATCCTAAGTCAAGACTCTGGAAACTGCCTGATTTAATGTCTGTCTCATGCATGTCTGGGAGTGGTCTCCTGGCTATGAATAAATGAGTGCAATGAATGACTGAGCCTGGGAGTCCAGCTTTTCCGATAATGGCTGTTGCAGGCAGTTTTGACCTTATCTCTTATTGTACCTTGTGCTTCCAAGTGATGAGCCTCTTGAACATTCTGTGGGGAGGGAGAGACTTATTAACTTTTTTGTCATTAATATCCTCATCTTCCACTGCTGCAAACACTGAGGTTGTAGACTTTTCATTTTACGAAGTAATATACAATGCTTTCATAACTTTTTATCTTCCAAAAGTTCTTTGAGATGTATTATCCACTTTTGCGCACATTTTCATTCTCTATGAATATGTTTTTATCCTTTTACTCTGATTTTAGTACACAGGGGGGATTAAGGTATATGTTCAATCCACAAGTTTCAACTAAAGTTCACTTTGGCAACTTTACCTCAGCTGGTATAATATCTAGAACAGATAGATAGTCATTTTCCAATTCCAGGATATGCCAAATACAAATCTGTAGCACTATTTTTGAGTGAATACTATAGTAAAGTATATGCACCATTAGTTTATTTGTCTTCCTGATTTCCAAAACATTGCTATCATTATTTCATTTAGATAATGTTCAAGATGATTATAAAAATTTCTTATTTGAAATATGCTGAAACTAGAATAGGCACTTAGGTGTAAGAAAATAGTTCAGTACAAGTTGATAAACACTAGTCTATATTTTGATCTACAAACAGTGTGATATGATGGACAGGCAACAAGCATTTGTTGAATATTCACTTTTTTTTTTTTTTTTTTTTTGCGGTACACGGGCCTCTCACTGTTGTGGCCTCTTCCGTTGCAGAGCACAGGCTCCGGATGTGCAGGCTCAGCGGCCATGGCTCACGGGTCCAGCCACTCCGTGGCATGTGGGATCTTCCCAGACCGGGGCACAAACCCGTGTCCCCTGCATCGGCAGGCGGACTCTCAACCACTGTGCCACTAGGGAAGCCCTGAATATTCACTTTGAGAGGTAGTAGATTCAGCATTTAAAAGCTTTGGAGTCAGCATACACGCGGTTTTGAATTGAATGAATCTGGGTTAACCAACAGCCTCTGACACTCGCTAACTTTCAATCTTATTTCACTTGCCTTAGATTTATCATCTATGCAATGAGGGCAGTAATCATAACTACTTCATGGATAGTACACATTATTAAAGTTGTTAAACACCACTGGCTATAGAATCAAATTACTTGTGTTTGAATCCTGCCTCTGTTACTTAATAGTTGATCTCAGTCAAGCTCAACTTCTTTCAAAACTGAGTTTAGGTGACGAGATTTTGGTCTTTGAGCTGGTGAGATAATGAGATTTAGATTTGTATGATGCGATTTTGGTCTTTGAGTGGATGCTATAATAAAACAAGACTCTTTGGAATTGTGGGAGAGGATGATGTATTTTGCTTGTGGGAGGGACATGATTTGTTGAGGGCCAGAGGTGGGATTGTGGTAGGCAAAATTCTAAAACCCCAGGATACCCACCTCCTTGTGTGCATATCCAGTATAACTCCACTTCTTGAGTATTTAAAGATTTTTCTATTAAAATGCTTTCAGAGTATCCTAGAAGAAATAGTTGGAGTTTCTTAAAGAAATAAATCATTTTAAAAGAGTTTTTAAAAGCATCAAACACTTTAAAAGAACATTGACTGAATGTTAATTATCCATGCACTAAAATATATTTACTCATTTACTAGAAGGACTGTTGAAAGAGGAATTATATAATTGGTATAGCAGAGATTATACTAATGAGTACTTACCATGTGGTTGAAGCTGGATATGTTTTAATTTACTTATTTCTAATGGAATCCTATGAGGAATGACAACTATACCTTGCATATTTCACAACTGAGGAAATAGAGGCACCAAGAGGTAAAACAATTTTCCCAGTGGGTAAGTGATAATAGAAAATAGAACTGTTCAAAATAATAATCTACATAATTGTGTAATGCTACTTAAAACCATTATTACAGAAATATATCTACCTAAATCTATATCCATATCTATACCTATCTATATCTATTTATCTTCTCAGATTTTTCCTCTGGAAGAGGAGTGTAAGCCCCAAGCATTGGGTATACTACATAGATCAGGGAACTATAATATTATCCAACTAGTGTCAGTTATTTCAACTGTAGACTAATGGAGGGATCATTTTGAAAGTTCAACCTTATTTCAGTAAGGATAGATGGCAAATCTCCTATGAGAAATTATGGAACTTCGTCTGGAAATGACTACTGACTTAGTCCATATTTTGGAAAGAATGATGAATTTGTTTATAACAGGGTATCACAGGGCAAGGCATTATAAGCTTTTGAAGGTCTTGGTAAATTCAATGAAAAATAGGTCACATGTATAAGATGATGCAATATGAAGTTTGAAGTGACCAATTCCATAATATGTATTTCTCACTATACTAAGTTCAGTTGATTTAAAGATGAGTAAAACATGGTCCTTACCCTCAAAAGTCTCTAGATAGGACATCTGCTTTTTTTTACTTTCAAAAAGTTAGTAGTATGTAACTCTTACTGTAAAATACTCAAGGTGTGGTAAGTCATGAGGAAAATGATTTATTCTGGGAGCTCACTCTGACAGTTGTAGAATAAAAATCAGATTGAAGAGTTTTGGATGACTATACCCATTCTTTGTCTATTTTCACCAGCAGCTCCCAAATAATTCCAAGTTCAGTTTCTCATAAATACTTTTTCAAACTATTCAAACTTACCTCTTCTTTGACTAGTTTTCATTTAAGTATACATCTAAGGCATGGTGCTAACTTGAAGGTCAGTAAGGAAAACAGGATGAGGGATCTGTCTTTTATGAAAATGTGCTGCTTTTGAGAACTTTTTTTTTTGATAGGAAAAAATGGCAGATTTTCTCTTGTAAACCGTATGTTCTTGCATTTCTGATATCTGGAATCAGTAGCTTGCCAGAAACGTTCCCAATCAAAATTCAGACTAACCCATGAAGGTGTCCAAAGAAGTCTGTTCTGATTACTAAAGATGTTGAACTAGTCCTGACTTCAAACAGTAGATATTTCCACACTTTAGTGGTATATGACAGCTCTATTCATTCCACAATGTCAGATTCTTTGGTTTTGGCCATTGGGTATTTACGCATTTCTGGCTAGGGAAGCAGAGAAACCTAATTTGATTCTCAAGCCAAAAGTTTTTAGGCCCTGTTCCTTTGGAACTTGGACTGGAGGATTTTGGCACTGTATAAAGACGAGGACAGAGCAAGTAGTCACACATAACTAACTGACTCAACAGAACATATTCAGGGAGAAAGATCATGCCTACACATTGGATAACCATTCTCCAAGGCAGACTGACAACACCCTGAATTCAATCACCCTTAAATAAACACACAAGGAAAGCAAAGCTTTAACATACCTTCCGGCACTGCTTTCCAAAGCAGCCTGATTGGTTTGAGTGCCATAGGCCAGGCTGCAGATGCAACCATTACTGTTGTTCTTACTTATGTCTGTCTGCTAACAAGCATTCATATGCTTTGGATCATTAAAGTCACAACCTCCTATGCCAATCTATTCCTCTCCACGGATTTCCTGTAGATTGGAAAGAGAGATGCTATTTTCTGTTTCTTTTTTCTCTCTATTAGGACCTCCAGTAAGGGTTATTTCTGAGGTCTGAATATTGTAGCTTGTACCCTTGCCCCCATTGAGCATATAAATTGTGTTCCCATTAAGCTTGTTCTTTTTGCCTGATTTATTTCGTTTTCTGTTGTACGTGCCTTTTCAATGCAAGGCAAGTGATTTGTGCTGGAGCTGCGACAGACAAAAAGTGTTGTAACTTAAGCTATTTCCTGGTGCCATTGCTATCTGTGAGAGATCTGCTGTACTTACACCCTTGCTAAATTTCTTCTGACAGACTCCAGGTGGTCGGGATTTTCACAATCCATCCCATTTCTGAATTAGAACTTGTCATTTGGGGCTCTGTGGATTCTTCCTTATCATCTTACTGTTGGTAGCAGGTTGAGTGTATTTGTATATCTACCTGTAAAAGGCCACATGTGTCCACAGGTATAAGCAGAGGTAGAGAAACATAAGTGTCTCTTTCAGAGAAGGCACAGAAGACAGATACTGGAGAGAGAGAGAGAAAGAAAAAAATTGTCACTTGTAGTATTATGCAGGCTGCCCATCTAAACCCATCATTGCCTGGCACCTACACACTAAGGGCAAGGATCCAGCCAACTTGTGAGTGGGCACCATGCCATTTGAGCAGATGGGCATGGAAGTCGGCAGCCAGTAGACCATGTATGTGCATCAGCAGTGGGTGTTGAGGGCACGATTCCCAGAGGAGAATGTCCTAACAGCTGTCTGGCCTGAGCCAACGTACTTACGACCAAGGAAAAGTGCCATCCTTCAATCCTGCTGAGTTGGATTAACCTTCAGAGCTAATCTGCGTTTTTGTCAGTAGAAGGTGAGTTTGGGGTCTATGAAAACGTCAAAAAATAACTGAAGAAAGGAAACTGGAAAGATACGATTATTAGACATTCACTAAAGGTGCCAACAACATTTGTATGCATGTTTTAAATATTTGACCAAAAGTCCATTAATTCTTGAAAGAACGTCATAGTTATTAAAAGCTTTGCCTCCCACAATGCTTTTAGAAGTGACCTTTCGACACAGGGAGAGCATTTTCAGTGAGTTACATAGTACATTTCCATCTTTGCACTAAGAAAAAATGTGCAAGGAAAGGTGTCAAAAGACTATAGAAATCTGACTGTGAGTAAATGTCTTTGTCAAACTTTACATATCATAGATCAAACTTGATGTATCGTGGATTACAGCTTTCCAAAGAAGAGAATTTCTTCTTTACTGATTGAACATATACCTGAAAAAGTAAGAAGTAAATTTGATATTTCAACTTAAGCCCTTCTGGACAATGAAAGAGACTGAAATATGAGACTGAAAATAAAGCCTGTTTCTAATCTGTTGAGTATTTCCAGACAGTTAAACATCATGAAATTAGATATAGTTTGTTTCTGCCCAACATAGCCAAATGGTGATTTGACAATGATTTGTTTCATTTAGCTAAAAATAGGTAGACCATTTTAATAATTTAGACCCTCAATAACTGTTTATTTGTTTTCTGTTTTCCTTTGTTTTGAGGTTTTTTGAGATAGTTTTCTTGGTATTGTTTTCTACTGCCTTGAATCTTTTTATTTAAAAAATAACATATGACTTGCCATTGTAGAGAAAATATCCGTTTGGCCCAAGTGTTCTAGATACCCATCTATATTTTCTTAATCTATCTAAACTCTTTCCTTTTGTTTACAGAGTAAAATATCTCTGTATGGAGAGTAAAAGAGGTGAATAAGTTATTTTATCTGCTAATGGTAGTAACTTTAGCTCTGGCTCTAATGAATTATCTAATGTGTTAGATCTAATACCATTAGTAGTATTATGAGTGAAATAAGATGTTTCTGTGTCTATTTGGCCCTTATTTTCTTATATCAATTTGGAAATTCATGGCTAAATATATATGAACCTATAAAGAAAAAAAGTAAGCTAAAAATTAAGACAATACATAAATGCACTTCACATGAAGAAAATGTAAAAAATTGTATTACCCAGATATCTCTGTGTTTGTTGCTTCTGGTAGTTTTTATCTTACAAGTGCATTTGAAGGCTAAAATTGTGGAGCGTCCAAGTTCCGTATGAATGATACCTCTCAGTCTGAGAAGATTCTTGGAGAGAAACATTTTACTGAAAGTATGCAAAAAAAAAAATGAGAAAACTAAAACAGTATTTAGCAATAAACAAGGAAGTGTGCGCTGTATATAGTTCATTTTTATTTAAAAAGGAAAGTAAGAGGCAGTTTGATTTTCTTCTTGGAGGAACACACATGTTTGTGACTAAATAAAGGAGGGAAAATACAAAGGAGTTAGAATCATTCCAGCAAGCACTTACCTTTGGCTATCTGGGATAAGAATATGTGGTTGAAGCTGAATTTCACTCAGCTAGACTTATCCCAGGATTGAAAGGCTGGTGAGAGCTTCAGGTGACCCAGATGCTGACTAAAGAATACTCAAGAAACTTAAAAAAAAAAAAAAAAAAAAGCTGATAAACTTTAGTATACCCATCAAAAGGTTTCTGAATCTTTCATTTTCTGCAGGGGATAAAAGAGATGAGAGTGTCAGATTTCTGACTGACAATGTACAACCAAAAAAGGTTTATGGAAAAAAATTTTAAAAAAGACATTTGCTTATGCCCAATATGGTAATTGAATGATATTGTGGGCAGATGGAGGAAGAGAATACAAATGTTAAACAGTATACTGTGGTACATTAATAAGGAGTATAACAAGATTTGGGTTTTCCATGGTTTATGTCATTACCTCTCATTAGGACTAGGAAGGATACATTTAGTTAGTGGTAGAATAATTATGAGGCATGCGTAAATTTTATATGTGCCTACAAACATGTAAAGTTAGAACATTAAATGCATGATAAGGTAATGTCCTTATATGTTGTTATCTTCCTTTTTTTTTTCAAAATCAGTTACGTACCACATACACATGATTGAAAAAATAGAGCCATCACTTAGGTTGATGTTTATTATTTCTAAACAACTAAATTGTTGTGAGTTTAAGAAATACTGGCCACCTCTCCACATTCCAAAAAAAAAAAGCTTCACTAACTTTCCTTAATTTCTGATTGTAGTAGCTGTAAGAAAAAGAACTTGCAAAACAAATGAAGATTTGAACATAAGACTTGGGATACACCAAAAACAAACAAGCAAACAAACAAAAACTCTTGAGAAACTGAAGATAAAAACTAAACTTAACCAAAAATTTATTTCTGTTTTTCATCCAAGTATCCAGGAAGGTTGCTAACGGGAGGTATGCCTCAGAAAATGTACATGTCTGTGAAAATGTTGGAACTAATGCTTTTATTCAAGTGATTTTATTTCAGTTCTAAGCCACAAGATATAAACTTTCATCAAAAATGGTAATCTATTTAAAATCAGAGCTATGTGGAATGTTTCATGTTTATGTATAACTCTCATAGTAGATGCTCCTAAACAAGGAAAATAATATGCTCAAATTCTGTTATTTTTACAGTTTGTAATATATCAAGTACTAGACCCACCCATCAGTTTCATATTTTTTAAATAGTTAAAAGAAAAAAGGAATGGAAGAAAAAATAGAGACACTTTGAAAAAGGGACTTTTAATTCCTTTTTTTGGAGGAAAAGGTATCTGAAAAACTTAATTATGATGCTTATTCTAATAAGAACAAAAAGGAATTTAAAGGAAAATATGCATTACACATCTTGAATACTTCATGTTCCACTTTGCTTTGCACAATTAGAAAGCTAGAGTACCTGGGGAGGGCAGAGGAGTGGAAGCAGGGAGCATAGTGTGCAGTGATGAAGGAGAAAACTCATAGATTTGATCTAAAAAAGTTGCAGTGATATATAATATTAACCTAATTTTGAGTTCCAAAAAATCCAAGTCAAAAGATATTTGTATTTCTGTTTTTTCAATGGTAGCTACAGATGATTTCTATTTACTGGAAAAATAAATCAATAGGAAGATGGCATCACTGAAAAAAAGATAAGGTCTGACATTTTTTTTTTTCTCCTCAAAGGAAGGGTTGCCATCAACTCATGTATTTATTATGAAAGCTCAGTTGCTTAAGATGCAGAATACTGTGAGAGAAAAAACAGTTTAAGACATAACCATGTTACCTCAAAAGAAACTGTTAAGTAACATTCTTAATAAATAGTCTGGAGAAGTGTGGAATTGTTAAGGCCTCTTTCTGCTAAAATGCTGGAAGTAAATTGACAGGTAGCAATTCATAAAATTCTCAGATGGGAATTGTAAAATGATATTGAAACCAATATTTCATAATTTAAGAGTAAAAGAACTAGCAAGAAAAAATCAGGCTATAAACACTTAAATATGTGGTGGGTATACATACATGTTCACTTATGTTTAGAGAGAAGATCTGTATACTATTTCAGATTATTTGGAGACATAAAAAGAAATCATACATACATATAAATCATATTTTCAGGCTTCCTCAGAAGAAATACTTCTGTACTTCACAGAGAAAATAATGTATTAAAATTTTTATATCAAGCTACTGCTAATATTTTGACTGTTATTTTAGGTTTTCAAATTCAATGATTAATTAACAGTTCCTGCAAAAGTGAAAAGGATCTAAGATTAAACAATGGAGCCCAACCTTGCCAGCATTCTGAAACTTATCCAGAAGCAATTTGCAGAACAAGATGTAGGTTTTTTGATGTCAGGTACATTTAAAAGTTCTGATATCAAGAACTTCATCCAAAATGAAGGATTATCCAAAATGAAGTATGTGCTGTCTTTGCAATACTAGTATTAGAGATATTTTATAATGTCAACAAACAGGTACATTTTAAGCACCTACTATTGGAAATGACTGGCATATGAGTGTAACTAAACATGAAATGTTTACTGGCTAAAATGAATGGTTCATAAAAAATCTATGGAAAAGAATATAAAAAAGAATGTATATATATGTGTATATATATATATACAAGAAAAACTGAATCACTTTGCTGTACAGCAGAAATAAATACAACATTGTAAATCAACTGCACTTCAAAAAAAAACCAAACTGATGTCTTAAGTGGGACTGTTTCTCAGGAGAATGACCCATAAAAATTTGCAAAGTTATCAGATACTGCCAATAAGCTATTGATAAATAATTATATAAGCTGTAAGATTTTCTCTGTTTATACTGTGGCTTAGGAGAATCCTTTTTTCCCTTCAAACTTAACCTCATGAGACTGTGATTGACCTCAAATTTTCTTTACAATTATTATTTCAATTAAGTATGTCACAGAAGCACAGCTCTTTTGAAACATCCTAAGTTTTTCAGATATCCATGCAAGACAATTGAGCAACTTTGGATCCAGAATTTCCTAAATGATAAGTCTCAGTCAGCATAATCTGATTTGGCATAACATATTTCTGTACCTAATGCTTAACTGAGAAAGACATTAAAGCAAAAGACAGGTGATGAAAGTTTTCTTTTCTTCCGATCTTCATAACTTGATTGAACATGATAGATTAGCTAGCTTATTGATTTAGGAATGATCAGCAATATTACGTCCCCAAAGGAATAGTAAGATGATTCATAACAGATTTGAAATCTGATTTCTAACTTCCTGCATCAATGTGTACAAATTTGTAAGCTTGGCTCTCTTCAAATTTCTACCTTAGGAATATCCACTTATGCACACAGGAGATCTCTGTAGTTCCCCAAGAATTTAGTGACTGTCTTTATACATATACATTTATATTTCTGGAAAAACAGTAAAGTGCAATAGCTGAGGGCTTAGATTCATGTTAAAACATCACCCGTGCTTTCACTAGCTATGGATTTTCAAATTTACTTTAAAGGTGTGTGTCTGTGTTTCTACCTTTATGAAATATATGTCATTGATCTCTTAATGTTTGGGTGATAATTAAATATTTTAGTACATGCAAAACACTTAGAACAGTGCCTGGCTACTAATAGGCACTCAGTAAATGTTAGCAGGCAGTATTATTGTTGTATCATTTCTCAAGTTGAATTCTTGTTTATACCATGGAACCAATGGTTTCCTTCAAGGGTGGTATGCGCTTAGTAACTGGTCATTTCTAATTCCATTTCTTCCCATTAAAATTTGTTTCCCAAACTTCAGTCATTCACTTATTGTGTTTGTTCTTTTTTCCCCCACATTTCATATACTTAAATAACTTTATATTAATGGAAAATGTATTCATATCACTAATAAATGGCTCTGATGCGATAAATTTTTCTACTAAACCTTAAAATTATGTAAATAATAATTAAAATTGAAACATTCATCAGCTAAAATCATCTCTTGTACCCTTGGCAGTATGTATACAACACATTTTGAAGCATTGCCTTATAAGAAAGCTTTCTATAAGTGACTAGAAGGGAATATTTAGAGGCTTGTGGACCACTATGCCCATTAAAATCCAGTAGTAGTAGGACAAAAGATGGCATGGACTTGGCCATAGAAGAAATGGTAAAACTGACACAAGTGAATGCCCAGGTGCCTATTCATTGGTATCGTATCGTGGAGACATTTACATACTACTGCTTTCTCTAACATTTAAAGCTTGAGGTACTTTACATGCCAAAAGAATGACTTTTACGCCAAGACTATAAATCCAGCAAGAAAATGGAACAAGAAAACTCCCTCTATCCCAGAATTCTCTGACCTTTGTAAGCTGAATATGACATGTATACTAAATTTTCACTGAAGATTATAAATCTTAGTATAATGAGTAATAGTTGAGAGTAGTAAATTCTAAAGGCATAACAATATAAAACAAATTCTAGTTCCTTAAGAGGCTTAAATACCAAATATATGTATATTCTCCCCCTGCTGAGAAGCTGAAATATCAATGAATAACAGGTATGAAGTTTTGGTTGCTAGGATTTCTCTCATTAACTATTATTCTGTTCACAGTTTTCTTATGCAAAAGACCTTTCATTTAAACATTGATTGAGTGTCAACTATGGTTATCTTAATTAGGGTAATGTTAACACCTATAAAATTCTCTAAAATACATGATGGCTCCACAAAATACAAGTTTATTTCTCGCTATATACAAGTTCGAAGGAATTTTTCTACCTGAATTCTCTGTCCTTGCTGCAACTTTTCTCTTAGTATAAAATTATTCCAAAATAAAAAGTTTACTAAATAAAACAAAGTGAATTTTCCTGGCCTGTGCTTGGCTTTTCTTGACATGGTGATTCAGGGCCCCCACCTTGCATCTTTATCCTCCCATAAGGCCTCGGTTAATGTTTACTCCCAGCCAGTATACTAGGAAAGAGAACATTGCGGGGGGAGCACTCACTGGTTAATAGCCTTGGAGGGGGAGTGGTTCTCATGATTTCTGCTCATTTGCCTTTGGTCTGAACTAGTCACGTGGCCACTCTTAACTGTAAGGCAGGCTGAGAGTGCAGTCTGGAGATGTGCTCAGGAAAGAGAGCACAGAATTTGGTGAGTGACCACCAGGCTCTTCCTCCCTCCCATATATCAATTTGCACCTGTATTCCAACACTTAGAAATACACCCATACACCTCCTCAAAGGAGACAACCAAAAGTCCCATCCAGTTACTGCCTCAAGCTCCAGTTCCAGAATCTCTGGTGATAAGTAGCTTTCTTCATCAGGCCCAAATTTTCTCCAGGGTGTTAAGAATTTAGAACTTGAAAAATAAGCTCTCTGTCCTGCCCTCCCCATCATATCCAATAGAAAATGGTGGGGCAAGAACTTAATACCTGGAAATAAACAAACAAACAAAAATCATCTCGTTTGTAAAGGAAAGGAAAGAATGGTAAATGACCAACAGTCTCTGGACCAAAGTGATGATTGTAATCCTGTTGGGCAGGTCCTCTGAGACCCTGCCCTGGCAGTAGAGACAGTTTCTGGCTCTTCTTTCTGGGAGAATTTCCCATATCCATTGTTCTCCAGGTTTCTGGCTCTGCTTTCTGGAGTCTGTTCCTTCCCCATTATCCTTCTTGGGCCACATCTGAAGTGGGAATTGAAGAAAATGGCTTCCTTGAAGGTTGTACTGCCTTCATAATTCAGTTTTTGTGGAGCAAATATGGGATTCAGGGACTGAATAGAATCACAGGGTTTTTAGGCCAGGTTTTTGGTTTCTTTGGGAATACAGTTCCCTCAAAATCTTAGTAGACATTGATCTAATCCCCTCAGTCTGTTGCATGTGCTGGTAAGCAGAGTCAAAGACATCCAGAGTTCTTTTCTAGACATGGTACTTGAGCCTGCTTTATTTAAAGATTCCTTGCACTCATGTCTTTCTCTCTCTTTGTCTCTCTCAGTCTCTGCCTCTGTCTCTTCCTTTTTCTTCCTAGTGCTTTGTCCCAACCCTTTCCACTCTCTCCTTCATTCAAAGTACTGGAAAATTCCTGTTTAGTGAAATAGTACTCTTAATGAGAGCTTCTACTTAAATTTTCAAGATAATGATTTTTAATTATAAATTCCTCACTTTTTTAAATTATAGAATCTGTCTACGATGCTTCGTCAGGAGAAAGAACAATAAGGCATTTAAAACAAATTTGTTCCAAAAGCACTTATTGTGTGATTATTATATATTTATATATATCTAGATAATAGTAGAAGACAGGGAAATTAATAGCACATTAACTCCAAAAAAGCTGAGTTCATAACATAGCATAAACACAAAGTGTTTCAATATTAAATATTTTGTTCCAGTTATTACTACAGCATTGCAGATCACACTGAAACATAGAGGTGTAAAGCAATGATTTTTTTATGCTTATGGAATCTGGTCCAAAATTCAGATAAGGCACAACAGGAACGGCTTATTTCTCCTACAGTGTTTGAGGTCTCTGCTGGGAAGACTTGAAAGCTGGGGGTGGTTCAATGGCTGGAAGAAGGAATCATCATATCTTTATACTCATGTGAATGGTGGTTGATACTGGCTGTCTGCTGGAACCTCAGCTAGTCTGTCATCTAGAAGACTTACGAGGTCTCTCCCTGTGGTCTCTCTGTATGGGATGATTTGGTGACTTTTTTTTTTTTTTTTTTTTACAATCCATAGCAAATTTATTACTCAATAGCCAGTGCCACATCATAGCATCACCCAGAGCCCTCACCTTCCCTCCCCACCTGTCCCCAAGGGTACACCCGTAATGGAAAAAACGAAAGTAAACTCAGATCTCTGCTTTTCCTCTGGAAAAAGGGATCTTGGCCCCGGAAGCCCCTTTCCACAGGTCTCAGCAGGCAAGGGAGTGGACACCTGCTGTGCCCAGAGAGCGGGGCTCCAAGCTCCAACAACAGAGAGAACATGCAGGCAGGAGCAGAGCCCCATGTCTGTGGAAGAAGATGAGCTGGGAGTATTCCAAGAGAACAAGGGGGTAGTGCATGATATTTTTATGCTCTAATATTTGGAGTCCATATAGTATTACTTCTGCCATATGTTTTAGTTGCAGGTATAAAGGTCTGCCCAAGTTTGAAATGAAAGAACATAGACCTCACCATTTGATAGGAGGGGTGTCAAGGTCACACAGTAAGAAGACCACATGCAATATGAGATATTGTTGCAGCCAGCCGTCTTTGAGTACACATCTTACTCAAATTAATGTCCCAAACATTTACTTCCCATTTAAATGTACTTTATTTACCTTTTTGAATGAATCTGAATATGGTTATTTTCATGTGCACTTTTACTAAATTAGGCTCTTTTAAATCATTTAAAGTTTTTTTTTTTAAGAAAAATAATATAATAGTATCAAATGTCACTATTTTTTCAGGTATCCCGGCACAGAAGGAATCATTCACAGCATGTCTTGAAAGATGTCATTCCTCCACTGGAACAACTGGTAAGTGATTATTTCACTTCAATACTGTATTATTTATCTACTGCTACAAAATAAATTACCTCAGAACTCAGCAACTTGGAACAGCACATATTATTATCTCATGTTTCTGTGGGTAAGGAATCTGGGCATAACCTAGCAGGGTCCTGTGGCTCAGAGCCTTCCAAAAGTTTGCACTCAAGGTTTAAGCCAAAATTGGGGTCACATCTGAAGGCTTGACTGGGGAAAGATCTGTTTTCAAGCTCAGGTACATGGTTGCTGGCAGGATTTAGTTCCTTCAGGGCTTTTGGCCAGAGGCTACTCTTACTTCCTTGCCACTTGGGCTTTTCCAGCATGGTGGCTTGCTCCTTCAAAGCATGCAAACTGAGAAGACGAGAGTCTGGCTTATTCTGCTCCTGCCAAAATGACCTCCTTACTTTTTCCACAGGGCCGTTTCTCCTCTTCTTTCCTCTGCCTGATACAAGATACTTCATTTGGCGCCCAGAAATTTTTAGGGCTCATTCGTTCCTTTTCTTCGCATCTGTGTTCAAATATCACCTTTTAAGATAGCTCTTCTCTAGTGTCCCCTAAACACAAATGAGCAAATTTAAAAACCCACCAGTTCTGTCCACACTTCTTTTCTCTTACCCTAATTTAATTTTCTCCATAGAACTTACCACCATGTGGTATACTCTGCAGTTTCTTTTTATTTGTTTGTCATCTCCTTAGAAAGTTCTGTGAGAGCAGGGTTATTGTCTCCTATGTTTATAACTATTCCCATGATTATAACAATTGCTAGAACATAGTAAAATCTCAGTAAATGTGTGTTAAATGAGTGCACAAATGAAATAGTTAATGACTTTTTTTAAATTTCCAAGCTCATAGTACACAGATCTATACTTGTGTACTTTCTCTTCATTATCTCATCATATATCTTGAAGTGCTACTTAGTCATTTGTTCTTAGCGCATCTTGGTGTCATCCTTAAAATGAAATAGCCCAAGTTGAATACACCATCACCATCTTCCCAAATTGATTCCTATTTCCATTGAACCCCATCTCTATTTTTTAATAGCTGTTAAAAACAAAAAAGTTAGCTCTTTTTAATAGAGAAGACTTGTTTTAAAATTTTATTTATTTATTTAAATTTTTATTTTATATTGGAGTATAGTTAACAATGTGTTAGTTTCAGGTGTACAGCAAAGTGATTCAATTATACATATACATGTATCTATTCTTTTTCAAATTATTTTCCCATTTAGGTTATTACAGAATATTGAGCAGAGTTCCCTGTGCTATACAGTAGGTCCTTGTTGGTTATCTATTTTAAATATAGTAGTGTGTACATGTCAGTCCCAAACTCCCAATCTATCCCATTTCTATTAGTAGCAAATGTTTATCTAGGCTGAGAACACATTTTCTTTGGATCCTTTATTTTCTCTGTGACCCTTCACATGTCAACATTTTCTGAGGTGGTTTCTCCACAGTGGATGTGGTGGCCTCATTTTTTTCTCCATGTGCACAGGCACACCCTTTCTGAGGCCTTCAAATGCTTCTGGTCTCACCCCACTGTATCCCACCGTGCCTCTCCCACTGATCCTGTGCTACTGTACAACCTTCCACACCAACCTTCTTTAAACAGTACCTTCATTATTTCATTCTCCTTGTCAGAACTTTGAACAGCTTCCTATTTTCTATAGCACCAAGTCTATAGACTTCTCTCACGGCTCTGATTTACCTTATTTATTATCTACTGCCAAATACACAACCTCAAGCCAGCAATAGTAACATGATTAAGACATGGTTCTCACCCTGAAGGAATTTGGATTTTCTGTAACAATTATAGTTCCTTCATCTCAACACTCTTTTGTGTTGTTCTCTCTTACTTCATGGGTAATAGACTTGTTCCATGGCTAGACTATAAATGCTTTGAAGTTAGGGGTCATGACTTGTATTTTCTTTATTATATCATACTTCCCCTTACATTGCTTCTGGGACTAGTGTTTGTTCAGAAAAGACATGTTTGTCAATTGATTTAATGATAAGATATTAAAGATTTATTAAAACAATATTGTTGATTTTGGAGATTAATAAATATATGACTGCTATTCATAGTGAAAGACATTTTAAAATTTAGTTAGATATAACAATGTCTTGTTTTCAAAATTAATCACTTAGGTTTCAACTTAGAGACCATTTTCCCTGGAAAGTATCTCTTTGCTTCCTCAACTTTGCATCAGGTAGCCCTTCTTTATTCTACCTTCCTATAGCAGCTTGGCCTTGCCTCTGTCTCTAAATTGCCTCTATCTCTAATCACACTAAAATTGCCTGTTTCCTTTTACTTGTCTCTTACTGCACTATAAGTATTTGAGGGGAGAGCTATGCTTCACTTACTGTTTTATTATTAAAACTTCATAGAAGGCCTGGCATAGTATAGCTGTACAGTGAATAGAAAGTAATTGTGTTTCTTTTCTATAAATTTGCCTTACAGAACATATAAAGTGCTCTTTTTTAAATATAGCACGTGCAAATGTTTCTCTGAAGTGTTTGATGAAACATGGCAAAAGTTAGACTGAAAATGAAGCTATATGAACGTGTGTGTACATAATATAAATATATATGCAATTATATATAATTTTACATGTACAAATATATATGGATTATATTTGAAAAATGCCTTAAAGTGTCTCAAAATTTTTACATGAAATATATATTAATTATGAATTTTAAAAATTAAAATTATGGTCATTACTTAAATTTAATCAATAACTAATGGTATATTTGTGCTATGCCTATACATCAAGCATAGGCTAATATTTTAAAAATTAGAATATTCAGAAATAGTTTTGTCAGTTTAATAACTTCCTACCTTTAAGATTATTTGTTGGTTTGCTGGCCTATAGTTATGTGTTTTGACTCTGCAGCCTCAATTCTCAATAAATGAAACTCATTTTAAATATCTCAAATTTTGGATAGTTTAACTAAGAGAAAATATATCTAAGTGCTCAATGCTCTATTCTAGGTCAGATAACCTTGTAAAAGTGACATTGGGAAGTACTGCTGATAGAAGGAAAAAAAGACAGTAATTTGTTGACCTCTTCAGTTTTCAGTCTCTCTGAATCTCTTTCTCTGCATCTCTCTCTCTCTGTTACTCTCTCTGTCTACACAAGCACTCTCTCTCTCTCTCTCTCTCTCTCTCTCTCTCTCAACTCTACTGGAACTACCAACCAATTTACTTCCTATTCCTGAGTTGGGTTTCCCTGGACCCTCTCTTTGAGTACTTGTTTATCTTGCTCTATCTTGTGAACAGAGGTTATGTTCAACTTTTATTCATCAATCTCTACTTGAATTAATTGCTTATTTAATGTTACTTTAAAGACAAATGATTATCTTTCCCCCACACGTCTTACTTATGGATTACTTCATTATGGTAGACGATGCCGAAATAACCACCAATTCCCTCAAACGACAAATTCTGATTAATATTTTTTTTTAATTTCATTTACTTATTGATTTATTTTTGGCTGTGTTGGGTCTTCGTTGCTGCGTGCGGTCTTTCACTAGTTGCGGCGAGTGGGGGCTACTCTTCGTTGCAGTGCACGGGCTTCTCATTGCGGTGGCATCTCTTGTTGCAGACCACAGGCTCTAGGAGCGCAGGCTTCAGTAGTTGTGGCACGCAGGCTCAGTAGTTGTGGCCCCCAGGCTTAGTTGCTCCGCGGCATGTAGGATCTTCCTGGACCAGGGCTCGAACCCATGTTCCCTGCATTGGCAGTTGGATTCTTAACCACTGCGCCACCAGGGAAGTCCCTCTGATTAATTTTTAATTATCCGTTACTGTTTACATCAAGACTTGAATTATTTTCCAGAACCTATAAAGCTGTCTTTATATTTGACTAATATAACTGTATAATTATTTTTAACCTAGATTCACAGATTTTTTTCTGCAAATCTGACGTGTTCCTTCCTTTATCTCTACATCTCTTTTTCTCTCCCTCATGCCTGCCTCAGTGTTGCTTCTGGAATCATCCATAGGTTCTTGCAGTAGTTTCCCTTGCCAGTACCTACCAGGATCAACTACCATATATAAAATGATATACACCAAAACACTGTAGAAAATAGTAAAATCCTTTAAGTTGATGTTATTACTCATTATTTTTACTATATGGATCTTTGAGCTTATTTATATCCCACATTTTCTGCTATAAATCCCATTTCCTTTATCTCCTATATTTAGAACTTCCTTGAACAGTATCCAGCAATCATGGGAGGCTTTGGCTTTAAGCACAACTGGCAAAAGTATCCTATTCGATGCACTCCCTTTGGAGAAAAGTAATTCATTTTATGACAGTGGAGTCTGCCATGGTGGATGCTCCCATAGATGCTATCATCCTTTGGTAACCATGCTTTACCTCTCAACTTCCCCTGTAATAAAGTAGGTTGTGATCAACACGGTTAAACAGAAACATAATGCATTTCTTTTGAATACTGACAAAAATATATTCCTATTTGGAGTCTGAAATCTTAGGGCAGAAACTACCCAGTTCACTGACAGCTGAAGTCATTTATGCCACTTGGTGTGCAAATCCATATGCTATCAATGCATGAGACTATATTATTTTCTGAGAAGCCGTGTTGTTGCTTAACCATTTCTGTAATGCAGCAAAGATTTTAAACATGAAATGTCAAATATACTAATATGTGTTTGTTTCCTGATCTTGTATATTTCATATTATAACTCTTCGTGAGACCTAATTATTTTCCGGGCATTTTCCCTTTTCCCCCTAAAGAAATGTTCAAGAAAAATAACCCTGTTTATAGCATGTTAAATCTTTATCATCTTTATGTTTATCAAAAGAGTATAAGACATGTCTACGGATAACCCTGCAGGAGTCAAAAGCCTGTGGCAGGTTTTAGAGAATCATCTGCTACCTCCTGAGCTAGAAGGATTTGGAGGCCAGAGCTCAGGAAGTTGCCATGGCTTGGGGGCAAAGCAGGCTTTTGCAGATAAACCTTAAGTCACAGATTCTACCTTTTGGAGCCAGATATCATTTTGTGGATTAATTAATACTTGTGAGGGCTTTAAGGATGAAAGACACTGTGAGCATACAGTGTTTTCTTATTTTAAAACAAAGGACGGCCCCTTTGGGCGAATAATTCTATTGATCAGGCTGTGCTTTCCTCAAATTGCAAAAAATTTTCAAAAGCTCTTCAGTCTTTCAAAATTCTACTTTGTTAAGATAGAATTAGGTTTTCTGAAAAAAACTTCTTCCCAGATCTTCAAGCTGGCAGTATGTTAATAATGTTATATAATTTAATAACAGTAATACAAACCATCTCCAAGTTTTCATTGCTTTATGTACCCTTCCTTTACTCAAACAGCAGGAGTGTGTTTTTTATTTAAAAAAAAATTTTATTGGAGTATAGTTTTTACAGTGTTTTGTAGGAGTGCGTTAATTCCAATGTTTGTTGAGGCCATCCCTGTTGTGGGCACTGGGCTGGGTTTAGGGTATGCAATGATATGCTAAATAGTCATGTCCTTTTTTGGAGGGCCTGTCAGTCTAAGGGTGAAGAAAAGTATTAAACGAGTAAAGAAAGGCATAATTCTCTGAATGCAAATTACACAACATGCTATGATAGCAGACAAACAAGTTTCTATGAAAGAGGGAGAGCCTGCCTTGGATTAAGTAGTCATAAGATCACTCTTTGAAAGGGCCATTTACATTGAGATTTGTAGGGTGACTAGAGTTTGTCAAGCAAATTACTGGAAGAATGATGCAAACTGAAGGAACATCAAGTGCAAAGGTCTGGAAGTCAGAACAAAGTGGTTACATTGGAAAAACTGCAAGAATGCCACACTGGCTAGAACAGGGAAATAAGTCTGGAAGTGTGGGCAGAGTGAGGCAGTGCTCAGATGTTGATGGGCCTTGAGGTGATGATAAGGAGTTCAGAAGCCATTAAAACACAGAAACAGGTTACCATGACTTCTCCCATCCAGGCCTACATTTGAAATTCATTTAACTGTAGAGTAGAGAAGAAGAACAAACACAACAACAAAAAAGGTTGTTAACATTGAGCAATCCTTTCTTCCCTACTGCCTTGACCAAAATTAGGTTATAACAAAACAATTGAATTAGGCTAATAAGTTGCCCAGGCAGTGACCAGGAAGGCGATTCTCACTGAATTCCAATGACGGGCAAAGAAAGAACAACATATTTAGATCAAGGAAACAAAGAAATAGAAGTCAGGGAAGAAGAGAGAAATAAAGGAGGAGAAAACAGATGTGATACATAGGAAAAGCCTCCAGAAGACTGAAATTCTTAAGATAAAAAGAGGTTCCCTCATCAGCCTGTTTCCCAATTAGAACCTGGATATTTTGGTGGTGACCAAATGAAACACACTGGTTACAAGATGAAAGGCTCAGGAAAAGGCTATGGGGGTTCTTAAACATCAAAATGTAGCTTATTCAAGATGATATTTTGATGAGTTAAGGGTAAATAAATCAGAGACATGTGGGTAAAATTTCTCTTGAAATACACAGGGGTTTAAAATGATGGGGAAATTCACTTGGCAAAACATTATATGTACTTTGCCAAACCCAACATTTGAAAAACAGTTTAAGACATTCAGCAGAACCCCAAAGCACAACATATTCTCTTATCCTGAGAGTAAGAGAGGGAGAATACCCGTGAAAGCATTGTGCAACATACACACTGCAGGGTATAAATAATTTACAATGAGCAAACCATGCCTAACTTTGAGACCTGAAGTCAAGACCAGCTTCTCCAGAACTTCTTTGAGAATGCTTTATTACTCCTTTATAGGCATCACTCATGTATGACACAGCATCGTTTTTCTTTGCTTTTCTTCTATCCTCCTTTTTGTGTAATTATCGTATCCAACTTGAGAATTTTGGTTTACCACTTTTTTAAAGTATGCACACAGTAAATTATGTATCTACATTAGGCAGAAATATTATATTTCACCCCTCTAAATGCATCATAGTTCATTCTCCAGCTATATGTAAGATAGTCCTATAATTAAGCATTTACATTTTTTATGTACTTAGTACTTTATATGATGTACAGATAAGCTGCATTTTGAAGGTGATTTTTTTTCCTTGTTTTTGTTTCTGTTCTACTGCAAGTCCACACACATGGTCAGCAGATCTGATATAGCAAGAAAGCTAGAGCCAGTACAGAAATAATTGGAAACGGAGAAGAAAAATGTAAGCAATGAGTCCCAAACAGGGAAGTGGGGCAAGAGAAGGAAAGCCAATGGAGTTATGTAGGATGACTAAGTTCTAGAGATCAACTGTACAGCATGGTGATTATATTGGTTAATAAGACTGTTGTACACTGGAAATTTGCTACAAGAGTAGACCTCACATGCTCTCACCACAAAAAAAGACTTAAATTTTGGGGCTTCCCAGGTGGCGCAGTGGTTAAGAATCTGCCTGCCAATGCAGGGAACACGGGTTTGAGCCCTGGTCTGGGAAGATCCCACATGCCGTGGAGCAACTAAGCCCATGTACCACAATTACTGAGGCTGCGCTCTAGAGCTCGCGAGCCACAACTATTGAGCCTGCATGCCACAACTACTGAAGCCTGTGCCTAGAGCCCATGCTCCACAAGAGAGGCCACCACAATGAGAAGCCCGTGCACCACAGCAAAGAGTAGCCCCAGCTCGGCGCAACTAGAGAAAGCCTGCACGCAGCAATGAAGACCCAACGCAGCCAAAAATAAATAAATTTATTAAATAAATAAAAAGATAACTATATGAGGAAATGTATATATTAAGTAGCTTGACTATAGTAATCATTTCACTATGTATATGTAGGTGAAAACATCATATTGTACACCGTAAATATATACAATTTTTATTTTAAAAATAGAAACTTAAATAATTTTTAAAAAGCCAATGGAAAGAAGACACAGAAATTTCTATTTCTGTGGGTGGTGGAAAAGTTAAGAAGAGATTTAAGAAGGAAGAGAAGCCCCATTTGGGGGTAAAATGATGTAACCAGATATGTCCTCCTTCTGTGCTTTGTAATAGAAATTATCAAAGCAAACAGATTATCAGCAAAGTACTACGATCTATTAAAAGTTCAGAAAAAAATATAGCAAGTGCCTAATTATTAAATAGGAAAATAATTAAATGCAAAATAATAGTAGCGCATGTTTGTAGTTATACAGAATTGATACAAAATTCTCCTAGGAGGCCAGTCAGTCGTACAGAAACTTTCACAGGGTGGTGCTACTTCGGAGGGCTCTCTCCAGTTCAGGTCTGGGGCCTGTCTCAGTTTTGTGGATCTTGAAAAATTATATGTAACAATGTTATCAGTGTTTACAGAGATGATGATCCCTAGGATTACCTCACAGTAACCAAATTTGTAAGAGTCACCTGTATAAATTATAATTCTGATTTATTAATTTATAATGGCAAATATACTGATGCTATTTGTCACCCACATTCTGACTATTTGTGAGAGGACCGAGGAAGCTAAATTAGGAGCCAGAGGATTGCCAGTGAACACAGGAATCAGAACAAAGGAGAAAAGAGCAACCACGTACATACATCAGCAGCCCAAAGGGTCTGTCGTTCTAGTATTAAAAGCCAATACCCTCTCATGAAAATCTGGTGAAAGTTTTAGATTCAGTTTATTTCCATTTATAAACATGTATTTTGACAGAATTCTTTTGGTAGACTGGTGTAGATGAAAACCTGTTGTTTTCAATTCAAGTCTTTTATCAGAGAACTACTTGAAGCCTTCATATAAAAAAAAAATTACAGTGTCTGTACTTAACGGTTACAGGCCGGTCCTTCTGCCATGACTGTTAGCATTAATCAAAGGTTGTCATCTGCTCTCTTGCCTTGCCTCTCGCTTCCAACTTAGGTTGATAAACAGGTGCTATCTGGATATCCCACTGCCATTCATTCTTTTCATCTGTATCTCAGCACAGTTGTGTCTGCCGAGTGCTTCCTCAATGCTAGCAGACTGGCTGGCATCCAATCTGGACAAATTGCTGATCTTTCCTGCCACTTAACATTAAATAGGGCTTCTAAGGAATATTGGACAAATAGCTCAAGAAGCCAGATTCAGCATCTAAAGATTCGTTGGCAATTCTTAAGTATACTTTGTTTAGGGAGTGCTGCTACTTTAAAGAACTTCAAGTTGGCCTGGAACTTGGTGTATAGTATCCTAAACACAGGCCTAAAGCTATACAGAGTTTTGTAAATTACTAGCGGCAATACCATCTAGGTCCTAG
This sequence comes from Orcinus orca, assembly GCF_937001465.1. Classification (NCBI taxonomy): domain Eukaryota; kingdom Metazoa; phylum Chordata; class Mammalia; order Artiodactyla; family Delphinidae; genus Orcinus; species Orcinus orca. Next base: position 33,909,104 of record NC_064565.1, read on the forward strand.
ATGACCAGTATACTCAACTGTAATTTATAGATTACTGTCCCTTCAAACCATGTGATTAACATAAAAGAGGAATAAGTAATTAGAATAATTACTATGGTACCATATATAAACCCACATACAAAATACATAGCAATCTTCTGCTTACCCTAATACTTCTTTCTGCTCCTATGAGCCTCCTGGAATAACTGATTCCTAGTGCCTGGAACATGGTGAGGTATTTCAAAGTATGACGACAAGGAATAATAAAGTAATTAAATATACCTCATGGAAACTTTGCTTCCCAGCATGGGACTTAAAATAATGCAGTGCTTTCAGTGTAGGAAGCCTGATTGGAGTTTTCTATTCCAGGGCAAAAGTTGGCCTTAGTCTCTGAGATAACTGGAGGGGAGTATGGTATCCAGTCCCCCCAAAAGAGGAACAGGAGTATCTTGAAATGTGAACTCACAAGGATATAAGCCTCAGTAAGATTAAGGTTGTCCTGTTAGTCTTTGCAGTCCCATTGTGAGCAGAGCAGCTGGTATTTAGGGGAAGAGGATGTTACTATTTAAAAATGTGTTGAAAGAATGAATGGTTGTGCAGCAAGTATGAAAGAAACAATGGAGAGAAGTGAACACCTGATCACAAAAGTGGGAATAGTGCATGATGGTTGCACATGTATATAATTACATGTAGAAATGTGTATGCCGATACATAGATAAGTAAAAATATGCACTGTAGAAATAAATATAATAGGTAAAAGTACACAGTAGAAGGATTATTAGCTTCTTCAAATGACCAGGAAGGCAACTTGGACTTTGAAAGATAATATAAAAGAAGATACCTAACCTGCTATTTGCCTCTTCCTCTTTCCTTTTTCTGGACCTCTGTGTGGACATGCCTGGAAACTCTGTTGCGTTGACCAAAGGCCGTGAAAATTGGTTCAGCCTGTTTGATGGCAATGATGTCCATTTATAGAATCCTAACATGAGAAATCCAGCCCCTGGCCTGAATCTCAGGTATCCTGAAAAGATCCAGCATATAGAGAAACTTTACTTATACATTCAAGGAGAGAGAAATTTAAGGTATATAATGCAAGCCAGCTTATGTTGATTTCCCTTGCAAGAGTGTTAGGTTTCTACTTTCACATTTCCCTTCTCTTTTTAAAGAAATGGTCATCAATAATACATCTCTGGGTACTAAATATCCACCTAGTGGTCTTTTAGTGAATATTTTTATGGAGAAAAAGGCAATATTCTTAGCTGAGAAAGTATGCATGTTTTTATCATGGGTTGAGAGATTTTGTAGCTGTTTGGTAGATAGATTCAGGCTTTTGGTAACTTATTTTATTTTCATCATAAGAAAGCTTAAATAAAATGGTAAATTTTATCTATGGTTACACAACAAAATTTCTCAATATACATTCCTAAAAGGGACCTCCTCTGTGATGCTAATTGCTCTTAACAACATTTTTCTTCCAAACATTTGTAGAAACTAGTGATGCCCAGATTTAAATACTAAATGTATTATATGGATTTTAGGGGGTAGACAAATAAGACTTCCTGGAAGTAAGAAGAAGAGACGGCATACATTAGGACAAAAGGTGGGAAAAGCAAATGAATAGACATATCTAAGTACAGAAGAGGCACCACTGAACATCATGATTCTAAAAGTTATCTAAGAGAGCTTCCTCAGATTCTTCTAGGCTTGTGGAGAACATGCTGAAAGAAAAGAAATTCTCTGGAAATGTAGCTATGTGAAAAATACTATGCTATGATTATCATAAGTCAACATTATCTTCATCATTATTTATTAAGAGATGTCTTCATCCAATGTATATTTTAATTTCTATTTTAAAATTTATTTTATTTTATTTTATTTTTCTACATCTTTATTGGAGTATAATTGCTTTACAATGATGTGTTAGTTTCTGCTTTATAATAAAGTGAATCAGTTATACATATGTTCCCATATCTCTTCCCTCTTGTGTCTCCCTCCCTCCCACCCTCCCTATCCCACCCCTCTAGGTGGTTACAAAGCACTGAGCTGATCTCCCTGTGCTATGCAGCTGCTTCCCACTAGCTATCTATTTCACGTTTGGTAGTGTATATATGTCCATGCCACTCTCTCGCTTTGTCACAGCTTACCCTTCCCCCTCCCCATATCCTCAAGTCCATTCTCTAGCAGGTCTGTGTCTTTATTCCTGTCTTACCCCTAGGTTCTTCATGACATTTTTTTTTCTTAAATTCCATATATATGTGTTAGCATACGGTATTTGTCTTTCTCTTTCTGACTTGCTTCACTCTGTATGACAGACTGTAGGTCCATCCACCTCATTACAAATAGCTCAATTTCGTTTCTTTTAAGGCCGAGTAATATTCCTTTCTACATATGTGCCACACCTTCTTTATCCATTCATCCGATGATGGACACTTAGGTTGTTTCCATCTCCTGGCTATCGTAAATAGAGCTGCAATGAACATTTTGGTACATGACTCTTTTTTTTTTTTTTTTTTTTGTGGTATGCGGGCCTCTCACAGCTGTGGCCTCCCCCGTTGCGGAGCACAGGCTCCGGACGCACAGGCCCAGCGGCCATGGCCCACGGGCCCAGCCGCTCTGTGGCATGCGGGATCCTCCCGGACAGGGGCATGAACCCATGTCCCCTGCATCGGCAGGCGGACTCCCAACCACTGCACCAACAGGGAAGCCCCACATGACTGTTTTTGAATTATGGTTTTCTCAGGGTATATGCCCAGTAGTGGGATTGCTGGGGCATATGGTAGTTCTATTTGTAGTTTTTTAAGAAACCTCCATACTGTTCTCCATAGTGGCTGTACCAATTCACATTCCCACCAGCAGTGCAAGAGTGTTCGATTTTCTCCACACCCTCTCCAGCATTTATTGTTCCTAGATTTTTTGATGAGGACCATTCTGACTGGTGTGAGATGATATCTGATTGTAGTTTTGATTTGCATTTCTCTAATGATTAATGATGTTGAGCATTCTTTCATGTGTTTGCTGGCAGTCTGTATATCTTCTTTGGAGAAATGTCTATTTAGGTCTTCTGCCCATTTTTGGATTGGGTTGTTTGTTTTTTTGTTATTGAGCTGCATGAGCTGCTTGTAAATTTTGGAGATTAATCCTTTGTCAGTTGCTTCATTTGCAAATATTTTCTCCCACTCTGAGGGTTGTCTTTTGGTCTTGTTTATGGTTTCCTTTGCTGTGCAAAAGCTTTGAAGTTTCATTAGGTCACATTTGTTTATTTTTGTTTTTATTTCCATTTCTCTAGGAGGTGGGTCAGTAAGGATCTTGTGTGATTTATGTCATAGAGTGTTCCACCTATGTTTTCCTCTAAGAGTTTGGTAGTTTCTGGCCTTACATTTAGGTCTTTATTCCATTTTGAGCTTATTTTTGTGTATGGTGTTAGGGAGTGTTCTAATCTCATACTTTTACATGTACCTGTCCAGTTTTCCCAGCACCACTTGTTGAAGAGGCTGTCCTTTCTCCACTGTACATTCCTGCCTCCTTTATGAAAGATCAGATGACCATATGTGCGTGGGTTTATCTCTGGACTTTCTATCCTGTTCCATTGATCTATCTGTTTTTGTGCCAGTACCATACTGTCTTGATTACTGTAGCTTTGTAGTATAGTCTGAAGTCAGGGAGCCTGATTCCTCCAGCTCCATTTTTCGTTCTCAAGATTGCTTTAGCTATTCGGGGTCTTTTGTGTTTCCATACAAATTGTGAAATTTTTTGTTCTAGTTCTGTGAAAAATGCCAGTGGTAGTTTGATAGGGATTGCATTGAATCTGTAGATTGCTTTGGGTAGTAGAGTCATTTTCACAATGTTGATTCTTCCAATCCAAGAACATGGTATATCTCTCCATCTAGTTGTATCATCTTTAATTTCTTTCATCAGTGTCTTATAATTTTCTGCATACAGGGCTTTTGTCTCCTTAGGTAGATTTATTCCTAGATATTTTATTCTTTTTGTTGCAATGGTAAATGGGAGTGTTTTCTTGATTTCACTTTCAGATTTTTCATCATTAGTGTATAGGAATGCCAGAGATTTCTGTGCATTAATTTTGTATCCTGCTACTTTACCAAATTCATTGATTAGCTCTAGTAGTTTTCTGGTAGCATCTTTAGGTTTCTCTATGTATAGTATCATGTCATCTGCAAACAGTGACAGCTTTACTTCTTCTTTTCCGATTTGGATTCCTTTTATTTCCTTTTCTTCTCTGATTGCTGTGGCTAAAACTTCCAAAACTATGTTGAATAAGAGTGGTGACAGTGGGCAACCTTGTCTTGTTCCTGATCTTAGTGGAAATGCTTTCAATTTTTCACCATTGAGGACGATGTTGGCTGTGGGTTTGTCATATATGGCCTTTATTATGTTGAGGAAAGTTCCCTCTATGCCTACTTTCTGCAGGGTTTTTATCATAAATGGGTGTTGAATTTTGTCAAAAGCTTTCTCTGCATCTATTGAGATGATCATATGGTTTTTCTCCTTCAATTTGTTAATATGGTGCATCATGTTGATTGATTTGCATACATTGAAGAATTCTTGCATTCCTGGAATAAACCCCACTTGATCATGGTGTATGATCCTTTTAATGTGCTGTTGGATTCTGTTTGCTAGTATTTCGTTGAGGATTTTTGCATCTATGTTCATCAGTGATATTGGCCTGTAATTTTCTTTCTTTGTGACATCCTTGTCTGGTTTTGGTATCAGGGTGATGGTGGCCTCGTAGAATGAGTTGGGGAGTGTTCCTCCCTCTGCTATATTTTGGAAGAGTTTGAGAAGGATAGGTGTTAGCTCTTCTCTAAATGTTTGATAGAATTCGCCTGGGAAAACATCTGGTCCTGGGCTTTTGTTTGTTGGAAGATTTTCAATCACAGTTTCAATTTCAGTGCTTGTGATTGGTCTGTTCATATTTTCTATTTCTTCCTGGTTCAGTCTTGGAAGGTTGTGCATTTCTAAGAATTTGTCCATTTCTTCCAGGTTGTCCATTTTATTGGCATAGAGTTGCTTGTAATAACCTCTCATGATCTTTTGTATTTCTGCAGTGTCAGTTGTTACTTCTCCTTCTTCATTTCTATTTGTATTGATTTGAGTCTTCTCCCTTTCTTTCTTGATGAGTCTGGCTAATGGTTTATCAATTTTGTTTATCTTCTCAGAGAAACAGCTTTTAGTTTTATTGATCTTTGCTATCATTTCCTTCATTTCTTTTTCATTTATTTCTGATCTGATTTTTATGATTTCTTTCCTTCTGCTAACTTTGGGGGTTTTTTGTTCTTCTTTCTCTAATTGCTTTAGGTGCAAGGTTAGGTTGTTTATTCGAGATCTTTCCTGTTTCTTAAGGTAGGATTGTATTCCTATAAACTTCCCTCCTATAACTGCTTTTGCTGCAGCCCATAGGTTTTGGGTCATCATGTCTCCATTGTCATTTGTTTCTAGGTATTTTTTGATTTCCTCTTTGATTTCTTCAGTGATCACTTCGTTATTAAGTAGTGTATTGTTTAGCCTCCATGTGTTTGTAGTTTTTACAGATCTTTTCCTGTAATTGACATCTAGTCTCATAGCATTATGGTCGGAAAAGATACTTGATACAACTTCAGTTTTCTTAAATTTACCAAGGCTTGAGTTGTGACCCAAGATATGATTTATCCTGGAGAATGTTCCATGAGTACTTGAGAAAAATGTGTATTCTGTTGATTTTGGATGGAGTGTCCTATAAATATCAATTAAGTCCATCTTGTTTAATGTATCATTTAAGGCTTGTGTTTCCTTATTTATTTTCATTTTGGATGATCTGTCCATGGGTGAAAGTGGGGTGTTAAAGTCCCCTACTATGAATGTGTTACTGTCGATTTCCCCTTTTATGGCTGTTAGTATTTGCCTTATGTATTGAGGTGCTCCTGTGTTGGGTGCATAAATATTTACAGTTGTTATATCTTCTTCTTGGATCAATCCCTTGATCATTATGTAGTGTCCTTCTTTATCTCTTCTAATAGTCTTTATTTTAAAGTCTGTTTTGTCTGACATGAGAATTGCTACTCCAGCTTTCTTTTGGTTTCCATTTGCATGGAATATCTTTTTTCATCCCCTTACTTTCAGTCTGTATGTGTCTCTAGGTCTGAAGTGGGTCTCTTGTAGACAGCATATATATGGGTCTTGTTTTTGTATCCATTCAGCCAGTCTGTGTCTTTTGGTGGGAGCATTTAATCCATTTACATTTAAAATAATTATCGATATGTATGTTCCTATTCCCATTTTCTTAATTATTTTGGGTTTGTTATTGTAGGTCTTTTCCTTCTCTTGTGTTTCTTGCTTAGAGAAGTTCCTTTAGCATTTGTTGTAAAGCTGGTTTGGTGGTGCTGAACTCTCAGCTTTTGCTTGTCTGTAAAGGTTTTAATTTCTCCATCAAATCTGAATGAGATCCTTGCTGGGTAATCTTGGTTGCAGGTTTTTCTTCTTCATCACTTTAAATATGTCCTGTCAGTCCCTTCTGGCTTGCAGAGTTTCTGCTGAAAGATCAGCTGTTAACCTTATGGGGATTCCCTTGTGTGTTATTTGTTGTTTTTCCCTTGCTGCTTTTAATATGTTTTCTTTGTATTTAATTTCTGACAGTTTGATTAATATGTGTCTTGGCGTGTTTCTCCTTGGATTTATCCTGTATGGGACTATCTGTGCTTCCTGGACTTGATTAACTATTTCCTTTCCCATATTAGGGAAGTTTTCAACTATAATCTCTTCAAATATTTTCTCAGTCCCTTTCTTTTTCTCTTCTTCTGGAACCCCTATAATTCGAATGTTGGTGCGTTTAATGTTGTCCCAGAGGTCTCTGAGACTGTCCTCAGTTCTTTTCATTCTTTTTTCTTTAATCTGCTCTGCAGTAGTTATTTGCACTATTTTATCTTCCAGGTCACTTATCTGTTCTTCTGCCTCAGTTATTCTGCTATTGATCCCATCTAGAGTATTTTTAATTTCATTTATTGTGTTGTTCATCATTGCTTGTTTCATCTTTAGTTCTTCTAGGTCCTTGTTAAATGTTTCTTGCATTTTCTATATTCTATTTCCAAGATTTTGGATCATCTTTACTATCAATATTCTGAATTCTTTTTCAGGTAGACTATCTATTTCCTCTTCATTTGTTAGGTCTGGTGGGTTTTTATCTTGCTCCTTCATCTGCTGTGTGTTCTTCTGTCTTCTCATTTTGCTTATCTTACTGTGTTTGGGGTCTCCTTTTTGCAGGCTCCAGGTTCATAGTTCCCGTTGTTTTTGGTGTCTGTCCCCAGTGGCTAAAGTTGGTTCAGTGGGTTGTGTAGGCTTCCTGGTGGAGGGGACTAGTGCCTGTGTTCTGGTGGGTGAGGCTGGATCTTGTCTTTCTGATGAGCAGGTTCACGTCTGGTGGTGTGTTTTGGGATGTCTGTGGACTTTTTATGATTTTAGGCAGCCTCTCTGCCAATGGGTGGGGTTGTTTTCCTGTCTTGCTAGTTGTTTGGCATAGGGTGTCCAGCACTGTAGCTTGCTGTGGTTGAGTGAAGCTGGGTGCTGGTGTTGAGATGGAGATCTCTGGGAGATTTTCGCCGTTTGATATTATGTGTAGCTGGGAGGTCTCTTGTGGACCAGTGTCCTGAAGTTGGCTCTCCCACCTCAGAGGCACAGCACTGACTCCTGGCTGTAGCACCAAGAGCCTTTCATCCACACGGCTCAGAATAAAAGGGAGAAAAAGTAGAAAGAAAGAAAAAAAAATAGGAAGGAAGGAAAGAAAGAAAGAAAGAAGATAAAATAAAGTAAGATAAAATAAAGTTATTAAAATAAAAAAATTATTATTAAGAAAAAAGAAATTTTTTAAGGAAAAAAAAGGATGGACGGCTAGAACCCTAGCACAAATGGTGAAAGCAAAGCTATACGGACAAAATCTCACACAGAAGAATACACATACACACGCACAAAAAGAGGAAAAGGGGAAAAAAATCATAAATCTTGCTCTCAAAGTCCACCTCCTCAATTTGGGATGATTCGTTGTCTATTCAGGTATTCCACAGATGCAGGGTACATCAAGTTGATTGTGGAGCTTTAATCCGCTGCTTCTGAGGCTGCTGGGAAAGATTTCCCTTTCTCTTCTTTGTTCGCACAGCTCCCGGGGCTCAGCTTTGGATTTGGCCCTGCCTCTGTGTGTAGGTCGCTGGAGGGCGTCTGTTCTTCGCTCAGACAGGACGGGGTTAAAGGAGCAGCTGATTCGCGGGCTCTGGCTCACTCAGGCCCAGGGGAGGGAGGGCTATGGATGCCGGGCGAGCCCGCGGCGGCAGAGGCCAGCGGGACGTTGCACCAGCCTGAGGCGCGCCGTGCATTCTCCAGGGGAAGTTGTCCCTGGATCCCGGGACCCTGGTAGTGGTAGGCTGCACAGGCTCCCGGGAGGGGAGGTGTGGAGAGTGACCTGTGCTTGCCCACAGGGTTCTTGATGGCGGCAGCAGCAGCCTTAGCGTCTCATGCCCGTCTCTGGGGTCCGCGGTGTTAGCCGCGGCTCGCGCCCATCTCTGGAGCTCCTTTAAGCAGCGCTCTTAATCCCGTCTCCTTGGGCACCAGGAAACAAAGAGGGAAGAAAAAGTCTCTTGCCTCTTCGGCAGCTCCAGACTTTTCCCCGGACTCCCTCCCGGCTAGCCGTGGTGCACTAACCCCTTTCAGACTGTGTTCACGCCGCCAACCCCATTCCTCTCCCTGCGCTCCGATCGAAGCCGAGTCTCAGCTCCCAGCCCCACCCGCTCTGGCGGGTGAGCAGATAAGCCTCTCGGGCTGGTGACTGCCGGTCGGCACCGATCCTCTGTGCAGGAATCTCTCCGCTTTGCCCTCTGCACCCCTGTGGCTGCGCTCTCCTCCGCGACTCCGAAGCTTCCCCCCTCCGCCACCCGCAGTCTCCGCCCGCGAAGGGGCTTCCTAGTGTGTGGAAACTTTTCCTCCTTTACAGCTCCCTCCCACTGGTGCAGGTCCCGTCCCTATTCTTTTGTCTCTGTTTATTCTTTTTCCTTTTGCCCTACCCAGGCATGTGGGGAGTTTCTTGCCTTTTGGGAGGTCTGAAGTCTTCTGCCAGCGTTCAGTAGGTGTTCTGCAGGAGCTGTTCCACGTGTAGATGTATTTCTGGTGTATCTGTGGGGAGGAAGATGATCTCCGCGTTTTACTCTTCCGCCATCCTCCTGATTCCACCATCCAGTGTATTTTGAAAGCTAAGTATTGTGCTGTGTATTAGGAATATAATAATAAACAAATCAGAAAAGATCTCACCTATATCAGAGTGAGTCTTGTAAGTAGCCAATTCTTTAACTGATGAAATTTTAGTGGTTTGGAACAACTCACACCCAAATACCTCTTCCTTTAACCTGTCATAATGCAGACAGATTATTTTTGCTTGTCCAGTTTCCTATAAAAATTTAAATAAACATTTAAATAGCCATTCATTCATCCACTCATTTGTTCAAAGAATATTTATTATTGTGATCATTGGTGCCAGCAAGTACTCTCTGTGCTGGGAACACAAGTGTGAAAGGAAGAGTCACAGCACAGGTGCAGGTACAACCAAATAAGCCCTGTGATAGTGGTAATGGCAGAATGAAAATGAAGATTCAGGACAGGGCATCTAAAAAGAGATTGCAGAGGAAACATGGAAGAACTCTCTAACAATAGAGAGAAATATTACATTTTAAAGTAGATTTAATATATCTGGGAATTGATGAGATGAAGATATGGTGGAAGTGAAATATTACAGTCAGGAGGAAGGCATGTAGGGTGGCACTGAGGGAGTGTGGTCCTTTGATATTAGGTAGGTGACTCCTTAAAGCTTTCAGCATATAGCATGGGGGTGCGGGTGAAGGTTGTTGGCAATTTACCAAGATCGAAAAGATGGAACACAGGTAAGATCTAGGGATGGGAGGGGTGCAGGACTGACAGGGGAAGGTAGAAATAGGGCACTAAGAAATTAAAACATCTATTATAGACTTTGCTGGGAGTCACCACATCACAATTTGCATTGTGTATTTATTTACCCTAGAACTCCACAAAAACCTCTGTGGAATGATAAGGAATGGTTGAATCTCCTTTAAGGAATGTGCAGCTGTATTAGCAATGAAAGCCAATAAATACAAATAGGAAAGGAAGCAAACCCACATCATGGAGGAAGATAATGAGATAATGCTGCTACAGCATCTCTTGGCAACTAACTGAACGAAATGCGTGGAATGTCAGTGTTTTAAATGCCCTTCCAGTTTAACCGGCCCAGTTACCTGCTGCTGTTGACTTTTTCTCACTCACTGGCATCAGCAGGTACATGAGGAAGTGGAAATGAGGAGTGAAAAGGAAGAACTTTTCCAAGGATGATTGGTAAAATTAAGGAAGGCATTAAATTTGTTTTTGTTTTACCATTTTTAATCAATTTTGTAAGCAAGTGACTTCAATGCCCAGAAGGAAAAGTAAGTAAAGGTGTATCACTATCTAACAAATCATTCACATTACTCTTTGTTATCTTTCTTTTGGATATTTAACAGCTTGTAGTGACTGATCTTGAAGGCACTTCCCATAATCTATATATGCATTGTTGATGAAGTTCTATTACTGGAAACTTCCATCACTGCAATGACTGTTGGAAAGCACAGGTTCATTCAAACTAATAATGCATAGGAGTTTGTCACAGTTTTAATATATGTATTCTTCTTGCAGATGGTTGAAAAAGAAGGTTATCTTCAAAAAGCTAAAATTGCAGATGGAGGAAAGAAACTAAGGTAATAAAAGTTTTTTTAATTCACTTTTATATAACTATGCCAGTTCCCCATCTCCTCAGTTGTGTCACTGCTATTGTTTGGAAAGGTAGGCCCTATGGTACATGACTAGAATATTCCTTTCTGCTATCACTAAGATCAACAGTATTTTTAATATAATTATAGTTTTCCAACAAAGCACTACATTTTATTTTGTTGCACAGAATATATAAATGAAGTGCTTCATGACCTTTTAAGACTTGAAATCTTAAAAAATATGTGAAGAAATAAGATAATGGGTCTTGATTTCTGGGATTAATAGATTAGGGGATGAAAGGACTCATTTTGCAGTATATAAAAATCTCCCTACAGTACATTGGGATCATAATTTTTTTTTTTTTTTTTTTTTTTTGCAGTATGCGGGGCCTCTCACTGTTGTGGCTTCTCCCGTTGCGGAGCACAGGCTCCGGACGCGCAGGCTCAGCGGCCATGGCTCACGGGCCCAGCCGCTCCGCAGCATGTGGGATCTTCCCGGACCGGGGCACGAACCCGTGTCCCCTGCATCTGCAGGCGGATTCGCAACCACTGCGCCACCAGGGAAGCCCGCAGATCATAATTTTTTTTTTTTTTTTTTGAAGGATGGAGGATTTGAAATACATTTGTTGCTCAAATAAAAATCATTTGAGAAAAAATAAAAGGAAAATAATCTGTCAGATAAAAAGTTGGAAGTTGCTGCACTTGGAGATGAGGTCAACACAGAGTAGGTGAGAGAAATTAGAAAATGTAATAAGGATTCCCTAGGCAACAACAAGAAAAAACTTGGAGAAAAAAATAAGGTTGATAGGAGGGTAGACAAACACACTACATGTTTTTTATGTATGGGATATTTAGAAATAATCATCTCCATTTTAGAATTTTCCCTATTTCTCATGTAGGTCTTATAATATACTTAGCTTTGTGCTAGGTTATATGCAAGCTGCAAAGGTATGTAGAAAGTGCTTACAGTGGGAGAAAAGGCATTTATTCATGACTATATTATTAACAGTTAAAATCATACAGGATAAATTCACTAATTAGCTATACAATGGGACACTTATTAATTGTATAATACAATTCATTACTAGAATGGAACTCTGGCCAACACTAGAGAATGAAGTATGCTATTGTTTGTTTGCTATAGTGGAGTAAGTATATATTTATTTAAAAGAAGTAAAATTGGGGAAAACTATCATCCATAATTCCACTACTTAAAATAACTATTTCAATTTTAAAGAACAAACTCTATTTTCTGCCCATATTATGTTTTATTCTCAGATAGCAAACAGGACCTTGAACCCTCTCCTAGACTGTTCCTCTGCAGTAACCCTGCAGCCACCCTCCTTTGAAGGGTCCAGGAGGGAGATGCACAGGAGACAAGATCAAATGCAATGCTGCTTTCAAAGACTCATCTAGTCCTGGCCCCAGTGGAGAACCTGACTTAATGTGTTGGGTTCTGAAAGGACCCAGGAGGGATTCTTTGATTAACCCAATCTAGTGCCAACTTTCCCCTAGACTTTCTCCCAGTTATATCGCTCATGAAAGGTGCAATGATAAATCTTCCCAAGATAAGTCAAAACCCTTTCTTACCTTACCAGCAATGTGGACAAAAAATCCATAGAGGGACAGAAGAGGACTTATCTAAGTTATCACTTCACCTTTCACTGGGGCTTGGCAGGAAAGAGGAGTGATAGCTTTGGTCAGTCTTAGCCTCCAGACTCATGCAAGCAAGAGGAGGAGATGCTGAAAGGAACTCCAAGGAAACAAGATAATGTGCCACCACAGTGATCTTTTACAATGTCCTTGCCCATAAGCTATCCATAAACCATCCCAGTAAAATGTTTTCCTAGAAAGTGGTGTCAAGAGAAAGTAGAGGAGCACAACCAGGCCTTTTCCCTAACAGACTCACATGAATACATTTTTAGGTAATTTCAACCAGTGTGTATACCATTTTGTATTTGTTGTTACTTTAATCAGCTTACAAACTATTTCTGTGTTCTAGTTTAAATTCATATAAACATTATTTTATACTATGTTTTATTGTTATTTCAACCAGCTTACATGCAATTATGCATTCTTTCAGCTTTTTCATTTAAAGTTATATAAATTTTAGTTTTCCTTTTTTGTTTTTGTTTTTGTCTTTGCTTTTAACCTCAGGTGTACAAATTGAGTTGATTTTCCTCTTCAGTGTGTGGCCTTGTATTATCATCATTCTGGGCAAGACCCCTAGTTGGTTTTATTTTATTCTTCATCTCCATTCCTCACTTCAATCCTCTGTAGAATGTATGTTCATCAAATCCTCTCTCCATACATTTATTTGGCTATATGTATGGCATTCTAGAAAACAGTGTGTAAGTGAATGTGTTCTAAATTGCATAAGCCTTTGGTTATAAGCCTCATTCTGGTCCGTACTGCTTTCATTCAATGTTAGTCAGTGTTAGGATATCTTATCTATATCTATATATTTAAAACAAGTTAATTTCTTCCAACTGCTGCCCATTTTGCCGTTGTGAACACACATCAAATTTTACTTACTCAGTCTTCCAGGAGTGGATACCTAAATTGTCCCTAACTCCTTGCATCCCAAACAACATCACAACAAACCACACCGATATGTCTCCTTACAGACCTGTGAGGAATTCTCTCTGGGGCATACCCCCAGGAGTAAAGGATTGCTTGGTGGTAAGGTACACACGGTTATAAATGATTTGGGTGCTACATGCCAAACTTTCTCCAGAATGAATGCATCAGTTCACACTCTCTCCACAATGCAGAAGGGATCGCCTCGCTCCATGATCTCATCAGCATGCAGCATTATCAAACTTTCAGTTTTGCAAGTTGATGGCTATAGGACATTACTTTAGTGTTGCATTTATTTTTATTCTTCTGACTTGTGTTTCAGTTAAGCATCATGTCACCTATTTAGAGTCAGTCAGGCTCTGCATTCCAGGAATCGCCTGTGCATAAACTCTGACTATCTTCTACTGAGTTTCTCCCTTTTTTTTTTTGAGAGAACTCCTGATGTACACCAGGTAGTAATACATTGTCAACTTTAGGCTTGGCAGATATCTCCTCCAAGTCTCTCACTATCTATTTACCTTGCTGATGAAAGTCCTTAGTGACCAGATATCTTTAAATTTGATCCATATTGTTCCATAATTTCATTCTTTATTGTTTGTGGGATTTGCTTTCTTTTTTGAATTTTTAAAAAAATTTTAATTGAAGTATGGTTGATTTATGATATCATGGAAGTTTCCGGTTTACAGCACAACGATTCAGTTCTATATATATACATATATATATATATATATTCTTGTTCAGATTCTTTTCCCTTATAGGTTATTACATAATACTGAGTATAGTTTCCTGTGCTCTACAGTAGGTTCTTGTTGGTTATCTATTTTATACACAGTAGTGTATAAAATCCCAGCCTCATAATTCATCCCTCCCATCCATCCCCCTTTCCCCTTTGGTAACCATAAGTTTGTTTTCTGTGTCTGTGAGTCTCTTTCTGTTTTGGAAATAAGTTCATTTGTGTCTTTTTCTTTTCTTTTCTTTTCTTTTTTTAGATTCCACATATAAGCGATATCACATGATATTTGTCTTTGTCTGGCTTACTTCACTTGGTATGACAATCTCTCAGTCCACCCATTTGCAACAGCAGCAAATGGCATTATTTCATTCATTTTTATGGCTGAGTAATATTCCACTGTGTGTGTGTTTGTGTATGTATATATGTATGTATGTATATATGTATATGTAGGGATGTGTGTGTGTATAGATATACATATATATGTATATATATACACCACATGTTCTTTATACATTCATCTGTTGATGGACATTTAGGTTGCTTTCTTGTCTTGGCTTTTGTAAATAGTGCTGCAGTGAACATTGAGGTGCATGTATCTTTTCAAATTATGGTTTTCTCTGGGTATATGCCCAGGGGTGAGATTTCAGGATCATATGGTAGCTCTATTTTTAGTTGTTTTAAGGATTGCTTTAGTTTTTATTATAAACACATTACAGATTGAAAATTGTAGTATATATAGTCAGCATGTTTAATAACATATAATACACCACAATGTTGATGGGACTGTAATACACCAAGCCATTTCTGTGTTCCTCTTTTATTAGATTTTTAAGTTGATTCCAGTTTTATACTAAAATAGTTATAAATGCAGTAAACCTACTATTGCTTGTCAATTTTTCTTTTATATATTCTTAAGAGAATTTCTAAGCCTAGATGACTTAATTAAATCACAAGACCATTTTTAAATGACTGTTATGTATTGACATACTGCTTGCCCAAGGAGTCTGTATGTTTTTTGTAACTAATAACAAAATGGTCAGTTTAATCATAACTTTGGAAAATTGTGTAGTTTTTATATCATTGGAAATTGAGTAACTATTAAATAGTATACCATAGTTGCTATAATTTGTATTTCTTATGTAAAATTTCTTTCCATAGCCTTTTCCCCATTTATCAGGGAACTTTATATCTTTTTATAAATTATAATCAGTTACTGCAATAGTAACAGATGCTTATTCTGTCAAGTACTTGGATAATTGCTTTACTAGTAATTCTGAAATAATACTCTAAAATAGGCTATATTACCGCTTTCAATCTTACAAGTGGAGAAACTTGGTCACTTGTATCAACCTCTCCTTGTCTCAATCTTATTGCATGTATAGTTGGTATCAGATTTTTAGCCCTGTCCTCTGTTTAAAGTAGGTTGGATTTTTCCCTCTTGCTAGAAGATGTTTGAGGCCAGGAAGCAAAAATTGTTCATTTATTTCATACCATCAACAGTACAAAGGGGCTTCCCTGGTGGCGCAATGGTTGAGAGTCTGCCTGCCGATGCAGGGGACACAGGTTCGTGCCCCGGTCTGGGAAGATCCCACATGCCGCGGAGCGGCTGGGCCCGTGAGCCATGGCTGCTGAGCCTGCGCGTCTGGAGCCTGTGCTCCACGACGGGAGAGGCCACAACAGTGAGAGGCCCGCATACCGCAAAAAAAAAAAAAAAAAAAAAATACAGTACAAAGGGCTTCAATTGTCACTTAATACTATTTTATTAATCTCAAAGTTTTCTACTCATAAATACATGACAGGTCATCCACATTATATCTTGTGTTCTTATTTTTCTTTCTTTCCCTCCTCCTGTTCCTTTTTCTTTAGCTTCCTTTCCTCTTTCATATATTTTTTCTTTCTAAGACAAGTTTGACCTATCTCTGAATACAACAAGAGTGGGTGGAAGGAAGGAGAACTCCTTGACTGTATCTTACATTTGTAAAGGGCCATAAATTTAACTTTATTTTGAAATGAAGTTCTAGAAATCTCCCCAGACAGACAGATGGGGTTGAAAGCCAAAGACATTCAGCATTCAACTTTAGTTTTTCTTTGTGAACATTGAAAGTATGCTTTTTCTGATAAAGTTTAGAAATTCCTGCATTTTGGTACATCTATCCCCAAAAGTTAAGTAGCCCAGGTTTCTCTGAAGCTCTCAGAGACCTTAGCAAAGAGCTGTTTTCAATTCTTTAATTGAAAACAACTTTAATTTATAAAAGCCCCCGACAGCATGTAAGCTATTTCCGTACCCTTATCTCTCCCTCTATACCTTTCAAGCCTGCCCCTTCGTCATCTCATTTGTGGCTCTGTACATCTTATCATGGCCTTTCACTCTGCTCTGCTTTTCAGAGGGACCTGGGAAGAAGTACTTGAGGGTGAAAATATGGACAGAGAGGTATTTGGGAAGAAATCGAGTAAAGGTAGTGCAGCGTTATGTCTACTAGTGTGTATTTTCATCCTAGAGCCCATGGCTGTTAGACCTTAGTTTTTATTTGTTTTTTCTTCTTTTTAAACAATTGTTTCTCAGAATAGACTCTGTAGAACATGATACCAAAGTACCCTCCTAATGTAAACTTTTTTTTTTTTTTTAGCATTTTCTGCTCAAGATCCCAATAACTTCTTCCAGGCTTCATCTGTCTTTCTCTCTTTTTAATGTTCCATAATGAGGACTGGAGGGAAGGTTTGGAGAGTATGGAATACTGAAGTTCATTTGTAAAAGGTTGCTTGAGTTTCATGATTTCCAACACATGCTCTGTTATAATTTCCAACTTCTAGTAACCCTTTGAATATATAAAGCTTTTACATTTCTTGCAATAGTGGCAGAGATGTATATATTTATACATCAGTGTCTCTTTGACCCTTTTTTTAAAGCAGAGGCAAATTACAAGAAGCTTAAGAGAGAAGCAATAAGTTCTTCACCTACCAGTTTGAGAACTAGTCAGAACACTTAAACAGTGTCCAAGTGATTTTTCAGTAAATCAGTCAAGGACACTAGAGTAAATCACATTCACCCCCACCAGAGGTACAGAATCAAGTCAAATCCAGTGTGCCCAAGTCAGATAACAGAGGCAGGTGGCCCAGAGTGAGTCTGAAATTTACAAAGTAACCTCACATATGTTTTCCTCTGACTTTTTCGTTTGCCACCGTGTCATTACCAAAGGAGGCATAGGAGAGGTGAATGTAAGTTATAAGGCTTTGATGTTAGAGCAGATGAATACGTTAAACCTGAGTTCAAGCTAACAGATTCTTATGACGATAACGAATATCTTAAGGGTCATTTTCCATCAAGCGGTCTTCAGATAAGCTGTTACCAAGCTGCTGTTATTATGTGCTGCCATCCGGTGTCCGTTTTGTAGAATGCAGAGTTTTTGGTCAAGCTGATGCCTGTGTTGAGTTTTCTTTGGTTTTGGGGTTGTTTTGTTTTGTTTTGTTTTTACTTTCTACCTTTACAACTCAGGATTTGTTTTAGGGAAGCTCTCTGAAGTGTCTCACTTGGAGAAATTGTCCCACCAATTGCATTAATTGTAACTAATTGTCCTTATTAGAATTTAGTTCTTCCTCCTTCCTAATTACATTAAGGATCTTTTTCCCCCTTAGATGTGATGTCTTGTGACAAAAAAAATTAAAATAAATAGCCTGCATTTATTGTCCCAGGATATATTTCCTGTACTGAATCACTAGTGTCAATATCAATCCCTTACCTAATTGTTACTTGTAAATTCATGCGGAGACTCTCTCACCTATTCCTGGGACCTCTGACTTACTGAAGTTGGACATTTCCTGACTTATGTATCTTGTTTAACCCTCAAGTCTATCCAACAGCTTGGTTTTTATCTCTCTGTGTGGAAAAATAAAAAAGAACTCCCTCAAAGTTAAGATGATGAAGTGTTGATGCATTAATTGGCTCCCATCAATGGATGAAGTTACTTGCTGGCCATCTTAGGAAGGTAGAGATGAAAGGGCTTCCAGGTCAGCATTGCAGAACAGCCCAGGTCAGGCTAAGAAGTGCCCTTGTTCCAAGGAGAAAGATGTTCAAGTAACTCTTTGACAGCAGTTGGGTGTCTTCCTCTCTCAGAGTCTATCATGAGGCTCTGCATAGACGTGCCCAATGACTAAGGGAGAATTGCATGCCACCTGCTCTAGAGACAACTGATACAGCAGAATGAGCATGGCCTTCTAAGTCCAGAAGACTTGGTCTGAATCCCATATTTATGACTTTGATGCCCTTGGGTAGGATGCAACCTCACTAAGCCTCAATTTTTTTATCTGAATGTGGAGGATTTGTTTCTGTGTTTACTGCCTGTCTCCTATGAGTTAGACATAAATGCCTTGAGGTCTCTGCTATTTGCCTTTATATATTCAGTCCTTGGAATTGTATCTGTCCTGTGGTAGATGCTCAGTAGATACTTGTGACTGTCTTGGGGATTAAATTACTTGACACAAAATGCCAGGTGCCATACCTAGCACAGAGTGAGAACCAATGCATGCATAATAGCTTATCTTATTGAAACACATCTGAGAAGTCAGGAAGCCCTCTAGAGAAAGCTCAGGTATGGCCACTAGAATTATAAATTAGAGAAAGATATACTAAACCAGGAATGTTAGATACTTTTAAAACAGTGCTATGAAAGACTTATCAAAACACTTGGGAACTAAGGAATAAATAAGGGAAATGCAAGAAGTAGGTGCTTTTGTAGTCCTTGTTAGTAAATAACAACAAACAGGGCAGGAGTAATCTAGATGTGTGACCCTCCTGAAATTTGAGAACCCATATATTCTTTTACTCAAAAACCTTTGATAAGCACTCACTAAATGTCAGATATTGTGCCGAGGAGTGGAAAAGCTCTAGGAGGTCATGGTGTTCCCCTCTTTGGGGGGACTAGGAAAGTAGAGGGACTTTCTTTCCATTCTGAAAATCGCTTCATCCTCAAAAGGGCTATTTTTAAAGTCCTGCCTAAGCCCTCTAAACTTGAAGGAGTTACTCGCTCTCTGAGTTGAATCTCAATACACCGAAAAACTATCACCTATAAGGATTTGGTTGCATACAGAAAGCATTAAAGGTACAAGTCAAGGCAAAACCTTGCCAGTTGATCCTATTCATACTCCCTCCAGAGCTGACAGTGCCATCAAAAGGCTTGCTGTGTTAGAGTAACTGGTGAGAAAGCTTTTCTGCTGATATCCTGAGAATTACAAGCAGCACAATGGGCCAAACACATCAAATGGGGAATGGACTTGAAAGGTACTGTGAAGAAAATAGCCAAGTCTCTAGACTACTTCATTCAGAGAGGAAGGTTCTGACCTAAGTCATAGGTTAAAAGATATTCCCATTAGGTGAATTCGTAGCCGCTCCTAGACTAGAGGCTTTTGAAACACTTTCTGGTTTTAGACTCCCTACTGAGTGCAGGTGAGTCTACTCATCACAAACCAGAATAATCCCCTAGCAGGAAAGAGAAAGAGGTGGTGTCATAGTTAGAAGCACATCCCTGCTTCCGGCTTCTTATGAGGAATTGAAAGACTCATCATGTGACTCCTTTAAATCAGCTCAATTCCCAAGAGAAAAATAGAGCTTGAAAGTGGTGGGCCTTTGACCAATCCTCCTAATTAACATTAGGTAAAACAGTTAATTTGACAGTCCAGATGGCTTATACCTTGTCACAGGCTCTGCACTCTAGCTTTTATAATTTGAGACTTAGGACCCAAACTATGGTGAAATCTGACATTGACAATCTCCTTAACCAAGAAAATAGTATATTGCTCGTTTGGTTCCAGAACACCTCAATAAAGAGAATAAGGCAACAAAGAGAGTCACATGATTTTTTTTGGTTTCCCCTTGCATATAAATTTATGTTTACACTCTACCGTAGTCTATGAAATGTGCAATAACATTATGTCTAACAAAACAATGTACATACCTTAATTCAAAAATACTGTATTGCTAAAACATGCTAACCATCATCTGAGCCTTCAGTGAGTCATAATCTTTTTGCTGATGGAGCGTCTTGCCTTGATGTTGATGACTGCCGACTGCTCAGGGTGGTGAATACCACAGGTTGGGGTGGCTGGGCAG
Organism: Orcinus orca; assembly: GCF_937001465.1. Classification (NCBI taxonomy): domain Eukaryota; kingdom Metazoa; phylum Chordata; class Mammalia; order Artiodactyla; family Delphinidae; genus Orcinus; species Orcinus orca. Next base: position 33,929,286 of record NC_064565.1, read on the forward strand.
TTTTTGAAAATAAGAAAATAATAAAGTTTACCACATCAATTGACTCTTTCTTTCACAAACGATTTCTCTGTAGCGTGCAGTGCTGTTTGAAAGCGGTTTACTCACAGTAGAACTTCTTTCAAATTGGAGTCAGTCCTCTCAAACCCTGCCCCTGCTCTATCAACTAAATTTATGTAATATTCGAAATCCTTTGGTATCATTTCAACAGTCTTCACAGCAACTTCACCAGGAATAGATTCCATCAGAAGAAACCACTTTCTTTGCTCATCCATAAGAAGCAATTCTTCATTCTTTAAAGTTTTATCATGAGATTGTGGCAATTTAGTCACCTCCTCAGGCTCCACTTCTAATTCTAGCCCTCTTGCTATCTCCATCACTTCTGCAGTCACTTCCTCCACTGATGCATTGAACCCCTCAAAGTCATTCATGAGGGTTGGAATCAACTAATTCAGACTCCCGTTAATGTTGATATTTTGACCTCTTCCCATGAATCAGGAATGTTCTTAATGGCATCAAAAATATTGAATACTTTCCAAAAGGTTTTCAATTTACTTTTCCCATATCCATCAGAGGAATCATGACCTATAGCAGCTATAATGTATTTCTTACATGATAGAACTCCTTGATCCATGGGCTGCAGAATGGATGTTACGTTAGTAGGCATAAAAACATTAATTTCATTGTATATCTTCATCAGAGCTCTTGAGTAACCAGGTAATTTGTCAACGAACACTAATATTTTGAAAGGAATCTTTTTTTCTGAGCAGCAAGTCTCAAAAGTGAACTTAAAGTATTCAATAAACCATGTTGCCAAGAGATGTGCTTTCACCCAGGCTTTGTCATCCCATTTATAGAGCACAGGCAGAGTAGATTTAGCGTAATTCTTAAGGATCCTAGGACTTTCAGAATGGTAAAGGAGCTTTGGCTTCAACTTAAAGTCACCAGCTGCATTAACCCCTAACAGGACAGTCTGTCTGTGCTTTGAGGCTTTTGAAGTTGGGCATTGACTTCTCTTCTCTAGCTATGAAAGTCCTAGATGGCATCTTCTTCCAATAGAAGACTATTTTGTCTACATGGAAAATCTCTTGTTTAGTTGTAGTCACCTTCATTAATTATCTTAGCTAGAGCTTGTGGACAACTTGCTGCAGCTTCTACATCAGCATTTGCTGCTTCACCTTGTACTCTGATGTTACTGAGACAGCTTCTTTCCTTAAACCTCATGAACCAACCTCTGCTTGCTTCAGACTTTTCCTCTGCAGCTTCCTCATGTCTCTCAGCCTTCACAGAATTGAAGAGCGTTAAAATCTTGCTCTGGATTAGGCTTTGGCTTAAGGGAATGTTGCGTCTGGTTTGATTTCTATCCAAACCACTAAAACTTTCTCCATATCAGCATTAAGACTGTTTTGCTTTTCTGTCATTCATGTGTTCACTGGAGTAGCACTTTTAATTTCCTTCGAGAACTTTTCCTTTGCATTCACTTGGCTAACTGCTTGGCACAAGAGGCCTAGCTGTCAGCCTGTTTTGGTTTTTGACCTGCCTTCCTCGCTAAACTTAATCATGACTAGCTTTCAATTTAAAGTGAGAGAGATGCAACTCTTCCTTTCACTTGAACACCTAGAGGCCATTGTAGAGCTACTAATTGGCCTAATTTCAATATTGCTCTGTCTCAGGGAATAGGGAGGCCTGAGGAGAGGAAGAGAGATGGGGAAAGGCCAGTCGGTGGAGCAGTCAGAACACACATAACACTTATGGATTAAGTTAGCTGTCTTATATGGGCATGGTTCACGGCGCCCCAAAACAATTACAATAGTGACATCAAGATCACTGATCACAGATCACCATAACAAATATAATAATAATGTAAAAGTTTTAAATACTGCGAGAATTACCAATATGTGACACCGAGACACGAAGTGAACAAACACTGTTGGAAAAATTGCGCCAGTAGACTTGAAGGCAAGGTTCAGTTTGTAAAAAAACACAATATCTGTGAAGCACAATAAAATGATGTATGCCTATACTCTTTAATCTTTAAAAAGAAACCCACAACATAAATTAGTGAACAGATTTTAGGCTTCAGAATCGGAGAAACTGAGTTTGACTCTAAGTGCATGGCCTTAAGTAAGTTACCTAAACACTCTGAACTTTGTTTTCCATATTAGTAAATGGACAGATTAGTACCTTCATCTTTTTTGCGAAGCTAAATCTCCAGTAGACAAGCAAACTTATACTAGGTACTCAAAATAATTTGTGCTAATTATTATTTTAAAAGAGATCATGAAAAACTGAATTAAAAATGGAGCCTCTAAAACATTGAAAAACAGCATTCTATTTTTCTTTTTGAAATGAAATTATCTTAAATTGGAAAAATCTTCACTTGTATTCGTAAAGACATTGTTTGTAGTTTATAAGATCAAAAAGAAATTTACTGTATGTAAAGTGCCAGAACAATTCATATTACTAAGGTTCCAATACCTGCAGTTCTTACCCTATTCAGCTTGTTCATCAGATTCACCTAAGAGGGAACATTTCACAGCAGTTCAAAGTTCTAACTGTGAACCATGAGGTAATCGAATTTCATGCAACTTCAGTTCTAACCAGTTCCAGTTCCAAGTTTAAGAAAGGGAAGAGTAATGCCAACACATTCTATAAACGATCAACATCTGAAAAAGATCAAATCAGAACCATTTACTCAGGGCTTGCTATAGACAGGAAGCAAATAAGGTATAGAGTATCTCTTGCCAGGAGATGAAAAATATAGTGGGAAATACAACAGGCAGGTTAAATATAGGTTCCCTCATGCCTGGGGGTGTCCCATTCTCCTTGGTTACATATGGTCAAAGTAAGGGGTGGAGATAAAAAAGATGCCCAGTCTAGAACAGCAGTCCCACCAATGTTTACTCTATCTTGGGCCATCTAATATTATGACCTGCATAAGAAGAAGGCTACAGGTGTTGCAATTCATCTTGCTGCTACTGTTACCTAAAACGAGAAATGGGAACTAAGGCAAGGGAAGAAAAAGGTCTATGTGGTTTTCATTTTTCCTCCATCTTTTTCATCATTTGATTGAAAAAGTGACTATTTGAAGACAAGTGGGTCCAAGAACATAGTGTTCATATTTGTATGGTGGAAAATACACATTGTGTTTGTTTTGTTTCTGTTTATCCAGTTTTTTTTCTTTTTAACACAGTGATGTATCATTAGGAAAGCTTCAGGCATGTAAGAGCAGCCTAATCTTGTAAATATTAACTTTACTGAATCACAGCTGTCCTTTAAATCAAGCCCCTAGAGACTATGAGGCAAGTGGAACTAAATTACACAAAGATCTTAAATGGTCATTTAAAATGTATCTTTGTGTAGTTTTCTATGGATCAGAGTAGTCTTTTTGTAAACTTTTTTAAAAAATCACTTTTGTAAAATGAATTCAGCTATTCTGAACTGAGTGTTAAACCAAAGCAAACTGCAGCAATATGATGTAATAGAAACTTATGTATACTAATCTCCTTAATCTTTTACCATCTAAAACATTTGTCTTTCTTTATGACACAAATATATACACATCTGCGTATTGAAGTAATACATGTTCAATGAAAAGGAAAATCAAAAGCTATGGTTTCACTCTCTGATTTAACTATTGTTATATCCAGCTTTTTATTTTTTACCCCCATGCCTAAGTTTAATCATTGACTCAACAAATACATATTTATTGCCTACTCTGTCCAAGGCACTGTTGCTTGTCACTGGGGGTATCTCTGTAAGGATGAAATGTTTTCTGTCGATTTGGAGCTTTTTATTTAATGGGGGAGAGAGAGAAGTGAAATTTACAAAAAAAAATTTTTTAATTTATCCTAAGTTCTATGTGAGGAAGTCATGGAAGACATATTTGAGGACATAATATTTGAACTTCGATGAATGGGAATTGATAATCAGAAGGGGCTGGGATGGGTGAGGACAATCATAGGTAAATAGCACAGCATGGTCTTATGAACTACATATTATATTATGGTCTGCATTAAAATCTTCCCACATCAGGATTCTGCTAAGCACAGGGCTCATTAGTCCATTGTATGACTCCATTATATGCAATTTACATAACCTATCTCAATTTTTGATATTTTAGATGCAGAATTAAGAAATGGTGCACTTCCTTCTTATGTACAGAGCCTTAACTTACGAGATGATTTCTTTAGGATAAATTTAACTTCATAGTAATGGGCTTGTTCAATCAAAAGATATACACATTTTAAAATATTTTTAAAAAACATATTGCCAAATTCACTCCTGAAAAGTTGTTTCCACTCCCACCAAAACTGTATGGGAGAATCCATTTCTCCATACTCTCAGTAAACCTCGGTATTATTCCTTCTAATTCTTGCCAATTTGATTGGCAAAAAAGTAAAAAGCATTTGACTCCCTTTATTTGCATTGAGTTTCAACATTGAAAAATATTGTGAACTAGGCAGGCAAATTAGCTGATTAGTTTTGCAGACTCTGATGTATACTAAACCAATGAAGAGATATAACGATGAAGGACAAGGTTCTGATTTCTGTTTTTACTTTGCTGTTTTTGGTTTGCTGCAGAAACATAGACTTTTAATGGAGTGGAAGACATGGATACACGAGGTTGGATTTTTGATAGCTGAAAAAGATTTGGGGAAGATCTACAAATGATGAAACTTTTACTATAAATGCCATGATATATAAAAATTACAGAATATTTTTATTATTTTTTTAATCTAAATTCCATACCACCTGTAGATTTTAATAAAGAAAAGATTTTTAGGAATTCTGGTTAAAAATAAAAATAGTCTCTACTTATTCCAAATGTTGCTCATACAATACCTGTGAATGATTTCTTCAAGTGATAGTGCTTTTTTGCTTTTTTCTCTCCTAAGGAAAAACTGGTCTACTTCCTGGATTGTTCTTTCTAGTCGAAAAATTGAATTTTACAAAGAATCCAAGCAGCAGGCTCTGTCTAATATGGTGGGTAGTTCTCTGTTTCTACTATTATCATGTTTACAGAAATATCGTTGAATTAAAAGTTTGGTTTCAACAGAAATCACACTAAAGCCTCCAAGCTATCAACATCTGAAAGCAGATGGAGGAAAATGACTCAGTAAACTTTTAATCAGATGAAGGGAAAATAGAACTTAGTGTTTGTTTTATTAAGTGGTGCATTTGGAGAATAATCACAAAATGAGATGAATGGCAAGCAGCTCTCTAGTAATGGGAAGGTAACACTTTAAATTAAGGTGCCATTTATAAATGCTTTATTCTTATTTATGAAATGATCACTAAATGCAGCTACTTGCTCAAATAATGTAGTATAAAGTATGTTATAAAATGCATTAGTAATAAATACTTAACGGATGAGACTATGGAAAGCTGTTTTAAAGAATATTATAAGGCATAAATCGTATTAAACCATGTATGTGCATCTTTAATACATGAATTTAAGTTGTTATCTAGCATGCTATAAAGTGCTTCACACATTAATAAATAATAATAAACTGTTTATAAATGACACCTTAATATAGGGTGTTACCAATGAGGAAACACTCTAAGTTAACAGTGATTTTTTATCTTAGTCTAACTGTGACATTCACTGCATCCAGCTAACCTTTCTGAACAGTTCTATGACTCCATCTAATGGAACTAATACAATTTCTGTATCCAATAGTTATTACAAAGTGAAATTTGTAGGGCTTCTTGATTTGTACCTGGAGGAGGGCCTCATATATGCCCACAGAGATTTGACAGTGATAGTAGGAGCAATTCTGAGCTAGTTACTGGGGCAATTCAAGCTCAAAACCTTGCTGCCCGAACACCAGAGCTGCCACACGATGTTGGAGACAGTGGGCAAGCAGCATATCTGACAGCCTCCTGAGTGGGAAGGACTCTGGGCAGGAACCAACCTGCCATACCCCAACGGCCTGATGGGCAGCAGGGAAAAGGGGTCTCCTGGCAGGAATTAACCACAATGAACTAATTTGTATTTGGCAGGTAATAAAACGATGGAAGATTCTTTGCTTTCCAGCCACTAGTCGTGTTTGCTATGTAATCCTCTTTAAATAGGAAATAGAAAATCATTTGCTAGGAGATTTTTTTTTTTTTTTAAAGGAGAAGATTTTAGTAAGAACAAAAGGTAGCATTTGGCTTGCTCCTGATAATTGCAATAGCCTTTATCCCCAAGTAGCTTGCTGATTTTGGAGTCTCGGTGCAGTCCAATCTGTAAACTAATTATGAATAAATTAAAAATATATCTCAGTCCTTTGTATTTTTAATTTAAACTGCCTCAGAAATTTGTTTTAGGGTTTTGTTTTGTTTTTATTTTTTGGCTACAGTAATGTTGAGATAATCTTTTTAAGAAAAATAAGGTATCCCTAAAGGCTAGGTACAAAACAACTCCCATCCACCCACGGGTCCTTTGTCTTCCCTTTGAATGAGTTCTAAAGGGGAAATCAGGAAGGGAGGAAAGTCACTTGCCTTGCTGAATTTGGCTGCTGAGAAGATGATCTTCATCCTGCTGGGTGAGAAGAATTCCATTGGAGCAGAGTTTATGTGAATGTGCTGGGATAATGGGAGAGATTAGATTCCAAGTTAAAGCATTTGGTTTATTTTTATTTTATTATTTTAGTCTCCTCATACCAGGAGATAGTTATCAGGTGCTTAATTTCGTACAGGTGGAAGAAACTCCCCCTTACTGTAGGCAAACTTTGCAAGTCAGCTCACTAATTGCATGCCTCTAGTTCAAGCTTCAGAACTGTTGTAAATTGACGATAGATTTTACTTTTAGAGGAAATTTGTTAACCCCCTTTTTTTTTTGGCAGTCCCTATTTATTACTTTTAGTCCCATTTTCAGTGCTCTTATGGTTTCTCCCAGACACTCATTGTCTTCAAAGCAAATTCTGGGCAGGAACTAACTGTGTTTTGTGGTAGTAGGGGAAAGAATTGCAGATTCCTGTTTGTACTGCATGGATTGTCTTGCTAGTCAAGTTCTTGGATACATTTCTAACCAAATATTAAAGGCCTGGTGGGATAGCCCACATTTACCAATTCCAGTCTCAGAGAAATGATATGATGATTACCAGGCCTTGATGAAAGATACTGTGGTTTTATTTTGAAAGAGATTTATGCTCAAGTTTCTGAATTTCTCTTGTGCCCCCTTACACATGTCCTGGTATTACTGTTCATTGTACTTCTGGGAAAGTCTGTCCTTTTCTCCAAGGGGGTCTGTAGAAGCTGCCTAAGTGAGTGCAAAATGTGGCTTAAAAGAGTAAATGGCATTTTAATCTGTACAGGAATGATCTTTGAATGTTAATGCAGTGGTGAGACAAAGCAGCAGAGTAGCTAGGAGAAGGGCTTTGAAGTTCAACCATAGGGAGCTTTATTCTAGTTTTGCCACTTAGGAGCTGACAAACTTATTCAACTGCTTTGAGCTTCAGAATCCTCATCTGTAAAGTGGAGATAGTAATATTTGCCAAGAGAATTAGTAAGGAATAAAATTAGTTAATAAAATAAAAATATGCATAGTAGCCATAAAATAATTATTATATTCTAATATACTCCATTAAAATATAAATATACTGTATTCTATAGTACATAATATCGGGTATAATATAATTATAACTTATCATTATACTATCTTAGTTTTGCACTTGAATTGATTCACACATGCATAGAAGAAAAGGTATATTAATTCAAGGAATACCAGCGTGTACTGTCTCCAAAGAAAGAAATATGTATCAATAGGCAGCATAAAATATTGTGTCTGAGCACTGAATAATTCTGAAAATGAAACCATTTCTCCATTTGGGGTTCTAGATATAATATCCTGCTTATCCATATATATTTTCCTGGGACCCTCATCTTCCTTCATTGTCTCTTAACCTTACTGCTTTCACATTTAATACAGAATGTCACACGGTGTTGTGCCTGATCCCACATTCCATGTTTGACTATATTTCTTTCTCACTGAAATTCTTTCAGTTCATAACCAAGTCACATTTTTATCAAAAGCAGCCTCCCCCTGAAAAGAAACACAGTCACTTTGCTGGTGTGTGTAAATCAGAGTGTCATAGGCTCTGGGTCCTCAGTGACCTATTCAAGGAAAAGGAGGACCGACCTATTCTGTTTTTCTTTTTTAATGACATTAAAGAGTAAAGTACTGCCTACTACTACTGTCACTTTCTAACAGAAAGGACATTGTATAATACCCCAATCCTAAATCTAGGTGGGATAAAACCTCAAAATTAAAGACAGTCTTTACCAAGAGAGGAAACCATCTCCCTCCTACGTCTACATACATTGTCTCTGTTTTGTTCACTTCACCTCAGAGCAGAGAAAGTCTGGTCCAGACTGGCTGGCCCTCCTGTGAAAAGGAGCATTGGAAAACCACTGGTGTCCTTAGTTCCGGATTTTCTGGATTATAAAGGAAAGGACAGTGTTCTTATTCTGTATTCTGATTTGTAACTCACTTTAAAATTTTAAAATATTGTCACTGGAAAATAATGCAGAAACCATTTTTAGTAAAATGTATAAAACATGTATGTATATTTTAACAGTTATAATCAAACTTCTACATAACCACTACCCAGGGCAAGATGCACACCCTGCCAGCCCTCCAGAAGCCCCACCCCTGCCTATTGTCTGTATGTCATCACAGCCTCTTCCCTTGCCACAGACTTAAATGGCATTTTAGTCATTATTTTATCACCCTTTATTATTTTCCCACCTATATCTGCAGCCCTTAAAAATATAGTATACTTTGTCTGCTTTTGAATTTATAAAATGGAATCACAGCATGTGTTTCTTTTGTTTCTTGCTTCTTTTTCTAAATATCAATATGTCCTGCTTTTTCCTTCCTTTCATTTTAATCATTTCATATTTTTCTTTACTGTTTTAGGAGTGATACACTTGGTGTTCTGTTAGTGACTTGCCTAGAATTATAACTTATTGAAGACTAAAGCTATTCAAATATTACTTTAGAATAGTTTTAATTCACTTATTACCTTCCCAATATATATGCTATTTCTGTCTGTATTTTAATTCTTTTTTAACACCACTAGACATTATTTATTCTCTTTTATAGAATCAATATTGATTTTTATTTGCCCAATATTTGCCATGTTCCTTGTTATTTATATATTCCTGTATCTTAGACCTTCCCCCTAGGATTATTTTTTCTTCTATTTGAAGTATATTCTGAGAAATTCCTGTAGTAAGGGTCTTGTCGTGACAATCTGTCTCAGCATCTGCTTGTTTCAAATGTCTCTATTTCTCCATCATTTTGGAAATATATATTCTCTCTGGATATAGAATTTTGAGTTGGCAGTAATACTCTTTTGCACATCAAAGATATCATTCCACTGTTTTCTGTCATCCATTATTGTTATCAAGAAGTTACCTGTTAATCTAACCACTGTTCTTTGGTCCCTCATAATATTTTCTCATTACCTTTATGTTTCCACTGTTTCACTGTGATGCATCCAGGTGTCAATATCTTTTTATTTTCCCTGCCTGGATTGTTGGGCCTCTTGAAATTGATTATAACTGTCATTAATGTATTTTACAAATTTCCAAGCTATTATCTTCTCAAATGTAGCTTCTTTTACATTTTCTCTCTTATTTTCTTCTAAGCCCCTAGTTAAACCTATGTTAAATTTTCTCACTCTATCCTCCACATGTTTTATATTCTTCTTTCTTTCTGTCTTTCTGAACTGCATTCCAAATAACTTATCTTGATTTATCTTCTAATTTAACTCAGTCTCCCTTTGTGATAAACATTATTTTTATTTCAATTATTATAATTTTTATTTCTAGAAGTTTGTTTCTTTTTTAAATTTACTATGTCATTTGTTGTAGGTTTTTTTCCTGAATGTTAAAGACTCTTTTATTTTGTGAAAATTAGAAGGCATAGTTTTTTTATATTCTGTGTCTTGTGATTCTAGCATCTGAAGTCTACATCAGGCTGTTTCTACTGGTTCTCACTCATGTTGCTTTGTTTCCTTGTGTGTCTGCTTATCTTTGACTGTGTGCTAATCATTGTTATTGAACTATCACGGGAGGTTCTCTGAGGTCTGGAATAAATGTGTCCTACTCCAGAGTGTTTTGTATTTTTCTAAATTGTCTGGGGGCACTTCCAGTGATTGATTAGATCAATTTAACAGTTTAAAATTTTTGAGTTATGTGTACATAAAAGGAGGGCTACAGCTGTGCTACACTTTATCAGGGACAGAATTATTGTTCACTCCTTCTTCTCTTAACATTGTTCATCTACAAAGGCGGTCTTCTTTATAATCCCTTGGGATTGGAGAAAGGGAACAAGTTGAATATTGGTTCTCCTTTATCCTTTTATAATGCCCTCAGGAAAGGTGCAGTTATTTTGATTTGATATTCTGCTTTTCTCTGTGGGTTCAGATTCTCACCTCCAAAAAATATTTACCCTGGATGTTCCCACTATCTTTTCAGCCTTTCAATTCTTTTAAGGTTAATTTTAAAAAGAAATATTTTATCCAGCATTTTTCATTGTTTGCAGTGGGAGAGTTGATCCAAATAGCATAGTTTCTCATTACAATCTACCTCACTTTCATTTAAATATGCATTTGGTTAATCAAGTTAGTGCTATTTATATAAGCCTTGGTGGGAAAAGACTTCATAAGAATATGTATTGAAATCCTACAATGAACAGCTTGCTCGTTAGGGCTACATATAAGGCATAGAGATATAATCAAGATATAGTCTTTGCTTTATAGCATCTCTGCCAAAAAATAGGATGAGATGAAATAAGAAACATAGGAGAGTGTTTTTTTTGTTTTGTTTTTTTTGTTTTGTTTTTTTTTTTAACATTTAAAGGAGGGACAGCTCACATCTGTGAAAGATTTGAATTAGGCCTTGAAGGATGGTTATAATTTCAATATGTGGAGATTTGTGGGCAGGGAAAATTCCAGTGGAGTAAAAAAATATGAACAATGGCATGAAACTGAAAATGGGCAAGGTCTGTGTGCTAAAAAGAGAAATGAATTTTTTAATTCGGTTGGAAAATAGGATAAAAGAAAAGGATTGAGAAGAATGCCATGGGCTGAGATTTGCTATCAGGGGCAACTCTTTAATAAGGTGTGTCAGTATTCTCCAGACATCTTCACCCTACAATAATCTCTCGTGGCTCTTCTTTTAACAACTACATGCTGAACAGCAGTATGACCCAGGTGTTGCTTGTCTTAAAAAGACCAGTACTATCACAGGAAAAAGGCAAGAGAGGAGATGATTCTTCTAACTTCAACTCATTTAGTCCAAGAGCAAAAACTTTTGCCTCAAAAGCAGCTACAGTATTATTTGATTCATCTAGTGGCAGAGAAGTCCTAAAGAAACAAGAGTTGTCAGTTTGAATTATCCTCTGAGGCCTTGAATCATACCCCTTGCATTTTTCAGGTACACTTACCTATTTCAGTACCAGCATAGTATTTCAATTGGCTCCAGCAATTCACTTGCAACTTTTCTCCTGTGTATGGGCTATACTTTGTGATTTTAGAGCATCTGCTTGTTATGGAGTAGACCCTGGACTATAGCTATGGGATGTGGCAAATATGCACTCCTGGTTAAAAAAACCAAAATTGATGGATTGCCTCATGGGGACGAAGCTGTGTAATTTAGAGAACCCATGCATTTATTGATTTATGAACTATTAACAGCTCCTAACAGGTGTCACACAATGTGTTGTTAAACCTTAGAGATATCCAGATGAATAATATATGATCCCTGCTGTCAAGGTGCTCATAGTCCGGTAGGGGAAACAGAATCATATGTAGGTTTATTATAATAGAACATGACTAACATGATAAAGGTATATAAGAAAACATGCTGGGGAACCATAGGTTTAGCTACAGGTAGCTCTTTCCCAAGGAAATTGTTGTTGCAAGTAATGGTCAGCTTATGTATTTCTCCATTAGTTCATTCTGGAAATATCACTTAGGGTCCTTGATATTAAGCCACTGTGCTAGGTATTAGGAAAGACACAAAAATGAAACAAACTCAGATCTTTCACTTGAGGGTCTAGAAACAAATAGAAAGCATGCCCATAAATCAAGTAATTGTAGTGAAAAAGTAGACATTGATAGTTACTCCAAAATGGCATGAACAGAGACATGGGTTAGTTTCATGGTAACTAAGAGGAGAGAGATATGGCTCCCAGCTGGAAAGGATTCTAAATATATCCATTAGAGGAAGTGACATTTGAGGAAGTTTTTGAAGGCTGAATAGGATTTCATTGCAGAAATGGGGGGGGGGGAATACACTTTACATGGAAAGAAGGGAGTAAGCAATGATAAAATGTGGGAAATTAATTCCTCAATTTGTTTATTTTCCAGATATTATCAATTGCTTGCCTTGCTCCACATACTGTGCTAGTCATTGCTCTTAAAAATGTTTCTTGGTGGTTCCCTGAGTCCTAGGGTGTATATGCCCCAGTCCAGACTATTTTGTGTTTCTTCTGTAAGTTGTCTGGATGTACTGCCAGTGAGGGATTGCCTCAAAAAAAGTTGAGGAACATTGTTGTAGGACAGCAAGCACTCTAACTTGGTTAGAAAGTCAGTGTGGAATCAGCTCATGAAAGACCTTGAACAGGATTGTGGGAGGAGATGATTTCTTTCTGTAGGCATGGTGGAGCCCTTTATAGTTTATACTGCATATGCTCAAATTAAGAGAGATTCAGAGTTTTCAGAGACAGTTTGGGGAGTTAAGATATATTTTTCCTACAGTTAAAAAAATGAAGGTAGGACTTGTTAAATTATCTGAAAAACCTATTCTAAAAATATGTGGAAATAGATGAGAGTAATAATGCCTGTGCTCTTATTGACAAAGATAATAGCAAAACGGCTAAGTCTGTCATCATTATGGCCCCATGCATTTAGTAAGTCACAGGGCATCTTCTTACTCAGAATGTATATTAATATTCTCCTATGACCTGATCTTTTAGCAGCATGGTCATTGCTAAAGAAGTCCTAGTGCAAAGAAAGCAAGCAGGGTAATTCTTCTAGGAAGAACTAAAAAATATGCAGTGCCCAAAACATGGGTGTATCAGCACATTAGGGAGCACCAGTAGCAACCTGGAGGTGTTTTCATGTGATTCCAGAATATATGTTCAGTGTGGTACCCCACTGAGATAAATGCATCATGCAAAGTCTATTTCTGATTAGGAAATTTCTTGTCTCCACAGCCACCAAAAATCAGACCAAGTGGACCTTACTTCCTTTTATATTTATCTCATGGTACTCAGAAAACTTAGTGTCACTTTTGACATAAATTCAGAAGTATTATAAACATTTTAGGGACTGTTTCTCCCCTCAAACTGTATAGTTCTAAAGCCAGAATGTTTGATATGGAGGCTACATATTGATTGTGTATGTAACTGGGATTTTTGGGGCTACTTTTATGTTTTTTACTTTACGTTGTACTAATACTTCTAATCAGAGGCAGACACTGGCAAATTTTACTTCTAATGACAGAAAACTCTTCCAAGGCATTTAATAAACTATTAACTTTTTTAGACCACTCATTCAGCCATAACCTTGAAAGCAAAAAGAGTAATATAAAAGACTTCATTAAAATAATTTGTTTACTTTTTCTTAATATTGTTTACTTCCAGTGCAAATAATGAGCACAAGCATTAATTAAATAATGCAGTATATTTAATGTTCATTCACTGTAGCATGACTTTAATAAAAAAATGGACTTATTTATGGGAGTAAAATGATGCGATTTAGCAAAAAAAGATGAAAATAGTTTCAATCAGCAAGCTATTTATGAATTATTGAGTAATCTGTATAAAATGAATGTGGAATGATTTTATCTTTGTAAAGTGAGTGTTCAAAAAGATCATAAAAATGGAGGTGCTCAAAAACATCGTAAAAATGGAGGTGCAAACAATAGATCTAGCAACCTTAGCCTAACGAAGGCATTTTAAATTCTCACAATAATAGTGCTCTGGTGAAGTCAGCATGGTTAACATTAGGGCAGGTTATTAGTACAGCCATAGATTGCACTATCATACGGTCTCAACATACATTTAAAAATTAAAAGAAAAAACAGTCCAAAACCTGGAGGATGACAGGTGGAGATCAAAGAAATAAAGGAAAAATGAATTCTAGTGTTTTATTAACACAAACTTTGTAAGGAAAAAAATGAAATCAAGTGATCGATATTAATATAAATGAAGCCATGTTCTCTGGTTATAATTTTCTCAAGATTTGGCCATTAACCACAATAAATTCTGTATCGTACATAATTTTTAATAACCACAAAAATCTATGAAATTGATAGGATGCCTTATAAATGGGTAATAGCTTACTGTCCAATAAACCTCACCTTAGGCTCTTTCAGAAAAGTATTTTAATTATGAAGCTTGACTCTCTGTGGTTTATCATTTTGGTCAATGTAATACATCTGATTTAGAGCTTACATTTCTCTAAGATAAAACGGACTTTTACTCCACGGTGCATTTTTAAATTTACTGAATATATGTATTTATTCTTCCTTTAAAAGTCACTACTAAATTGAAATGCTCTGGGAAGCAGTATACCGTATTAGGTAGAAATAGGGGCTTCTAAGTCACACAACCTGGGTTAGGAATCCCAGGTTCACATTTTATTTGTTGCTACAATTCTTTGATGTATCAGCGGCAGTATGGGGTTAATAAGAGTACCTACCTCATAGAGCTATTGTGAGATTGTGTGAGAAAATTGATGTAGCAAGCCTGACACACAGCAAAGATAATAAATATTAGTTATATTTATTATTGTATTATTGGTATTATTATTGCATGAAGCAATTGAGTATAGTGGTTAAGAGAACAGACTTTGGAATCAGAATTGGATTCAAATGCACAAACTCACTTAATGACAGTATACTTCAAAATCCTTGTCTTAGTTTTCTTAACAATAATATCAAGATTTTTCAGGTAAAGAAACACTACCTGCTGTCCAAATACAATTCAAAATGTCTTTAGAACCTCATTTCTTACTCATACCATAGGCCAAAACAGATATTCCTGGTCAGCTTTCTGCTACATTGTGCTTCTCCCATCTTTTGGTTCTGTCATCCCCTAGTGGCAGATGAAGGAAACGTTAAGAGAGCATAGGAAAATCTGCATGCTCTTTAAAAGCTGTGAGCCCAGAGGTGTCTCACATTGTTCTTGTTCACATTCCAGTGATGAGAATGGGTAATGTGGCCACAGGTTGGTGTAAAGGGGGATAGAAAAAAATGGAGCCTTTGGCTGGTGAGCTATTGGGATGGCCAAAAAGTTCTTTTAGGTTTTCCTGTAACATCTTATGGAAAAACCAGAATGAACTTTTTGGCCAACCCAATACTTTCCAATGACAACTCTAGACTCCTGAAGAGAGAGCCCTGCACACACTTCAGTGGAGAGCTATGCCTCCCTGACACAGGAGAGTAACATCAATTGTCTCAGTCCGGATTCCCTAGAAAACAAAGCCCAAATTAAGCATCCATGCTTTATTTGGGAGACATGAGCCCAGGACACAGAGAGTGAAGTAAAAAGGAAGTGAGGCAGATGATGCAAAATAGAAGAGAGGATGTGTTATCATGCTGGCTACTACTCTACAGTGAGCCTCAGAGACACAGAGAACCACTGGGCAGGTGCACCACTTGACTTGCAAAAAAGCTGCAAATAAACTGGAGAAAGCATGAAGCAGTCTGTAGGAGTAAGGGATGGAGGTAGGAGAAGGAATATATCGACCTGTTTCTTCCCATTTCTTGCTTCCTTTTGGTTAAAATTTATTACCCGGAGTATTTTCTCCCTGTATTATGTGGATCCTGGGCACACCCTTGGATGGCTGTGCAGAAGGTCAGATCCTACACCCTGTAAAATAGTATTTTATCCAAATCTGGATGTGGTAGGGATCTAAAAGCCAGTCTGAACCTTGGCAACCAGGAGGGCCTTGCATTCCAAGAAGGTGTCTGGTCATCCACAGGAAGTGGGACCATATGGGCCCAAGCATCACTGGTCATCTACAGGGACAACTGAGGCAGACTGAAAGAATGAGGGTCTAAGGAGGGAATCTGAGGAGGTGCCTGAGGCATCAAAAATGTGCCCAAATTGCTCACATTGCAGAATTAAATAGTTTTTACATAGTGTAAATTTAAGGCAATATAAGCATGCAACAAACATAGATTAAATAGAAGCTATTATATTTATTCTAGCAAGATTTTGATTCAGGAATAAATGCAATAAATTCTTAAAAAGGGGAGAATACTTTCTCCTCAACAAACAAACAAACACATAACATTCTAGTGCCCCAAATCACTAACAAGGCTTTGCTTTTCTGAAAATCTGGTTTGATTTGGTCTTGTAATATACTGAGAAATTTCACTGGAGAAACAATTTCAGTTATTATTAACACCATTTATATTCATATACATAAAACCCACATCTTAACAATCAAAGTATCCTCTTCTATGTTGACAGCGGCCATACTTTAGACATTAATAAGATCAGGTATCCATTCAGCACTCTTTCCTAAATCATTTTGCCCAAATGAGAATTTATAAGTGAGTTTTATCCTCCTCCATGACTGATTTTCCAGAATCAAAACCAGTTATGTGATAAAACTTAATTCCTCTAAACAGATTTTGTGTTTCATGTTTCAGACTGATAAGGACAATCTGAGTCTATATTCTGGAATAGCAATTAATCCAAAATAAAAAATGGTAGCTAATAAACTGTTTCATAAAATCTGAGCCTTGACTTTTTTTCAACCACATCTAGTAATAAGGGTATGAGAATGAGTGGCCCAGTGATTTGTTGCCCACACACATGGCCAATCTTCATCATGGAAAATGCCATCAAGCAAAAGAGCATCTGGCCTTTGATATTTTCTTAATATACATTAAAAGCCCCCAAATATCCCATAAAGAAAAATGGGAAACTTAATCCCAAAGGTTTAATCTAAGTCAGAGAAAAATATATTATGGAGAGACAACCCTGTCAGCTATTATTGAGAAATGGTAAAGATGGACTAAGAGAATAATAAAAATCAGAAGTGGACAAGACCTAAGATCAATTTTTAATGACTTCACATTTCTCCAACAAAGAGGCTTTTATGTTTTGTCCAGAAGCAGTAACTTTTAAATAATTCTATTTAAATATTTAAAAATCATTTATATTTTAAGTTTACCCAGAGTAGATATATGTCTACTCTTAGGCTTAAGTTTATATTTAGTCAATTTTTAAAAGTACATTTTTATAATGATGTACAATGTGATACATTGGCATCATGTAGTTCAGCAGACTTTTTCATGTGTTTTATAGCTGTAGAATCAGAAATATGTTTTCTATTAAAGGATTCTTTAATTTCAGATGGAATAAAATCTTGACTATCTTCCAAGTAAATTCTACAACTTTTCTGAACTACTTATTCCAATATTTAACGACACTTAAACACTGATAATTTTCCCTTCTAATAAAGCCTAGTCCCTAAAGTTGTTCTTCAAGCCTAGGTCTTTCTGCTTTAACTTTGTAAAAATAAACAATTGATTAGGATCATTTTTATATAGTCCTTCATTTACTTATCTTAGTTTTCTTTTCTTGAGGCTAATATTTTTATTTGCTTGACTTTTACCAAAATCACTTTAGCTTTTTCTGGCATACTTTTAAATTCACCCCAAATCTCTATTATTTGCTTCAATTTTGCCATAAGATCAGTTCCTATTAAAGGTCAGTATAAATGGGAATGTAGTGATTTTTATGTCCTAAATATTTCTCATTTTGTAAACTATAATTCTGAGCTGTATTCTTAATTTTATTAATTCATTTGAATGAATCTGGAAATTTTCTGTTGCAATTTTCCATCCAGTTCATAAATTCATTCAAAGGTTAACAAACTTCTGTTGAGTGCTTACTTTGGGCCACTTTGCTAAATTTGGGGAAAATGAAGACCAATAAGACAAACCCAGCTTGTTCTCTGATTGTATAGCTGGGGGAAAGAAACACATCAAAAAGTAGTTGCAATGTGTGAATAACAAAACAAATTGTAAAAAAAAAAAAAAAAGTTTTTCAGAGTAGGGGAAATGGTAAGAAGGAAAGAGTGACTGTGCCTGCAGAGGTGAAGGAGAGCCTCGTGGAAATTATTTTGGAGTTACATCATGAAAATGAGCAGGATTGGGGCAGATGGCAGGCAAAGAGAGTGGATGAAGAGAGAAATAACTGTGTTCCAGATGAAAAGGGTACATGCATACTCACTTCCCCAAAATATAGAGTTGTGAAAGCATGTAGCATTTTGGAAACTGCCTGGAATTCAGCATTGCTGATGTATAGAAAAAAGGAGGGATGAATGGAACTGAGAAGGTGGTTGGGGGATGATGAAAAGAAGCCTGTATACTCTACTAAGGGATTTGTACATTATCTTGTGGATAACAAGTTTTCTAGGAGAAATATTGTGAGATTTGTATTTTAGGAAAAAAATTCAAAATGTGGAGAATGAATTGAAATGGTTTTTACTGAGTTCAGAGGAAATGGGAAGGAGAGAAATTCAGATGAGAGAAAATAAGAACTTAAAAGAGTTTGTGATCTCGTTCTGGAATTTGGGCTTTGTACCTTTTGGTTGTGGCTATTGATGGAAAGAGGAGAACTAAGAAAGTGAAGAGAGTGAAGGAGATAAATGATTAGCCAAGACAAGCAATAGAAAAAAGGGGACAAGTCTGAGAAGAAGACAGTGATTTCAAGGAGATGTCTGTGCTATATCCTAATGATAGTTAGAAAATAGAGTTTGGACACATAAGAGGGAGCTGGGGACCAGAGGAATCATGGGGAGTTAACATAAATAAGTGATGGATCAGGCCACAGGCAAAATCAAAACTCACAGGAATCATGTAAACTATGAGAAATAATGAAAGCCTAGAACCATAAACCAGGGATTACTAACATTTAAGAAGTTAAGAAGTTGGTTGAGGAAGAGAAGTCAGTGAGGGAAAAAAAAAAAAAAAAACAGAGAAGGAAAAGTATAAAAGGTGAAAGAATTTGGAGAGAAAATGTCTCCTTAGCTGAAGGACAGAGGGTTTAAGAAGGGCCAGCAGAATCTCATAGTACTACAGAGTTCAACCAGAATGTGGATGGGAGAGAAAGCATCAGACTGTTCCTGTTGACCTTAATGGTTAAGACGAATTAGATTAACCAAGGAAGGGGATAAAAGACTGCAGTGGGTTGAGGAGAGAATAGAACAGGAGCAGAGAATGTGACTGCAGGAAACTCTGAAGAATCCTGGTAATCATGAAAGGAAATAGGTGAGATTGAGAAAACGTGAAGTTGTGGCATTGGTGCTTGCTTTCTTCTATTTTTTATTTTTTTATAATCACTTCAGTGTGATTATAGTCTAAAGGATATAATCTACTTTAGGGAAAACAAGGAATGAGATTGGATAGAATTAGGAACTATAGAGGAAAAACCTTGGGCTGAAGAAGGAGCATCTCTTACTCTGAGGCAAAACAAGACATGCCTTGTGAGTTCATGCAGTATATGGCACTGATAGGCCAGGTAATTTTGATGCTCATAGATGACACTGTCGTGCCCAGACATGGGAGTTCATTGGACAGGTGGACCAGAGTCACAGACCCAGGTCCAGAATTTTGGGAAACAGATGCAAAAGTGGGAAATGATGACACTTACAAGGAAGAAATAGAAAGTGTTAATTCTTACTTTGGGACCTGAAAAAGGCATTATGTGACTAGCAGGAGGAAAGGATAGGTATGGAGGGGAGGCAGTGTATTGTGTTGTGATAAGGACTTGGGACTTGGAGTCAGATAAAAATGAATTCGTATCTCAGCTGAGGTCCTTATTAAGTGCATGAGCTTATGTAAGGCACTTAACCACTCCCTGCTTGAGTTTTCTTCACATGTCAGTTAAAGACAATGGTATTAACTTCACAAATTTGTTGTAAGGAATAAATGAGAAGTTGATATAAAGCTTTCAGAGGGCAAGACATATAGAAATTTATTAAAGTTTCTGTTTGTTCATTTGCATTACACAGACTAACTATGAAAGAGGGAAGAATGGCGAATGTTCTAGCACCACAGCTCTATGATCTCTCTGAATTATGAGTAAGCCGTTTGGTGGGCTTGAAAAAGGTAAAGCTTTGGGAGAGAGGTACCATGAGGAAGAGTAGAAACTGACTAGGAGCGCATAAAAACTTTGCAAAGTATTCATGACATTGGTCTTGGTAATGATTTCATGGATACGTTGTGTCCTTATCACAGTAACAATAGTATTGCTAAGTAGAGTCAAAAGCCCAGCTGAAGTAGGTGGCCATTATTTGTAATGTTACTACATTGAGTAGTCAAGTTATTTCTCTAGAATTGAGGAATATGAGGAAGATTGTAGAACAAGAAAAAGTGGATGAGAGAGTGGAGTGGATCATCGAATGAGGGAGGGAGAGAGAGAAAGAAAGAGAGAGAGAGAGAGGCTGAATTGACTGCAGAATCAGAGGCACAGGTCTGGACATGAAAGGAAGTGAAATCAAGGACTTGAGAGGCTGGGGCAACACACAAAGGTGTGCAGATTTCAATAACCTCGAAAATCAAACATAACAAGGTGGGAGTAAGGCAGATTCAGAAAATGGGATTTGTTAGGCAGAAAGCACAATGAAGATTGCTAATGTGGAGAGGAGGTAAAGCAGTGAGCTCATGAAGAATGTAAGAGACGGGTCAAGGTCACATGAATGAGCACTAGGAGGTGACTAAGTGTAATGGGCAGTGTTCGGACTGAGATAAACCCAAGCCAGGTGCCAAAGCCATTGGATTTAGCATATGATGCTGATGAGGACAGCTAGAAGCTGGCAGAACTAGATGGTAAGCACACTGGCAAAGCTTAGATTGCTTTTTACCCATAAGTCTCCTCTAGCTCTCTCTCTTTCTATAGAGAGAGTCTATAGATAATTATACAGAGTCTGAGGCTAGGATACGATTCTTAAAGGAAGAGTCAAGATATAGGCCAACACAGTAGCTAACACACTCACACTTAGTATATATACAGTAAGTGTTTATTGCATGATTCTGTGAAATCCTATGTTCAGTCCACATATGAGTCCATTAAACTGTTTACATTTTGCCAAATCACAAAGCAAAGACTGCTTAACCATTAGACCAGATACAAATCTTGCTTGTTATAAAGTTAGGAATTTTAAGATGCCCAAACCTTCCTTCCAAAGCACAAATGCTAGTTGCATTTTAGTATTTTCCTTCATGCACAAATTTAGCAAATATTCATTGAACAACAACTATGTACCAGCACTGTTCCATACATTGGAAAAATAGTGGAGGAAAAGGCAAACAAGGTCCCAGCTCAGGGAGTTAAATTCCAGTGGGAGAAAAACAGTCAGCATATAAAACTATATATATATATATATATATATATATATATATATATATATATATATATGTGTATATATATATATATATATATAAATTTCGGTTAGGAGGAAGGCTGCGGTGAAATTAAAATAAATAGGTAGAGAGTAATCAGGAGTCCTGGAATGCCATGATTTTATATAAGACAGTCAGAGAGAAGACCTCTGACAAGGTGACATTCAGCTGAGACATGATGGAGAAGAAGGAGTCAGCCATGTGAAGATTGGGAGGTATTCCAGGTAAACAGGTGGTGTAAAGGCCCAATGGGAAGATCAAGTTCAACAGAGAAGGACAGAAACAAGATCAATATGTCTGTACTAGTCTAGTAAGAAAAGCATATCTTTTCCCAAAATATTTCATGTTTTAGCATGAATATGATCATAGTGTATATTCAATTTTTAAGGACTACATAGTGGTTAAAAACAGACTCTGGAGGGGCACTGCTAGCATTTAAATCCTGGCACCTCCTTTTTTACCTATGTTACCTTGGGAAAGCTTACCTAACCATTCTGGCATATTCTCTTACCTGTAACATGGTAATAATAATAATACCTACTGGGCTTCCGTGGTAGCGCAGTGGTTAAGAACCTACCTGCCAGTGCAGGGGACATGGGTTTGAGCCCTGGTCCAGGAAGATCCCACATGCAGCGGGGCAACTAAGCCCGTGCGCCACAACTACTGAGCCTGCGCTCTAAAGCCTGTGAGCCACAATTACTGAGCCCACATGCCACAACTACTGAAGCCCATGCCCCTAGAGCCTGTGCTCCGCAGCAAGAGAAGCCACTGCCATGAGAAGCCCACACACCGCAACAAAGAATAGCCCCTGCTCACCACAACTAGAGAAAGCCCACACACAGCAACAAAGACCCAACGCAGCCAAAAATAAATAAATAAATTTATTTAAAAAAATAATAATACCTACTTCATACAGGTATTATAAGAATTAAAAGAATTGATAGCCATAAAACACATAAGAAGTGTTTGGCCCATAAAAAGTGCTTCTTATATAAAATCATATTCCATCTTTTTTTCCTGACTGCATTACGTGGGAGAGATAATCTTTTTTGTTATATATGTTTATTGGTTCTGAGTGTCCCATAATTCAATTAACTGTAGAAGCAGGTTTTTCTTAATTTTTCTATGTCATAAATCACTCAACAATGAACATTATTATTGTGCCTTGAGATTTTCCACAGCCGTGATGACCTGGGTGGCAGATTATGGGAAAACAGTAAAAATATTTCAGTATCTGAAGCATCCATAAGAGCCATGCTCATCTTGATTAGTTTTTCCTGAGATTACTACCAAATAACCAAGGAAAGCTATGCTATCAATTGCCATCTTGCCAGCCGAATTTATCCTGAAGGAAAGTTATGCTTGGCCTGTATAATGTTTCCAAAAAAATTTTTATTGAGTTGCCAAAAATCAAAAAATCTCACAATTTACTATTAAAAACCCCCATATTTCTGGCTTCTTCTGAAAAATAATTTATTTCTTTTAAACCGATAGAACATAGTGGCTCTGAGGCAACAATTGTGGACAGATTTCTTATAAAAGTTTTGCCATTTTTCCATAATTTTATGCTTTAACCTAAAGTTCATACTGTTAACATTGTCTAAATATATTATAAGCTTTTTACACTAAAATTTTAAAGTATTCTATTGAAAATGGCTTGAGGAAACTGAATTTCTCTATAGGAAAACCTAGAGTAGCTCAGAACATATGAAAATAGTTGGAGTCTTTGAAATGTGGCTTAACTTTCTTTAAAAATAGTAAAAAAATCTCCCAAGCAGGTAAGTTTTTGTTTAATGTTTGGAGTTTTGCAAATTTAAAGTTATGTAAGTGTGATTCACTTGAACTAAATAAAAATATGAAGAGGCAAATACAGAGGATATTCCTATTAACTGATTATTATGAATTACTGAAGTAAAAACAGCTTTTCACTAACATACACATTGTATTGTGTGAAAGGAGGCACACACCATAATCTATTTGATCTAAATTAAATTTACTAAATACAAATACACATTATACTTATGTGTATAGACTTAAAGTCTAAAAAATGAATTTCTAAAAGGCATATAGTTGGCACTTAATATTTATTAAATTTGTTTTTTCTTTTTTCAGCTCTATTGAGATATAATTGACAATTAATAATGTGTAAGTTTAAGGCATGAAATGTGGTGATTTGATATACAGATATACTGTGAAATGATTACCACACTAAGGTTAGTTAGTAACATTCATCACCTCACATAGTTACCTTTTTGTGTGGTTCTAACATTTAAGATCTACTCTCTTAGCAATTTTCAAGTATACAGTAAAGTGTTAACTATAGTCACCATGCTGTATATTCGATCCCCAGAACTTATTCATCTTGAAACTGAAAGTCTGTACCCTTTGACAAATATCTTCCAATTACCCCAGTGCCTGGTAACCAGCCTGTTTCTATGAATTATACTTTAGATTCCACATAAAAGTGAAATCATGCAGAATTTGTCTCCTGTCTAACTTACGTGTGTGTGTGTGTGTATATATATATATATACACACACACACACACACACACACACACATAATATAAAACATTATATAAAACATTTTGTTTATCCATTCATCCATTGATGGATTGATGGACACAGGTCATTTCCATGTTTTGGCTATTGTACATAATGCTGCAATGAACATGATGGTGAGGATATCTATTTGAAACTGGAAAAAAGATAAGAAAGTCTTTATACCATAAATATATAGCTGCTAAGTCAATAAAGCTTTATTTTTTCTGACATGCATCTCCAGTGTTGTATGCTTTTTATTCTTATTGCATTTTCGTTTGCAGAAAACTGGGCACAAACCAGAAAGTGTGGATTTGTGTGGGGCATATATCGAATGGGCCAAAGAAAAATCAAGCAGAAAGAATGTCTTTCAGGTAAGAATGCTACATAGATTCAAATTATTCCTATTCCTTCTAAATCTGAGCTCAGTTGGGTAATCAAAACAAGACTACCTTGTTACGATGTTTTCATGTGCATGAACTAGTTGTGTAGAGGTCATTGTGAAAAACCTGGCTTCTCTTCCTTGTTGAATTTTGGTTGTTTTGTTGTTTTTCCCTGGTGACTGCTTGCTATCTAAACACAAAATATATGTTGTGTGGTGATTAATTATATACCCGAAAGTCATTGAATTTTGCAGTGTGTTTGATAGCTGTTTGTGGTTCAAACCTAGAATGCTTGGCTTAAATAGATTTAATGTAGGACTTTCAGATGTAAACAAAGTAAGATTTGCTAATTATGATAAACTATTTGCATTCATTGCCATTCCTGCTTTCCAGTCATAAATTATATTTACCAGTGTAACTTGGGGGATGGAGAGAGCTGAACAGTTACAAAAATTGGATTTTTCATATTGTATAATTTAATTTTTTGGAAAAAAATAACTGTGATTAATAATTTCAATCATGTTCCTTTGAATGGAAAGCACCAGATGAAATCCTTGAAAGAAAGGAAATGGGAAAACTTAATATTTCACATATGATGTTACTGAAATCCCTTTGGTAATTAATAACTTCAGATTATGGAAGTTGATCTTTTTCTATATTTACATGACATTTAATTTACTTTTATATCTCCAAAGTAACCAATAACTTTATAGTATATTTTAGAATTTATATCATTTAGTAGGAACTAGATTATCATAATTATTGTATCAAATGTCTTCTGAGACCATTTTAGCCCTTGAAGAAAAGTCAATTCTGTTCTTAAATGTATCACTAAAATTAATGTATTCAGTCTTATAGAAGTATAGGTAGGTGACATTTCTTATCTGAACTCTCACTGGGACGAAAAAACTGATTTTCAGTTTGTTTTTGCATTTTCCAAATGCTCAATGAGTTCTAGCCAAATAATTTGGACTTATGTTAATTAAAAAAACAAAACAAAACAACATGAAAAAACACTTTTAACATATTATGGAATAACTTATTTTTCTGATTATAGTTGAATTCTATTTAGGTATTCATTTTTATATGGTAGAGGTTTTTTTGTTTTTCTTTTTCTTTTTAACCAAAAATGAGGAAGAAAGAAAGAAAGGAAGGAAAGAAGAAAACCAAAAAAAAGAAATAAAACTAAACATACTTGCCAAGAAATCAAAGGACTAAAGCCCAAAGTGATTAGAAGGTGAACTTACAGAATCAAGAAGTAAAATTAAATTTTTTTTTAAAGTGAGGAATTTTAGATCAGTGATATACTCTGTCTCCCAATCTCTTGCTTTTTTTTTTTTTATTCTGCTATAAATAAGAAAATTTAGGGGCTATAATCCTAGCCTCTGTGACAACCTAGATAATCAGTATGGCTAGTTCTGAACAGGGTAGGGTGAGCTAAGTGGTTTAGTTTTATTATGTATTGTGAGTTTAGCAACCTAATCATCAATGTTATAAAATAAAGACATTATAAAAAACAAAACAAAACAAAAATAAAGACATTAAAATTTGACACTGACATAATTCTTGAATAGTGGAAACCCTCGGAGTTGAACTAAGGAAGACTTTTTCAGTTCCTTCTGTTAACCTTATGAAGAGTTAAGTTAGATCACAAATGAGGATGATAATCAAATATATATGATGTGTACAGGGCTGCGAATATGGAAGAAAATATTTAAGTATAATTCTACATAGCTGTGAATATAATATTCATAGATGTATATTTAAACCAATACATTGATAATATGTTATCATCCTAACCTTTTCGGGGTGTGACTGCCTCTGTTATAATATTTTACTCATTTTTCTTATTTCTTAATGTAGGTACTTTCAAAGATATTAAAACTATTCTCACTTTTGGTAGCTTTTTGGAGGTGAAAATCTTGCCAGTTAGCTTTGTTTGTAAGATACCTGAGCAGTTCATGGGACTTCAGTTTTCTTACATCCAGTTTATCTTTTTTTGTCTTGTACCCTTTAGTTTAGAGAAACAAGAGGTGATGATAAGGATGTTGCAAATAATAAAACTAAAGAAAGATTCAGGTTTAATTTCCTGCTTCATTCTTTTTGGGGTGAATCATGTGGTTTTCTTGTCATGCTGAAATCTTTTCATCATCTAAACATATGAGCTTAGGTAAAATTGACTAATACGTATCCATAGTGAAAGTAAGCGTTTCAAGAGGAACAATATAGATAGCTTTTATAGTTCTGTTAACAAAAAAGCATCGGGCAGGATTTGTCAGAGAGCTAGCTCTAGATGACCTGCATCAATATTTGATTAGGTACATTAGCTGGAATAATTCTCAAATGATCAGAATAAACATGATTATATCTCAAAAACATGGTATTAAGGCATTGTTGGGTATCTGAGTGTGTGTGTTCAAGGGTTTCATTACCTACAGGATAATGAAGTATTTCTTCCTCAGTGAAAAAGACCATCACAGTTTTAGCCGATATGCTACATCAGAAATAGCTTTAGAATACCAAGTTTGAATTAGGCATGGTGTTCAATCTCAGTCTATGAATTATAGATTACAGATAGCAAACGACTATTGAGATTTTTGGTTCAAGAAAAATCAAGGAAAAGCAAAATTAGAAATAATTTAAAATTTGAAATCTGTCTTTAAAAAGTTGATGGATTAGCAGTTATATGCCACATAATTACAATGTCTCTAGAGAAGTTGAACTTAAAATGAAGAGGAAAACAAACAAACATGTGCCTGAGATATGCTTGAAAGACTCAGAAGCAAACATTATGACACAAAAAAATGGAAGGATTTCATTTGTTTCCTTTGTATATGTCATTTGGACATTTGAGTTCATTTTCTTTTTGCATTAAAAGTCAAATTTTCTTTATAGTCAAAGTCTTATTAAACTCTTGATGTAGATTCAATCTTATTTGATTGGTACATAGTAACATAACTGTGCCAGCATTAATTAATTAGGTTTTGTATTCATCTATTCTCAGTAATTCAGAATGATGCTCACTGGCTGAGTTCAAGAACATCTACCTATTTTAGAGCAGTTTTTGACATAAGTAGCTTTAATAATAAATCATATATTAAAGATATTTAGCAACTTCTATAATATATATATGTAAAGTAGACATAGACAAGTCATAATATGTGTTTAAAGTATAAATGTACATACATGTATGCATATATGATGTATGTGTCAACGTATATACCCACATGTAATAGCTTGACGTTAAGAAATAGAATGGTCCTTTCCACACACATACGCTACCAACACTGAAAGACATATTGTATTTATTATAAAGGTCATACACACTCTAAGTTAAACTAGTAAATGTTCATTGCTGCTAACTTTTGTTCAATTCTGCATTTAGCATAATTGTCAAGGACCATCACAAGTTTGATGTAGCTTGAGAAAGCATTTAGCAACCGAGTAAATTGTAATGAAATGTGGTACGAGTTTTCTTAGTTAAGAGCAACCCTAGGTCTTCATCAGGGAAAGAGTGAATAAAAAGATTTATGTTCAAATCACATGTTTTAAGCATTTCTGCTAAGTGCTAGTTTGCTCTTTGGTGTTTAGCCTGAAATTTAAAGCACTGAGGATTAAAAGGATTACAACATAATCTTAAATAATCCTAAATGTCATTTACAGAGAGATACTTGTAATAACTAAATAAAACCATGTGAAAGGATGGCAGTATTGTCAGGCAGCATCTGTAACATAAGCAGTGCTTCTGTCACCTTCTCTTTCCTCATGGATACGTCAGGCATTTACAAAGCTTTTCAATAGAAGTCCAGTTGAGAAAATGGTTGTAAAATAATTTATAACAATCAGTAATTTTTAAACATGTACTATCTTTTTGTTTCAAAATTGAAGGAAAAGTTTCACTCAGGTTTCCTTCCTTCCTTTGAACATAAGGCTCTCTGAGCTAAACATTTTTGAAAGTCTGGGGAAAAGGAGTTCATGATATGGCTATCAAATAAATAGATGACACACCTCTAAAACATTCCCAGCCTCCAAGAAACTGCCCTCTTATTAAATATATGATGGTCCCAAGCACTGTAATTAATTCCATGCCTTTTAATTTAGCACTAAAATATTCTTTACTCCTGTCATGTAAATTAGTTTTGCCTCCTCAAAGAATATACGAAGATAGAGACTATGTCCCATACTGCATTTTTAAACCAGAAGACTGGAAACCTTTTAACCAATTCAGTGGTTACTGCTAAGGCTAAAATTGCATTGTTTCAGTTAAAAAAAAAAAAAAGAAAAGAAATTCATTGTCATAAAAAAATTTCAAGAAATTGTGTCCACAATATAGGCTCTATATTCCAAGATGATTTCTGGAGTGTCATCTCTAGTCACTTTTTAAAATGGGGGTTAAGAATAAGAAAAATACTATCTGTTTTCTTGGTCATTTTCATTACAACAGTAGTTGATTACTCATTTGAAATAATTAAACCTTTTCTCAGAGCCAGACGGTGACTAGGCCTCAGTTTTTCTGAGTTTCCTTTCAAATAAAATTTTCAAAAAATTTCACCCATGAACATGCAGCAGGCTCATCTACAGATTACGTGATTTAAATAAGATAATTCTACTATTAATGAATTATGGTTGATTAGAACTGTATCAATTGCCTGCCTTAAAGGCAGAAAAAAATTAAATGACTCAAGAAGATGAAAGTTTATTTTTTTTCCTCTCACCAACCAATTTATAACCTCAACAAAAACCATGGCCAAATTTCTTGGATTTGAGTTTTTTTTTTTTTTTTTTTTTTTTTTGCATTACACGGGCTCATTTTTAACATATAAAAATACCTCAAGGAAGCCAATTCTGTCCCTAAAAGTAAATCTCGGAATAGATTTATCATTAGTTGTATTTCTTTTCTGACTTTGGATGGAGTCTTCTGACTATAATGTATATTAAACATATTCATGTAATATTTTCCATGGATATGCTTTACATTTAAACATAATTTGATAGCTCTTCCTGATCTGAATATGTCTTAGCTTAAAATCTTTAAGTACTACTTAAGTTTATTAATGCGAAGATAATTTAATAACATCTTGGAAAATGTCATTTTAAGCCAAAAGGAAAACTACTGGTATTTTGCTTTTATCCATTTCCTTCTGTTAAAAGTGATGGTTTAAAATAAATCTGAGCTTTTATCAATTTTCTCTTTCATTTTTCAATGCTTGTAGTTAGACTAAATGCAAAAGGATGATTCTTCACATTCATATATGCACTAGATTTCGAGTAAAGCTGGTTTCACTTTGGAGAATTACTCACAGTATCTTAAAAGGCATGGCATTAAAAATAAACCAGAATAAGAGCAGCATTAATGTCTAATACAGTTGGTTTTTTAGTTTTTTCTTGTCCCCAATCATTTTATCTACTTATTAGATATTCATCCATCATTCAGAAGGTTCAGTGGAGAGAGCACAAGAGTCTGGGGACGTGTGTTCCAGTTTTGGCGATGTCAGTTGTAACTTTATGTAGAACCCAGGGTAGGATCCCTCCTCCAGCTTACAGTTTTTCACAGCAAAGAAATAAGAGAGAAGCCTTTAACTCACCTGCCTCCCATCTGTGTTAAGGTTAAAGTGAAACAGCCCTGTATTTGAAAGCAACTCCAGAGGACTGATTTTTAACATAAATAAGATGGGGTTGTATTCATCTTCTAACCACATCATCTCACAGTACTTTGAGAACAATTCCAGATGTGGATTTTGGAAGAAAATGGGTAGGAGAGGTATGCCTCTGTGAAATGCAATTCAGGGTCTCTGTACTCTCTGTACTACCTTATGAACTTAACCAAGAGACTAAGATTAAATATACCATTGAAAATCTGTTCATTCATTGTCTAAGGATATGTGTCCTCAAACATTACTGAAATTATTTTTAATATCCTAGTCTATAAGTAAATAGTATAATTAATGTAATATCTAATCAATACAAGTTATTTAATTAATGTCATATCCCAGTAAACACTTTAAGAAAAGCATTTTGCCCTGAAAGCCTCTACCAAGCTATTGAGAGCATCTTGCAAAAG
This sequence comes from Orcinus orca, assembly GCF_937001465.1. Taxonomy (NCBI): domain Eukaryota; kingdom Metazoa; phylum Chordata; class Mammalia; order Artiodactyla; family Delphinidae; genus Orcinus; species Orcinus orca. Next base: position 33,959,695 of record NC_064565.1, read on the forward strand.
GGAACTTAGAGACAAGTGCAGCTACTATGCCCCCAAATGAGAGACAACAGTAACTCTTTTTATTCCCCTACTTAGATATCAGGACAACACTTTTTTTCTGATTGAAGGGGAAGGGATATTATTTTGATGATTTTGGCTTCATTTTTACCAGTGGGATTTCACAGAAGAATTTTGATGAATGGAATGATATAATTTTTTATAATTGGGGATTTGATTTAGGAATATTAATGTTAAGGGTGTATATAAGACTTACTGCAAAGGAGAGAGCCTGGAGACAGGAATTAAAATTGATTGCAGAAATCTAAGGTGAGACCCAAAGAGCATGTTAGCCTGACTGATGAAAAGAGAAACAGAAACAAGTCCTTGGATGGCAAGTACACCCCTCAAATGAAGAACATGCCTGTTTGTTCAGACCACGTTACTTGGAAACCACTGTCTTTTTTCTGGTTCAACTTTTGAGAAGTAATAAAGATCTCTGTAAAAAAACAGGTATAATCTCAAGTATAGAATTAAGATACTGATACCTTGGGTGTATTATCAAATAAAACAATAGCAAGCTTATGTTGCCTGGTGATTCCATGAAGCATGGTAGTCTGTGAGGATATGGTCTCATTTGCACAGCTTCTTTATTATACTAACTACCAAAGGACACAATGCTACCTCACTGTCTTCTACCTTACTGTCTTCATTTGTTTTTAAACTATCATCAAAGCAGAATGCTACTGGATGACAGTAAAGATTGACAATAGCCATACTAGTACCTTTTAGTCCCAAATTAGCCAAGAGAACCAAGATTTTAAGGTTCCAAAATAAAATTAATCAAAATTAAAAATATAAAGAAAAAAAGAGAAAATGTCAACTTGTCTTCTTTTACTTCTAATATTTTAGCAGAAGAATGGATGTGTGTTACCTAATGGGCTTATGTCACTGGTTAGCTCACTTCACATCGCCTTCTGGAATAGCTGGCTCCGTGTGCTCAAAGATAAGAGTTGTCCATTTGGAATAAATTCTGGATTTTAGTTTGACACCAGGCTAAATGCAACATGCCATTCTTCATTTATTGACATCATGATGTAAATCCTCTCCTCTTATGGAACACACTCTATTTCTTGATGTTTTGGTAGAACTGGTGTGTTGGTCACTGAGCCATACATGGGCTAACAGTGCATTTCCCCATGTCTGCGGAACCAGAGTGAGGCTAGCTGAGTTATGTGGGATCAAACCTGGGCCTTCATAACACCCACCTGAGCAAAAGCCACCACTGCCAATGGGGGATTTCATGGCATCAAAGTAGAATCATCAAGTGTTATGGTTTTTCCATTTGTAATTTTCCTCTTGTAAAGTACAAAAGATATTACACTGATGCTAGCAAGACAACATTCAAACCAATTTATTCCTTTTTCATCTCTCTTTCAAAATTCTTATTTTATATTTTAAAGGAGAACAACTGTGTTTATTTCATGATGAATATGATTTCTTTTAATAGTAAACAGGCTTTTTCTAGAAAAAGGAACGATTTAATCCCTAAAGCTGGTAAATAATAGATGGGGCCAATAAATGGTATGACATTTTATAGCTTGTCCATGAGGATGACACAGGGTGAAATAAAATTGAGTGGTTTTGGATAATATAGGATCACTGGCAGAGATATAGTTGATGCCATTCAGTTTTTAGAAACATAAGGTAATGAGGCTGGACCTGAAAGCAAGAGAAAAAAATATATATTCACAGCATTTATATGCCACAAGTCACTGAGCAGGGAAAAATCTGGGCAGTGGTGAGCAAAACCTCAAAGCAGTGTTTAAAGCAGTATAAGAAAACAACAAAGCAAGCATCCATAACAAAGGTATGAAATGTACACAAGAAAAAAAATAAGTTTAAAATTAAAGGAAAATGCCAGCATTCATACAGAACTGGAGAGGCCACTTATAGAATCTATGCAGCCTCTCAATATATGAGTTAAATATGTTACTAAAAATTTAGTAGAAAATAAATATTCAAGAGCAAGGCTGTAAACACTGCAGGACAGTTAAGGATTCTCGGTATTTGAAAAGGAGAGGAGGCTGTTTTTTTATCTTGACAGAATGTTGAGAAATGATCTAAGAGAAACGATGAAATGAAATGCCTGATGGTGGGGAAGGATCAGGAAGGAAGCTGTTTAAACTCTTTTCAGATAACAGATCAGTATGAGGTGATTTGACCAAGGGAGGCACATTCACTTGGAGGCTTTAGATGAATTTCTTTTTAGTAGAGAGCTATTAGATCCTTGGCCTTCATCCCACCACTTTGCCTAACATTTTATTTCCAGCACTGGGAGAAATTCTAAGTCTGACTTCCTTGGTGAACATGTGCAAACCAAAAAAAATTTACAGTGGAGAAGTTAACAAATGCTGCAAACAGCCCAAAAAGGGAAAGAAACATTGATATTGAGGATTCCCTTCCTGAGTAATATAGACCTTGATAGTTTTTAGGGATTTTTTTTAAAACTTGAATTTAAACAGTGCTTCATTTTTCAAAATTCTCACACCCATGATCAAGTAGAGGAGAAGCTTCTGATATTTGAGATCTGTGATAGATTTGAAATCAATTCGTGGGGAGGGAGGTTATGAACACACTCTTTTGATGTGTAGGATGACTGATGAGGGTGGCAGGAAATTATGTGAAACCCTTCTCTTTTGACAGCTACACTGGAACATTTACAACCGCAGATGTTATTTGTCCATCAGAAAGGAAAATATTTGTTTCAAGCCACAGACATTTTCTACCACGATATCAAAATGAAATTCAACAACAATTTAATGTTTAATGTGTAAGAAAATAAATATTTTCGGGGGGCCCAAATTCTAGAAAGCAAATAGATCCCACAAAATATAACTAGTGACATGAAAAAAATAGCTGGCCTCATTACGAACAAATCTGTCCTTTTGCTAAAGTAAGGATTGTTCTATTATTAACATAGGAAATCTTAGATGGACTGCACATAATGCCGCATTATTCATAAAAGCATTGCTGCCATCTGGTGGCTAGTTGGCATTTCAACACTGACTTTGCTGATTTGATTTGGCTGGGTGCTCTGGAGAAGTATTCAAAGGAGGTCTCTATTTATGTTGTTAAGCTTAAACCTGAAATCCCATGGCCCTAGATGTATTCATCTGATGGCAGTCCTTTCTCTCTGTCCTGTCATAGAATGGAGGATTCAGGGGAGGCAATGACACACTTGTGTAATTTTTGTCCTGAACATGAAAGTATATTTTCCATGACTTATCTAAGGAAGTTATTCTTGGCTGTTATTGACTGATGAATTTTATCAACACTCATTTCTGTTAGAAAATAAATATGTAGTCAAATATTAGGAAGATTTATTGAATCTAAAGATATACTATATTGCTTAAATAAGAATATATGTGAGATGTTGTAATCCCTCTTTTGGATCTAAGCATGAATTTTTTTTAAGTTACCACTTACTGAGCTTGATTTTGGAAATAACATAATTTACAGCGTCAAAAGAGAGAAATGTGTAGGGCTTCATAAAATTCAAGATTTCTTCCCAGTCATTCAATTGTTATATTGAAGAAATCTGATTAATTGCTAATGACTCAGAGACTTACGAAGTCATCTTTCTTCATGGATTTACAAGTTAAATGACAAATACTCAGCTCATGCTGCACTTTTTATCAAAAATATAATAGTTAAAATGTAATTTAAGAAATTTTGATGGTTCTTAAGCATCAGTGAATTAACACATTCTTAATCAGAAGCAGTAGGGTTATCTTGGCAACTTCAGTGTATGTTTTGTTTCTAATAACTGTAGAATGTCTCATTGTATGTAATGAAAATCCTGATCCTTAAAGTGTATACTTATATAGATCACAAGTCTTTAAAGATTATAGGAGGTAATGAGTTAAAATTACCCCAGGAGGAAAGTTGAAGTTCAGTCCTGAATTCTCAGGGATGATATTTAATAGTTAATACTCAGTTTCTACCAGCTATTTGCCTACATCTTTAAACCACCTTATAATTTAGTAAAAGTCAGATAACAAAAGGCCATTGCACTAACTTGGGAGAATCATAATATCAAATGCATATTATCTTTGCAAAAAAATTTGTAAATGCCTGTTTTTAAAGTAAGACTGTGGGTTTTATTTTTAAATTCTTGGTTAAGATTTTCACTCTGTGAATGCATACTTGATAATACCCTCGATAAGTACCTACTTTTGCCACTTAAAATGTTTTCTCCCTCAAAATATTTAATTTGACTCATGGAAGAACATTGCTAGTTTTCCCTGGGAAGATCGCTTAATCCCCTACCCCTACCCCTACCCCTGTCTCTATTTAGGAAGAGGATATGAAAAACAACAATAAAACCTTAGAAAGAAAGTAAAGTCTATGATGATTATGCCCCAGTCTCTTTCACCTATAAGTATAAAATTTCAAGTAAATTATTTTCCTATTCAACTTGGATACAACCCTATAGTGGCTTCTAATGGCTCCGTAATAGAGATGGTAGCTATGGTCAGGACGCTCCAGGCTGTAGTCATAAGTTGCTAATGTTTGTTTCAATAACATTTGCTTTCTGGCAGCTTTTACAGCTACTTAACACTAAATTCCCATTTAGCCAGGAGAATCATTCACATACTATAATGAATGATGTCACCTTAAATCCTTTAGTATGTAATTGCTGGATGTTACATTTTATAGCAGGGCATTTAATGGTGTATTTGTTTATGCTAAATTTTATGACAGTGACAGCTGTATCTCAGTGGAGGAATGATCCATTCCTTTCATAGGAAGCTAGGTTTGAATTCTCTTTAAGCAAACAGATTTGCCATATATGCCCTCTGGTTTAGGCAGGGTTCCCCCTCAAACCAAAGTTAGAGACTAGGAATTTTGTAGCAAGTAGTTTATTTGCGAGGTGTCCCAGAAAGCAAGAATTCAGAACTAGAAAGAGTGAAACAGGAGGAAAAGGCACTACAAGGAACGTTATTGAGTGGGTCAAAGTGGCTAGGATGCTTGTCAGAATTTTCACCCAAGGATTAACAGAATGAAGCATTTGTTCATCAGCTTCTCATCCCTTTGGTTTAGGGTCACCTCGGATGGGATAATATCTTTAAATCTTCTTGACTTTTAGGCTGCACATGTGTGTGTATGTGTGTGTCTGTGTGTGCACCAAGAAGGCTCTTTCAGGTGTCCTCCTCCTTAGACTAGAGAATATCAGTGACAGAAAGTGAAAGATACCTGGTGCATGCTTGAGGCAAGATGAAGTCAGGACAAAGGAATGTGAAGCCCTCACAGAAATGTTTACACCAGCTACAGCTAGAGTCACAGGTAAAGCCAAGAGGATATGAGGCAGGACACAAGAAGTATGTGATGCAATTCACTCCTTGCTATACTCAAATTGACTTGGACCTCATGTTAACCTTAATCCATTTCTGAATATTCCAAGATGGTGGCTGGCCTCAGTTTCTTCAAAAGAGGTAGTAAAAAAGTTGTGGTGGTATAAGTTACACTCCTTTACTGCCACTGTGTCTGAGGTCATATTTGCTATTCATCATCTACTTCTTGTACCACTCATTCTAGATTTTCCTCACCCTCAGTCAGGACTGCAACTAGTCTGTTGTGTTTGCCTTATGAGGTGAATCAAACTTTCATACCTGACGGATTTGAGCCCTTAATTTTTTGACAGTGCCAGCCTCTGTTTGCTGCAGTTGACAGTTCACTGCTCTCACCAGGCACAGAAACACCAAGACACATGTCAGTGAATTCCCCAGTTCCTGAATCATTTCTCCAACTCCCATTGTACAGAAGCAACTTCACCTTCTCATTATAATAGGGCCAGTTATCCTCATGATTATAGCAGCTATTTTATTTGTCTGTTGGTCCACTGCTTGAGTATCCATAGTTACATAGCAGTGATTATAGCTTTAAGTTCAGTGATTCCATTACTAATCCTTGCCAGAAGCAAACTTCTCCCCCATCCCAAGAACAAGAATTTTTAATCTAGCAGAGCCAAAGCTGCAAAAGTCAAAAGCATCAATGCTGCAAATGGGTTACTACAGGAGCTACTCCTGCTTCTACCTCTTGGTCCTTAGACTCATATAATCTAGCTGTTGGGGACACTGTAACATATATCAGATAATGATTCAGTATATATATTGCATCTTGCAATACAACACCCTAACCAAACACGGTCTAATCCCTAAGCTATTACCTTAACTGAGACTTTAAGAAGTCATTCCATTATTCTATTAGGTTGATTGCTACCAAATAATATGTTATTTAGTAAGAACAGTGGATCCCGGGATCCACTTTCAAAGGAAGGGCTCTGATACAGTGAATTTGCTATCAGGCACCTGGTTAGTCTCTTTTAAGGACTCAGTTGTGCTTCTGCTGCTGGAAGACTGAGCAATCAGCAGTGGTAGGAGTTATATCATCCTTGGTTAGAGGGAGCCATGGTTTGGCATCTGTGCATAGTTTCCATCTTTGCTACTAGGGCCACTCCATTCATGAGTGTATTATACAAGTTCCAAGTGGCTAAAGACAAAGGTTAGAGGACTTCAACTGATTAAGTCATCTGGTGTACTTACTCTCTGGTAGACATTAACACATGAAGATGAAACACAATGATTTGCATGTCCTGTGCCCACTCCCATGAGTCCACTGACTCCTTTATCTCCAGCCTTCCAGACTGTTTCCTTCCAGGCCTCTGACCAACAAGCAGAGTCATTCTCCACTTTCCAGAAATCAGTCTATATGCTTACCTCAGGCTGCCCTGCTCTCTACAGAGTGAACAAGTCAAGTTTATTTCTTATATTTCTCCCCATGGGAATATTTCTCCTCACCACTTTCCTGCAGGCTCACCCCAGGGTCAGCCTATGGTGCAGCTGCAGTTCATATTTTTGGTGTTCACCAACATACTGAGCTGACCCATTCATGAATCGGGCTTGAGTTTTTTCATCCTTCATCAGTTGGCTTTTAGGAACTTCCATGAGGCCATAGGTGCAAGCTCAGGGAGAAGCACTACTCCAATAGTGACAGATATAATGGGGCTTTGAGCCATGTGTTCATGTAACTTACTTAGGCCCTCTGGACCTGCTTGGGCCAAATTCTAAATATAGCATTTCCATCCATGGATTGTTGTCCAATATTATTATTCAATGGATTTGACAATGCCTGGCTCATCATGGGAAGCTGAAGTCACATAGTCACTTGACGTCTTGTGATCAGGTGCTCAGTCTGTTCTAACCCAGTAATAGGCCAGGAGCTATGTTTTAGGTGGTGAGGATTTCTTTACTGAAGGAAGCAAAGCCTTCCTCCACAACCCTGGGTGTCTTCATTGTGAGGCTCTTTTTATGAACTGCCACAAACTCCACAGCAGCATTATACTGTAATTCCTCATTGAATTTTCTGAGTCATATGACTCAAGAGTCAAAGAGCTTACACCATAGCCTGAGCTTGCTGCAGGCATTGCTAAGTTATGGATAGCCAGGCTGATATGTGAATGACATCCAGAAATACTCCTGCTGGCTAGTGTACTGACTCACCTGTCATGGAGGTCCAGGACTTGTGATGATATCACTGTTCAAGAATATCTAAGAGCAACCCAGATTCTTGATTGTAAACAAATGCAAGATTATTGTTTTAAACCACTAAATTTGGGGCTAGTTTGTTACAGAGCAACAGCTAATTGATACAAGTAATATGCCTACAAAGAAAATTCAATGGCGTGATTTTTAGAAGAAAAAAATAACATATTTGAAAGTAAAATCCAGCCAGTATAAAAGGCCTTTGTAAAGGTTGTGGAAACCCAGTTCATGGTGTCAGCTTCTAATAATTAACTACCAAGCACTAGTTCCTTACAGGGTTGTAGAGAAAATGCAGGTAGTAGCATTTCATCTCATCATGTGTCTTTTCTATTACTCAGTTTGTTTATAGAAATAGCCGCCTAACAAAGTTAACTTCCAGGAAAGATGCCAGGTTACACAGAACCATACCAGAGCCTCAGAATCACTTTGGGCTTTCACCCAAAGTTTTTGCAACATTAGGTGGAGGCAACATAATTTGGCTTGAAAAGTTACAAGAGAAAAAATCACAGCAAATGCTCATGGAACAGTATGTTCAGAGTCTTCAAGATAGTATCTTTCTTGGCCTCTTAAAAATCAGAGACTATTGTATATTTATGCTATTTTTTTAAATGGTCTGGATCAACAGGACCCAGGGTTGTCACAGGTCATTGTTAGGCCAGCAACTATAGAGGTTCTAACCCAAAATTTGAGCCGTAAGACATAAGACCACATAGAGCTACAGTTGGAAAATCTAAATATAGCTGAAAAGTTTTGGCACTTCAAGAGTTTCTGGGAGAAAGAAAAGAAATTTGATTTCTGTGCTGCTGATGGAAAAGCTTGCAAATGACCTAAGAAAATTATATTTGTCATATTTTCATTGCAAATGGTATTTTTTATTTGTTCCTAAAAGTTGAAAATGACCTTCATGTTAAAAACCATTAGTTAGGAAAAAGCATGAAGTCCATGTTGCTTTGCATTTTGGAGTTAAATATTCTAGCAATTGCTTTAATTTTGAAAAATATACACATAGAGAATGCTATTATTTGTCCTCAGAATTTTCACAGGATATTTCAGGTCAGAAGGTATTTATTTGTGCAAGGTTAACATGTGATTCCCAGACCTACCTTCATCGATATAATTTTTAGTTTCTTTTTTTCTTCCTAAAATATGTAAATAAGAAGGTTTAATTCATTTATTTCTTTCTGGTTTTTTTTTACATAATTAAACCCAAAGATAAGCATGGTATATTCTATGTTAAAGCTGCATGATACTAAGAATACTCTGCTTTGGATTAAAAATTTATTTGAATTCCTTAATTAAATTAAATTTTCAATTTTCAAGAGTTTATTATTTCTAAATCTGTGTTAGGTTAACTTCAGGAACAAAAACTGATGAAAAACAGGGAATAAAGTTATTCAGTTACATCAAAGTCTAGGTTTTAAATAATTTTTTGGTAGTTATTTTAGAAATTGTGTGTTCAGTTACTACTTTTTCACAGTACTGAGTAGAACTCCAGAATCTTGGAAAAAGTCAGTTTTCAAAAATGTCTAATTTATGTTTAAGAAATTGAATAACACTCAACTATTTCCCATTTATTCCTATTACATCCGTTGTTTCACAGTTTATTTTAAATAATTTTTCCACTCCATATAAAATGCCATTTTGATAGCACATGTTACTTTATCTTCTAAAGTCAAACAAAATTATTTTTTTTCAGTGTAACGCAAATCAAATCACGGTGCAAATTTCAGTAATTGGAGAAAGTAGCTGAGCTATTTTTCAAATGCAAGCTCTAAGAAAGTTAACTAATACTTGGGTTATGTAGAGTACTTATTTGCTATTGGTGACTAAGTAGCGATTCTACTAATTTTGCCGGAACTCCAAACAGGGTGAACTAAAGGTAGTCAGGAGTTGTCATTGTAAGTAATTAGATTGCTTTTACCAAAGACATGATTTATATATGACATTATTTACCAAAGAAATGATGTATGTCTGTGATTACTAATTCATATTTATTATTTATTTTTTTCACTTAGCATGTGAATCTGCTAAATTTACTTATTAAAGGTGAAATATTTCTGAATTTTCTACTTTGATGAGTCCAATCTGACTCAGGGGCAGAGAGATGTAAGAGGGATCACTTCTTAAGTTACTTTGTGTAGGATTTCCATTGTATCAACAAAATCCTTACTCTTATTTTTCTCCCATAAACTTTGCTTAGTATTCACTCATGTTTCCAAATAAATAAAAGATCTATAATGACTTAATGAAGTAAACATTAACAGAATGATACAAAGGACCAAATGGCATCAGGGTTTTGATTTACCATACTTCAATTTATGGTCCCTGTATCATCCAGGATAGACTTTAGGAACAGATTTCTGTTGCTCAGCTCTGTACTGTCTTCATTCTGGGTCACGGGTTGAAGGAATAGCCTCTGTCTGGAACAGATATGACAAGCTACATGCTAGCCTTTAAGCTTCTGTCTGAAAGTGGCATATGTCAGGTCTGTCTTCATTTCATGGGACCAAGGAAGTCACACAGCCAGGAGACTACACACTATAATCCTCCCATGTGCAGGGCCACTGCAGGGAGATGCACTGTTATAAATGGTAACTAATAATAGAGTCTACCACAATCCCTACACAACTACATATTCAACTCACTTGACATAACCTGCCCGATCTAAAGGGTTGTTGTTGTTCTTTAAATGGAGTAACATTTCATCAAGCCATTCTAGAGATAAAAAACATTTAACATAATTGATTGCATACTTGTAATTGATGGTGACATAGTGACTTATTTAAAAGAACCATTCAGCTTCTTTGATAAAGACTGTTGAGTATGAAACTAGAGTTCAAGTTATTCAACAACACATGACAACCTGCATACTAATTCATACCTATTTTAAATTAGTTCAAAAGTGTTGAGAATATAGAAAATGTGCATCAATAATTATTTAAGTCCAAGTCAGATGCATGAATTATAGGAGCTAAAGGTCAAAGAATTCAGAGTGAAATAAATACTTTATGAGGGTGTCAAAAATGAGATGAGGGTTGGAAAGTTCATTCAGTAATTGAACCATGTTAATAGGCTTACACCTTTTTTCAATGGTAAATGAATATACGTCTCATATTATCAAATAAGGCTGTCTTCTGGTCATAGATATTTATATACCATCTTTAAAGATATTGAATACATACATACTGTGCCTGATTTTGTTAGTCTCTCAGGAAATGCTTTGCTGAAAAAATAAACTAGAGCACTTTTGTTGTTGAAATAACAGTTTTCTGGAAAACAGATATTTGGCATAAGAAATCATGATTCTTTTCTATCAAGTTTTATGAATTTTATCCTTCTGAGGTGTATTCTAGAGAGATAATATTAGATGGGATGGAAGACGAAATGAGGGTGCTCAGTGTAAATTGTTCAGTAGCAAAGGAACACATTTTGCTTCATAAGCCTCATTTTTAATACTATAGATTTGTTACAACAAGTAAAAACTACTTTAATTTTAGCGAAAGTACCAACTAGTGTCAGTGAAAAATGATTGCAATTCAACTTTATGTATGTAGCTATCATGGCAAAGTAATTTTACAGAGTGTAGGTTTTTGTTTTGTTTTGTTTTTGCTTGGAAGTCATTGGTTTTAAGTCCTATGTTTCGAATGTACAGCGTATTGGTATAACACAAACAAAAAGGCCCTCAAACAAAAGTCCCAGTAAACCAAGTTGCAATTAGCTTCGACTCCTGGGAAATATTCTAGCATATGTTGCTGGCACTTGAAAAATTTACACCTTATGAGGAAAGGCAAGAAAATTCTGTCAAACAATTAAACTGATTGGAATTCCCAAGAATGTGAAAAAACAAAATGAGTCCTGTGTTAGAAAAGAATGGAAAATAGTTGTGTATACGGCTGTAAACAGAAAGAGTAAAAGATTCTTGTGCCTTGTGTAAATCGGTATTTTTTTTCTTTATAACACATGTAATGCAAGTCAGGTAAAAACTTTTAGTACTGGTTTATTCTTTAAAAAACTACACATTCTAGACTTGAAAATGTGTTTAATTAAATAACCTCTAGAATAGCAATAGAGTGGCACATTTGATATTAATATTTTTGGATAAATTAGATGCTTATTAAATCTTTGGATAAGTATACATTTGACAACTAAGTTGGTAAAGATAAAATATGGGTATGTTACCATCAAATAATATAGAATATACCAAGAAGAGAGCAAATAATTCAGATTAAGAGTAAAACAGAAGTTAGCATTTAAAAGATTAAACTAGGATAATATTAATTGAAAGAAAATTATCCAACAAAATGAAAAGGGAAGACCCTGCTGTATGTTGCCCTTCCTAAGTAAATATACTTCAAAGAGTTGTAAGAAAAAAAATTAGAATACCTTAGGTTTTCAAGGAAATAAAATAAGCTTTCTGATTTAGAAGGCTATGTTTGGTAGATTTCTTTAAGAAAGAGAAAATACTATGGTTTACCCGTTTCCTATTCTAAATATTCCTGTGCCAACATGGGTTTATTATATTCACATGCTTTCATCTATATAGAAATTATAGGAGGTGATGGATAAGTTTATGACATTGATTGGTATGATGGTTTCAATGTTTTATACTTATCTCCAAACACATCAAGTTGTATTTATTAAACACCTATAGCTTTTTGTGTCTCAAAAAGATGAAAATGAATGAATCATAACTACTTTAAAAGGATCTGTACTTAGTGAATATATAATATCCCATGCAGTTGATAAATGCAGTATTATTATTTTAAAAAAGAAATGATAAGTTAATTAAAGTAATGCTTCTCCAGTCTCATAGCACAGGGAGATCAGCTTGGTGCTTTGTGACCAGCTAGAAGGGTGGGATGGGGGGGTGGGAGGGAGGGAGGGAGACACAAGAGGGAAGAGATATGGGGCTATATGTATATGTATAACTGATTCACTTTGTTATAAAGCAGAAACTAACACACCATTGTAAAGCACTTATACTCCAATAAAAATGTTAAAAAAATAAAAAATAAAAAAAAATAATGCTTCTCAAGCTTTTCTATTAATAAATCCTAAAGAGGGAATAAAAACTCTGAAAGCTAGGGAGGGGCCAGAGATAAAGATACAGACTTAGGGAACTTCAGGATTTAGATGGTGTCTAGCACATGAGGTTGCTAAACATGAGGTTTAGCACATACAGCTACTTGCCATTAAAGCTATAATTTTCATCACATATAAAAGAAGTGAGTCTCATACAGGTCGTGATCCTTACAATCAACTTGCTCATCCAATTCTTAAATTGCACTGTCACAGTGATTTTTGTTCCAATTTTTAAGAGTGTTCCTTTACAGCTGATGGTTGAGACTCTGGACCTTTGAATTAATATATGATTAATGAGTCATTTTTTATTAATAAGGTAAAATAATGAATTTCCATTTACCTAGTCAAATTTTGATCATTTTCTATGAAGATAAATAACAAAATAACCCAGAAGTTAAAAACTTTGACTTAGTTAAGTATATACCTTCCACTTGAAAAAAGTATTCCAGGTCACTTTCTATGAATTATAAATTTGGTTAAAAACTTTTTAAAAAGCCAAGCTATTTTTAAACTATTTATCATTTTTACTACTCTATTGATCATACTGAAAATAAATCATGAGCAAAATTATTCAAAACAAAATTATTCTCATTGAATGATATAGTGGCTGCAAGTGTGTTCAGAGTGTGTGCTAGCAGCCCTGCAGGGCTGCCTGTTATATCGATGTGTGTACAAGTCCCATTAGGTGCAAGTATCAATACCTTTTAAAAAAAACTGTCGGGCTTCCCTGGTGGTGCAGTGGTTGAGAGTCCGCCTGCCGATGCAGGGGACACGGGTTCATGCCCCGGTTCGGGAAGATTCCCCATGCTGCGGAGCAGCTAGGCCCGTGAGCGATGGCCTCTGGGCCTGCGCGTCCGGAGCCTGTGCCCCGCAACGAGAGAGGCCACAACAGTGAGAGGCCCACGTACCACAAAAACAAAACAAAAAACAAAACACTGTCCACAAAGAGGCGCAGATGTTATGTCAATAATTTAGAAATATGTCTGTAGTAAAATATTAATCATCTTACATATTCTTCACCAACTACAAACCTTTATTTGATTTTCATTTTGCTCAAGATGTTACTAACTCAGAAGTCTTCACCTTTGTGTAGACATTTCTGGTTTGCTTTGGATGTGATTTCCTTTACATTTATGCGTTAAAATACAATCCTTACCCACACTGAGATCAGCACCTTTTCATTTGTATTGCCCATTTCTGAAAGGATTTCAGTATTTTTTAACATTTAGCTAGTGGTGATATTTAATTTGTTCATAATTTATTTTGGTGTGTAGTGTAACATGACTCAAGTACTCAAACATTCAATAACATTTTGTGAATAATGTATCATTCTCTATGGTTTTATGATGCTTATATTTTTATTATATATTATCTTCTCTTTTTAATAAGTGCATTTCAGATATCAATTTAATTTCTTTGACATTGCACCCAATATTACTGTCATCACTATTGTCACCATATAATTTATTCTAATTACTGGAAGATCAAATCTCCTGGTCAGCTTTTCTTTTTTTAAACTATCTTTATATTGCTCTATTATCTACAGGCTGTTAGTATAATATGAAAACAATCTAATTTTGTTCTTTGCAAGTAACCTGGTTTACCTGCCTGTTTATATCTTTATTCTAGAAATTTTTTTAAAAAAATCTTATTTATTTTTCTACTAATTTACTAGTCACATTCAATATTTTAATGCATATTCAAGCTTAAGGTTATTTTTTAAAAAGTTCATGTCAGTGATGATCACTTCAAGTTGTTTTTTTTCATCTTCAGTACATCTAACTTTCTGTAAAATTGCACCTCCCTGTTTTTCATATGTATCATGTTTATCTCAAAATTTCTCCTTCTTGGTCTCTTTCCTCTATATTAGAAATGGCAGAATTTTCCCTCTCCATTGTTGATACTTGGTTTTTGTTTGGTTTTGTGTTGTTTTTTTGCCGTGTAAATTCAACTCTTTTCTGCCTCTAATAAATATTTCTGCCTCTAATAAATATTTTAATAAATAATTCTGATCTAATGCACAAAGTTGCCCTGCCTTGTTTTCTTACCTTTTCCAGCCATATGCACATCTCACTCTATGTAAGCCTTTAAAAGAATCAAATCTTCTTTTTCTGGCCATATACATTCCAAGTTTTCTTTTGTTGCAACACAGGTATGTTCCTACAGGTTCTGGTTTCTATAATAAATCTTTTTTCCCCCCACAGATTTTTCTCTGTATCTTTTTTTTTCATAAGTTAATGGTCATCTTTTTTTTTAATTCATTTTATTGAAGTATACCTGATTTACAGTGCTGTGTTAATTTCTACTGTACAGCAGAGTGATTCAGTTATACATATATATATATATATATATATATATATATGTATGTATACCTTCTTTTTCATCATGGGTTATCACAGGATATTGAATATAGTTTCCTATGCTATACAGTAGGACCTTGTTGTTTACCTTTTCCGTATATAATAGTTTGCATCTGCTAATCCCAAACTCCCACTCCACCCCTCCCCCACACCCCTCCTCCCCCTTGGCAACCACAAGTCTGTCCTCTATGTCTGTGAGTCTGTTTCTGTTTGGTAGATAATTTCATTTGTGTCATATTTTAGATTCCACATATAAGTGATATCATATGATATTTGTCTTTCTCTGTCTGGCTTACTTCACTTAGTATGAAAATCTTGAGGCCCATCCATGTTGCTGCAAATGGCATTATTTCATTCTTTTTATGACTGAGTAATATTCCATTATATATATGTACCACATCTTCTTTATCCATTCATCTGTAAATGGACATTTAGTTTGTTCCCATGTCTTAGCTATTGTGAACAGTGCTGCTATGAACATTGGGGTGCATGTGTCTTTTTGAATTATAGTTTTTTTCGGATATATGCCCAGGAATGGGATTGCTGGATCATATGGCAACTCTATTTTTAGTTTTTTAAGGAACCACCATGCTGTTTTCCGTAGTGGCTGCACCAATTTACATTCCCACCAACAGTGTAGGAGGGTTAACAGGCATCTTTTGATTCAACATTATTTACAAAAATAGACAGCCGGTCAGCAGGCTGTAGTTTTCTGACCCTTGTCTCTTGTTCAAGAGACTCTCTGAAAAACACAGACCAGTCAAAAAATAGGCAAGATCTGAACAGGCACTATGTAGAAGATAATGTGCCATTAGCCAGTAAGTATACAAACAGCTCAATCTCTCAAGTCACCAGTGAGTTTGTTATCAAACTCCCTCCCTGACAGCCCAGGAGGCCTTCAGGTACTTCTCCTAACAGGGCAGGAGGCCGCCATGCAAATGACATCAGTGATGAGAGCATCTTGGGGCAGCTCTCCCTACCCAGAACGAGGGGGCCTTCCCTGTCTAATCTTCACTTACATTGAGAGTATTCAGGACCCTCCTTGGAGCCCTCAGATACATGTAAAAACTGTATATCCTGCTGTTTAGGAAGTAAGGGAGGCAAGACCGCATCTGGTGAAATCACTGATACGATGCAGAAAAAATTTCCAGACCATCCTTCCTGAAGGTTAAATTCTTTCTTCATGAGAGGAGGACTGGATAATGGGATCGCAGAGCAGAGGCAGAGATTTCCAAAGTCCTTTCTGCTTGGTCAGCTGTAATATGCTTCCTCTGAACATTGCTGATCTCAAACATTTTATTTATTTATTTTTTTAAATAGATCTTTATTGGAGTATAATTGCTTCACAATACTGTGCTAGCTTCAGTTGTACACCAAAGTGAATCAGCCATATGCATACAGATGTCCCCATATCCCCTCCTCTTGAGCCTCCCTCCCACCCTCCCTCTAGGTGGACACAAAGCACAGAGCTGATCTCCCTGTGCTATGCTGCTGCTTCCCACCAGCCAACTATTTTACATTCAGTATTGTATGTATATCAATGTTACTCTCACTTCGCCCCAGCTTCCCCCTCCTACCCCATGTCCTCAAGTCCATTCTCTTTGTCTATGCATTTATTCCTGCCCTGCCACTAGGTTCATCAGTACCATTTTTTTTTTTTTTAGGTTCCATATATATGTGATAGAATACGGTATTTGTTTTTCTCCTGACTTACTTCACTCTGTATGACAGACTCTAGGCCCATCCACCTCACTACAAATAACTCAATTTCGTTTCTCATTGTATATATGGGCCACATCTTCTTTATCCATTCATCTGTCGATGGACATTTAGGTTGGTTCCATGTCCTGGCTATTGTAAATAGAGCTGCAATGAACATTTTGGTACATGACTCTTTTTGAATTACGGTTTTCTCAGGGTATATGCCCAGTACTGGGATTGCTGGGTCATATGGTAGTTCTATTTTTAGTTTTTTAAGGAACCGCCATACTGTTTTCCATAGTGGTTGTATCAATTTACATTCCCACCAAAAGTGCAGGAGGGTTCCCTTTTCACCACACCCTTTCCAGCATTTATTGTTTCTAGATTTTTTGATAAAAGCCATTCTGACCAGCGTGAGGTGATACCTCATTGTAGTATTGATTTGCATTTCTCTAATAATTAGTGATGTTGAGCATCTTTTCATGTGCCTCTTGGCCATCTGTATGTCTTCCTTGGTCAAATGTCTATTTAGGTCTTCTACCCATTTTTTAATTGGACTGTTTGTTTTTTCGATATTGAGCTCCATGAGTTGTTTGTATATTTTGGAGATTAATCCTTTGTCTGTTGTTTCATTTGCAAATATTTTCTCCCATTCTGAGGGTTGTTGTTTTGTCTTGTTTATGGTTTCCTTTGCTGTGCAAAAGCTTTTAATTAAGTCCCATTTGTTTATTTTTGTATTTATTTCCATTACTCTAGGAGGGGGCGTCAAAAAAGATCTTGCTGGGTTTATGTCAAAGAGTGTTTTTCCTGTGTTTTCCTCTAAGAGTTTTATAGTGTCCGGTCTTACACTTAGGTCTTTAATCCATTTGGAGTTTATTTTTGTGTATGGTGTTAGACAGTGTTCTAATTTCATTCTTTTACATGTAGCTGTCCAGTTTTCCCAGCACCACTTATTGAAGAGGCTATCCTTTCTCCATTGTATGTTCTTGCCTCCTTTGTCGTAAATTAGGTGACCATATGTGCATGAGTTTATCTCTGGGTAGTCTATCCTGTACCATTGATCTATATTTCTGTTTTTGTGCCAGTACTATACTGTCTTGATTACTGTAGCTTTGTGCTATAGTTTGAAGTCAGGGAGCCTGATTCCTCCAACTCTGTTTTTCTTTCTCAAGATTGCTTTGGTTATTCGAGGCCTTTTGTGTTTCCATACAGATTGTGAAATTTTTTGTTCTAGTTGTGTGGAAAATGCCACTGGCAGTTTGATAGGGATTACATTGAATTTGTAGATTGCTTTGGGTAGTATAGTCATTTTCACAATATTGATACTTCCAATCCAAGAACATGGTATATTTCTCCATCTGTTTATGTCATCTTTGATTTCCTTCCTCTGTGTTTTATAGTCTTCTGAGTACAAGTCTTTCACCTCCTTACACAGGTTTATTCCTAGGTATTTTATTCTTTTTGCTGTGATGGTAAATGGGAGTGTTTCCTTAATTTCTCTTTCTGATTTTTCATTGTTGCTGTATAGGAATGCCAGAGATTTCTGTTCATTAATTTTGTATCCTGCAACCTGACTAAATTCACTGATTAGTTCTAGTAGTTTTCTGGTGGCATCTTTAGGATTTTCTATATATAGTATATGTCATCCACAAACAGTGACAGTTTTACTTCTTCTTTTCCAATTTGTATTCCTTTTATTTCTTTTTCTTCTCTGATTGCCATGGCTAGGGCTTGCAAAACTATGTTGAATAAGAGTGGCGAGAGTGGACATCCCTTGTCTTGTTCCTGATCTTAGTGGAAATGCTTTCAGTTTTTCACCATTGAGTATGAGGCTTAATGTGGGTTTGTCATACATGGCCTTTATTATGTTGAGGTAGGTTCCCTCTATGCTCATTTTCTGGAGAGTGGGTGTTGAATTTTGTCAAAAGCTTTTTCTGCATCTATTGAGATGATCATATGGTTTTTATTCCTTAATTTGTTAATGTGGGGTATCACATTGATTGATTTGCATATGTGGAAGAATCCTTGCATCCCTGGGATAAATCCCACTTGATCATGGTGTATGATCCTTTTAATATGTTGTTGGATTCTGTTTGTGAGTATTTCGTTCAGAATTTTTGCATCTATGTTCATCAGTGATATTGGTCTATAATTTTCTTTTTTTGTGATATCTTTTTCTGGTTTTGGTATCAGGGTGATGGTGGCTTTGTAGAATGAATTTGGAAGTGTTTCTCCCTCTGCAAATTTTTGGAACAGTTTGAAAAGGATCGGTGTTAGCTCTTCTCTAAATGTTTGATAGAATTCACCTATGAAGCCATCTGGTCCTGGACTTTTATTTGTTGGAAGATTTTTAATTACAGTTTCAACTTCATTACTTGTGATAGGTCTGTTTATATTTTCTAATTCTTCCTGGCTCAGTCTTGGAAAATTGTACCTTTCCAAGAATTTTCCCATTTCTTCATGGCTGTCCATTTTATAAGCATATAGTTGTTTGTAGTAGTCTCTTATAATCCTTTGTATTTCTGCAGTGTCAATTATGATTTCTCCTTTTTTATTTCTAATTTTATTGATTTGTGTCCTCTGCCTTTTTTTCTTGATGAGTCTGGCTAAGGGTTTATCAATTTTGGTTATCTTCTCAAAGAACCAGCTTTTAGTTTTATTGATCTTTGCTATTGTTTTCTTCGTTTCCTTTCCTTCTTTGTCTCTTGTCTTTATTTTAAAGTCTACTTTACCAGATACCAGTATTGCTACTCCAGCTTTCTTTTGATTTCCATTTGCATGAAATATCTTTTTCCATCCCTTCATCTTCAGTCTGTATGTGTCCCTAGGTCTGAAGTGGGTCTCTTTTAGACAACATATATATGGGTCTTGTTTTTGTATCCGTTCAACCAGTCTGTGTCTTTTGGTTGGGGCATTTAATCCATTTACATTCAAGGTTATTATCGATATGTATGTTCCTATTACCATTTTCTTAATTGTTTTGGGTTTGTTTTTGTGGGTCTTTTTCTTCTCTTGTGTTTCCCGCCTAGAGAAGTTTTTTTAGCATTTGTTGTAAAGCTGGTTTGGTGGTGCTGAATTCTCTGAGCTTTTGCTTGTCTGAAAAGCTTTTGATTTCTCCATTGAATCTGAATAAGATCCTTGCTGGGTAGAGTAATCTTGGTTGTAGGTTTTTCTCTTTCATCACTTTAAGTATATCCTGCCACTCCCTTCTGGCCTGCAGAGTTTCTGCTGAAAACTAAGCTGATAACCTTATGGGGATTCCTTTATATGTTATTTTTTGTTTTTCCCTTGCTACTTTTAATACTTTTTCTTTGAATTTAATTTTTGTTAGTTTGATTAATATGTGTCTTGGTGTGTTTTACCTAGGGTTTATCCTGTATGGGACTCTCTGTGCTTCCTGGACTTTGGTGACTATTTCCTTTCCCATGTTAGGGAAGTTTTTGACTATAATCTCTTCAAATCCTTTCTCAGACCCTTTCTTTTTTTCTTCTTCTTCTGAGCCCCTATAATTTGGATGTTGGTGCATTTAGTGTTATCCCAGAGGTCTCTGAGATTGTCTTCAATTCTTTTCTTTTTTTTTTTATTCTGCTCCTCGGCAGTTATTTCCACCATTCTGTCTTCCAGCTCACTTATTCTGCCTCAGTTTTTCTGCCTCAGTTATTCTGTTATTGATTCCTTCTAGTGTATTTTTAATTTCAGTTATTGTTTTGTTCATCTCTGTTTGTTTGTTCTTCAGTTCTTCTAGATCTTTGTTAAACATTTCTTGTATTTTCTCAATCCATGCCAGCATTCTATTTACGAGATTCTGAGTCATCTTTACTATCATTACACTGAATTCTTTTTCAGGTAGATTGCCTATTTCCTCTTCATTTATTTTGTCTTGTAGGTTTTTACCTTGCTCCATCACCTGTGACATATTTTTTTGCCATCTCATTTTTTTTTTTTTTTTAAATGAGTGGGGCTGTGTTCCTGTCTTATTGGTTGTTTGGCCTGAGGCTTCCAACAATGGAGTTTGTAGGCTGTTGGGTAGAGCTGGGTCTTGGTGCTGAGATGAGGCCCTCCATGAGATCTCACTCCAATGAATAGTCCCTGGGGTCTGAGGTTCTCTGTTAGTCCAGTGGTTCCGACAGAGCTCCCACCGCAGGAGCTTCGGCCCGACCCCTGGCTCATGAGCCAAGATCCCGCAAGCTGCATGAGATGGCAAAAAAAAAAAAAAAAAAAAAAAGAGAGAGAACAATAACAAAGTAAAAAATAAAATTAGACTAGGAAACTAACAGATATGTTAGAAAGAATATAAGAATATAGATGAATCAACAACCAGAAGATACAACAGTACCACAGTAGTAAAAAAGAGGAGGGAAAAGAGAAAAAGAAAAAAAGAAAAGAAAGAAAGGAAAGAAAAAGAAAGAAAAGAAAAAAAAAGGGAAAAGGCCTTGGCTGTGGAGGGCGGGGCCTAAGCAAGGGCAAGGGTTGGGTGGTGGGCAGGGCCTATGCTCAGGACCCACAGGGCTTGAAAAGGGCCTGGGGGCTTTGGGGGTGGGGCTTAGGCTCAAGGAACAGGAAGGACCTAGGTTTGCCCCCACCCCTGGTCTCAGAGGCAGGGGACCTCACCTGGGAGCCCAGCAGGCTTCCTGGGCTCAAGTGGGTGGGGCAAACGCTCTCCATTCTTCTCCTGCTCCTCCCGGAGGGCCATTCCCACCTGCCTCTCCTGATCTCCCGGGCCTCCCTCCCTTGCCCCCAAGGACCCATGCGGCCTGGAGGGGGTTTTGGAGGAGGGGTACTGGCCTGGGAGCTCAGCAGGCTCCCTGGACTGGGTGGGCCAGGCGATCGCCCTCTGCTCCTCTCCTTCTCCTCCCAGAGGCCCCTCTCGCCTGCCTCTCCTGATCTCCCCAGGCTTAGGGGTGCCGATCCTGTCTGGCTTCCACTTCTCCTCCCCCCTCTGTCCCGCCATGTCCTACTGGTTCACTTGGGGGTTCCTCCCATCTCCTTGGGTGTCAGGGTCCCCCCCTTTGTATTTTTTAAGCATTGCACTCTTCTTCTAGGTTGTAGACTCTTTTTACAGAACCCAAGTTTTCATACATTTTTCTTATAGTTTTTTACAACTTCAGCTCCACTTGAGTGCTGACAGACTCTCTCTTGCCTTAAAGTTGAGGAAACTTAGATATGTCAAACATTCTTTTCTATTATATGTTCTGCTAATTATAAGGAGATGGATTTATTCATGAGAATTTCAAAAATGTTTTTAGTTCTTCTTTTACTCGAACGTGTGCATGCATCTGTAATTCTCTGGAAGAATGAACCATTTCTTGGGTTCCTTTTAATCAGCAATTACTGTTAATTTTGCTCATCAAGTAAAATTTCTCCTCTTCTTGTGCTGGACCCATTGCCTCCTTACAAACTGATGGTGTCAGGAGGAGGCAATGGGGTGGGAACAGGATGTGAATGGTTCTGGTCGCCTCAGCAAAAGGCTCTCTTCCAGCAGACACAAGGCTGTGGTCACGAGTCTGCATGGGCAGTGCATGCCAAACCATATTAGGAAAAAAGAGTTAATAGATTTTTTTAATAACCATCCTTTTTTTTCTTTCTGTATTATTCAGCTTAAAAAGTATAGCAATGCATTCACTGCTAATCTCAATCCAGATGATCTGTAAAGTATTCAGGGAATATTATTACCAATCTGTGAGATCACTAGTTTATATTCTCAATTTCCAATACTGCTAGAACTCACTGGTATTTTCATGAATGTTTCAGTAGAAAAGTATTAATCATATATGTATTTAACCACCACATCAGTCCAGATTCTGCCTTTTAATAGGCTGCACTTTTAAAATTTAAATTCGACCATATTAAATGGAATTTTTTTTCTTGTTTTTGGCAATGTGATTTTAAAGTTTGACAGTGTTGTTGATGTCGTTTTTATTTCACGTGTTCAAGTACTTTCTCTACATTTTTAGCTGTGTATTACTTCATTGTTTTGTGTGTCTTTTTAATTGGATATTTTTAAGTTAAAGATTTGGTTAGAGAAATGATTTACATTGCTTTGTCTACATAATCACTCTATTTCTACTTGTCAACCTGTGTTATTTTCTTAAATTTCCACTTAAAATATTATGACACTGATATCTTTGTCTTTAAGTTATTGATATCCAGAAATGAAGGTAATTAGGTTTGGATACCTTTGTTCAGTAAAACAAATGATAAAATAGGTAAAAATAAGACAATACATCCTAATAGAATCTAATACGTATTTCTGAATAATTTGATGATGATATTCGGTAGTAATTACTAATAACTGCTTTATTTTATAGTATGTTTGCCATAACTCCTGTTCTTAATAATAACATATTAAAAAGCCACTTTTTAATTAGATGAAATATATTACAAATAAAAAATCATGACCCATATTCTTAAGCAGCATGTTGTATGACATTTTTCAAAAGATTAAATATTTTAAAATGTAGGTTAGTATTTTATTTGTGTAATTGTTTAAGATTTTATAAATTTCTCCTAATCTTAGTTACTTTTAAAATTACTATTTAATTTATTTTAACTGCTAGTCATTTTCCAAATACTTCACTTCCATATTTTATTCTTATAAAATTTCATCATTAGTAATTTCCTCTCATTTATTGCTAATTTATTTCCTGGTAATTCCAAGGAGCCTAGAACAAAGTCTGGATCATAGTCAGAGTACAAATGTTTTTAAAGAATAAATATATTTTGTACTTTTTTCTAGACAACCCTTATAATACATGTTACTGAGAAACAACCCTTATAATACATGTTACTGAGAAACAACCTTTAACACAAATGAGCTTTCTGGAAAAGTAAAGTTTTTTTTTTTTTTTTCTATTCACTAGCTATTTTATTATGGTCACTCTTCAACCTTTAATTTTAGATTTTAAGTAAAATGTCTGTGCATCTTCTGTTACTTTATGTCAGTTGGATAGACACTTAACATCATTAAGTACTCTGTTGTTTGAAAATAAATAAATTCTGTAACACACAACTTTGCAACCTAGATGAAAAGTTGCCAAGGTATCTCTCTACCCCTTGTTATCTGTAACTAAGTAAGTTATCTAACTCCTGTCTGGCTTCAAAGTCCACAATGTTAGGCATATAAAGCTGTTTTTAATAACTAGTTTGTTCCCATAGAGAAGAAAAAAGTCCAAAATACAACATTAATTTTCACTGTTGCATTAGAACTAGCTTTTCTCTGGTCTTCTCATCTGTACTTCATTAAGTTACATTATGTGGTATAATGTTGCAAGTTTGAAAATGCAGAAACAGTTCAAGAAATTGATTCTATTTGTTCTTTCTGTTCAATAGACCTTTGATCTGAAATGTTCAATGGTGCCTGGCTGTTCCACGCAAGCCTCTTTTAAACCATTGTTCGCATTGTAATAGCCTTGTTATCAGGTTGTATGAATTAATTCCATCACATTAGCAGGAGGAAGTTATACTCGCACAGCACAGTCTAATAACTGTTTCATGTTACTGGCCAATTGACTGGGTAACAAGACGACATACCACGTTTATAATTCAGTTGTTTTGCAAGGTGGTCCTAATTTCAGAATTTCAAAATGACAATAATAATTTTTTATTTCCCCAGGACACCTTGCCTAACTGACTTTGGGAACCTAACAATGTATAACTGAAAAATGTCACAGTGAAGCGGGTCACCGCTCTCAGTAAAATTCCTGAATCAAGAGAAAACACAGAACCCCCCCCCAAAAAAAAAACCCTTTGGCACAATGAAACAACCACCCACAAAAAAAGAACAAAAGCAGACATCACCCACACACTAAAAGGCTGAAGGTCTGGGGGCAGACAGGTAAACTAGGAGAAATATCAGAGTTCTTCAGGCAGCTACTGTCCAACTTTGGGCTGACTTCAACTGCTAGAGAAAGGGGAGGAGATCCCAGGGACACCCCCTGCCCGCGCCCCTCCAGGCTGACTTCACCATCACTGAACTATTGATGATATAATCAGCAAGGGAATGGAATAACATATAATGTTGATGTTTCCATCACAAAGGGTTGACCCTGGTGATGGTGAGATGCAGTTAGACAATTAATTTGAAAACAGTAATTTCGAAACTGTTCAAATCTACATATTAACAAAATAATTACTGGACAAGTAGATTTCATTTCTCTGCTTGATTAGGTTTGTGTATGTGAAAACAGGCCCATTTATCTATTTATTTACTTTCCTACTTACTTCAGAAGATCCAGTGAGCACATTTCCCTAAGCTTCCATCTCTTCAAGTTATCAACCCCAGAGAGGTGACCAAGTCAGTTCCCCGATTCATTTGTGTAAGGCACCTTCCAAGTCTACACTTCTCTGATGCACAATTTCTTGGACACAGCAGTCCTCTAACAAACCAAATTGCTTGTGCCCATACTCTTTTGGTGATAATGCATGACTTCTTTAAATGATTGATAGGCTCTTTAACATCATTGTGTATTTGCTGAACCATTTCCCTTCCTGGTATGCCATTACATTGCCTCTCTTCCAGCCCAGCTCTTGCACATCCTTTACAATAAGTTCTTCCATGAATTCTTCCAAGTCTCATAGCTAGAATAGACTTTGCCCACTTCTAAACTTTTAAAGTAAGGATGTCGTTATATGAGTTGATGTGATAATTAAATGAGATAACTTAGGCAGAATGGTTCCCACAGAAAAAGCAAAATAAACATCAGCTATATTTATGAATACCATTTACTTAGCCAACTATTACTAATTTTATTATTACCCTTTACCAAGTACTCTAGTGACGGCTCAGCACTCTGTTGAATACTCCACATGTATCTTTCTACTTCTCACAGCCAACTCACCAAGTCTATAGTTTGCTTTGTTTCCAGTTTAAAAATGAGAAAAAGGATTTACAGAAGGGTTCGTTAACTTGCCTTATTTTGTGCAGCTCTTATGGCAAAGGTGAGGTTTAAACCACAGGCAGGTTGTCTCTTATCCCTATGCCGCTAACACTGAATCTTGCCTCTGAATGACAGTGTTGCTGTCTTTGTGCATATTATTATTGGTAATCTTTTTGTTAGACACTTTGCTTACTACTTGGCATTTATGCATGTTTTCATATGTCTATGCATTCTCTCTAATTACATTTTACATCTTTGGAAAGCAGGGGCCACAGCTACCCTCCCTCCCTCCCTCCCTCCCTCCCTCCCTTTCTTCCTTCCTTCCTTCCTTCTTTTTTAAATTTCTTTCCATGTCTGATGTAGTATCTTGCATAGTGATGCTCAAAGTTGTTTATTCTTTTCTTGTTATAATTTGGTATTTTACTAAAACATTGGCTCAGAATTAGGCACACCATCAAAACAAGCAAAAACTCGCAAAGTTGTAGAAATCCCGTCACTGGAAGCTTAACCACACCATCTTTTCATTCTTCTACTCACTCGGATGCCTTGTATTTCTGAGTGTTCTTCGTAGTTTTTTGGCTTATTTGTGTTGTTTTTATTGTTATTGTGGCTTGTACTTTGATACTGGGGTTTATTGAAATACTGCCTTAGACCCTTCTGAACTTCCAGTATGCCCAGGGAACCTAAGAGTGGAAATGAATTCATTCTTAGCCGTTTGCTTTTCAAATAATAAGAAATGAAGTAGTTTATTTTTCATTTGTTGCACACTCCTCAGTAAGAAAAAAATGAACAGTTTCATTACGTATCATTTGCTGCTTGTTTGTTCAGTGTAACTGGCAGACATAGCTTGTTTACTTTTTGAAAAATGAATATGAGGTAGATAGATTCAGGAAGTCACACCAGGATTCAGAATGTACCTCCTATGCCTGAGAATTATGTATGCTCTTACCACATGGATAGACCGTCTGTCTGGGTATTTGGACAGATAGAGCTTTTAAATCTTAAGCTACTAGCCATCTTTGGGCAACTTTCAAGCAGCAAGACAATAAGACAAATCCATAGGCTTTGTTTATTAAATTCATAGGCAAACCTTGAAATCAGCTCTATAGACCTACATGGTGCTTTGTGGACATAGCATTTATTTTTATCAACTAGATAATCATTGGACTATTCTTCTGTAGATCCAGGGTAAAATGGGCCATAATTTCTTCAAACTCTCTGCCTCTGCGTCCCAGTTTTTCTATTCCGTTATCACCAGCTTCTGTAGGTGTAGCTTCTGCCCGTTCTTTCCCTGTGGTTTATTTAGGGGAAAGTCCATAGAACATTTCTTTCTAATCTGTGAGGAAATTTGTGAGTATGCATCTCAGGGATCTCTCAAACGTTGGGCTCATTATCTCAGTATTTTTACACTGGTGGATAGCAGCAGGTCTGAGATGCCATGAGAAGTAATGACATAGAAATAATTCTGAAAACAATGCCTTCCAGGTTGTATTAGTGACAACTCATCTGTGTAGAAAACCTGACATTTCTATCCTAAATGATACCGAAATTTTAACTCATGTAGAAAGAGAGTGCCAAGATAAAACGGTACCAGGGGTGGCTAATTCAGTAGCTCAATGACATTATCAAAGGCATAGAGTCATTCCTTCTTCTTGTCCTGTCATCCCCTTGGTCTCCTTGTCTCACTCATGGCCACATGTTTGCTGTTGCTGGTCCAGATAGCCCACAAAGACCTGACGTGTATAACATGCAAGAGAAATGGGAACAAGAGTTGATTGACAAGGGAGGGCAGCTGACAGACCCCCCCAAGCTGGGGTTCTACCAGCAAAGAAGAAAATGACTTTTGCATAGGTAACAGTGCCTGCTAAATTAGTCTCCTGTTTTTGACTCTCTTTGGACTTTTTCTATTGTCCTTCATGTTTCCTACCCTGAGGGTCTAATTACCTGGTCCAAATGCAGATTTCCTTCCAATCCCGAAGGTGGAGTTCCACAGCCCCTCAGATAGTTCTATTCTGATACTTAAGATGAACATTTAACTGTTTCAATAATACTAAATTGACTAGTACAGCAATTTAAAAATATAAGAAATCTTCTTATTTATAGTTTAATAAAAATAACCTCTAGCCTCTTGGCCCAGAAGCCACTGCTAAATTTACAATTACATTTTGAGGTATTTTCTTCTTTGTACCAATCAATGCTGAAGACTTTTTTGGCCAGACTACACGTAGGATGGATTAAAAAAAGGAAGATTTAATATACATTGTAGATGCTCTTTTTACTCAAATAGCAGGGAATTTAGAACCCACTTATTTAAGTGCAAATGCCACCTCCTACCTAAGTCACTTAATCAGGAGACTTTAATTTCTACAATGGCTAAATTCAGATAATAATACCTGCCCCCTATCTACCTCTCTGGGAAGCTGGGCGGATTAATTAGATAAAGTATTTAAAGCTCCTCAGAAGTGTCATATGTAAAAGATGTTATTATTTCTAGGGAAGAATGAAGCAGTGTCTCTTTTATGGACAGTCCATGCTTCTAGAATTTTCCCCTCTTATTCATTCAGCTGAAGTGCCAATTTGGTGGATTTTAATTCACCACGTGAGACCCTTCTCATTCTCAAGTAGCTGTGCTTAAAGAAAAGATTTTCAAGTATTGCTTTCGATGATAGGAACCGTGTGTGATTCCTGAGTTTCTCTGAATATTTCATAGTATGGCCTTGCAAATTGGTATACATGCTAGAATCTGTTTGCATTTGTAAAAACAAGCAATGACTACATTGAAGACTGTGACCTGGGCCCTTTTTGAGGTCACACTCAATCCTGGTTTCTTCCATGAAGCGTCAGCCTATGATAGCAATCCTTACTGCTGTCCTTCCCTGAGAGCTTTTATGGCCAGAAGAGCCTTCACTGCTCAGTATAGAGCTGGTTCTCAAACATAGAACATCTGACTTCAAACTGAGACGTGTTTTGAATACACCAAGTTATTCAGAGGTTATTCGGCTTTGTACAGAAGGAAAGAAATCTCATCCACCCATTTACATAGAAATGGGCCGAGTCAGATCATTTTGGACATAGAAAGAAGACAGATTGAGAGCATAATCTTTATTTATTCCCAGAGGCACTTTGTGAAATAGTTTACTTTTAAATATCTTTTTTAGGCAGTAAGTTTTCCTATTTAGGTCACAGATCCCTACCATTTTCTTCTAGAATCCTCAGTTTTAGTTATACATTTAAATTTCTCCACTCTTTTCACCTCTAACTGCATTTTATGGAGGTTTAGCTATGCTTGACCTTGAAGGTATTTTAGTGGACATTGAGCACCTTTGTTAACTCTTAAGTTGATGGTTTGCTAGTTGAGAAATTCGTTTAGCAAGTCCTCATGTGTTCTAATGACTGCAGCTGTGGTTTGCTGTTAAAAAATCTGTGTTCTGTTTGGGGATGTGGAAGCTCATTATCGATGCAGCCGGGCCTGTTTCCCCACAGCAGGTTTTGAAGCAAGTGAGCAACTGTGTGTACTACTGAGCTTGGGAAGTGACTTGCTGGGGACATCAGTGTTAGCTTTCCCCCAAGCACTTTAGGACAGCTTTTGACAACCTTATATCACTCTTCCTAGAAATAAATTCAACCTATCATTCTTCACAAATCAAAACAGATAACTT
Source organism: Orcinus orca (assembly GCF_937001465.1). Classification (NCBI taxonomy): domain Eukaryota; kingdom Metazoa; phylum Chordata; class Mammalia; order Artiodactyla; family Delphinidae; genus Orcinus; species Orcinus orca. The sequence goes on from NC_064565.1 coordinate 33,988,956, forward strand.
CCTTCAAAGCAAAAGTGTACCCATAGAACTTTATCTGAATCTTGATTTCATATGTATGGGCTCTTAAAAAAAAAAGTCTTATTTTCCTCATACTTCTAGTTCTAAAGGAAAAGGATAGAAATGAGCATTGGATTTTACTCAGTAACTACATAATTCCAAACTTGCTTAGGCAGCCAGCCTTCCTTGCCTGGCAGTTCAGTATGAGAAGCAGCAAGAGAGGACATGGTGAGATTCTATCAATAGGGGAAAAGGCTATGCTCTTTTACTTTTCCAGAAGCATGGAGTAGAAAAGAAGATCAAGGGTTAGGTCATGTCTAGGTCCACTTACCACATGGAGAAACAATGGAGGGTACAAGAGAAAAAGAAACAAGAGAGAAAAAAAAGAGGGGAGGGTGCTCTTAAGACTTGGTAACACCATCCATTGATCCAGGTCATGTATTGGGTGCTGACCCTTCTGATCATAAACTCCTCGCCCTCTTGGTAGAAGCTGGAAATGAGAATGGGTGGAGATGGACCTGGCATGGGAGAAGGCAGACATGTTTCTTTCCCAATGTTGCTAACATGACTGGCCCTAGCAATGTCAACGTTATTCATCCCCAAAGAATTGTATGTCTATAGTGTCTTCTTTTGAAGCATTCACAGCCAAGAGGGATGCCAAGACTAACCTAAAAAGCTAAGTTTTAAGGATTTGATTAAGGGTTTGTTGAGCGGTTTTGAGAAGGAAGAATCGTGGTTTTGATATTCAAATATGTCCTTAATAACTTGCCCCATCAAAAGGTAGATATTGGCCAACTATTTATAAGAAGGAACCCACACTTCAGTTTTGATACAAAGAAATGGCAGGTATAAAAAGAGCACCCTCATTATTTGCTTAAAGATAGAATATTAGTAAGATATACTTGCAGTAAAAATGTAGTAGACAGGAATTCCCTGGTAGTCCAGTGGTTAGGACTTGGCACTTTCACTGCTGGGGCCTGGGTTCAAAAGCTGTGTGGCGTGGCCAAAAAAAAAAAAAAAAAATGTAGTAGAGTTACCGTATGTTGTACTTACTATACACTAGACTCTAAGGAGTTTATTTAATTTTACTGATTTAATCCTTACAATATCTGTGAAACAATTGTTATACCCATTTTACAGATCAAGAAAAGTAAGGCTCAGAGCGTTTAGATCACTTGCCAGAGGTCATATAATTAACAAGTAGTAAAAGCCAGGTTTAGAACTAGGGTGCTCCTGCTATAGGGTTCTTGATGTCGACTACTCTGCTATATATAGTGAAGAAAATTTTAAATGTAGAAAACATTAACTACTAATTACAGATATTCAAAATACATCAAATATACACATAGGAAGAATAGTAATCATGAGACATCATTAGCCTATGTTAATATAAAAGATCTAGAGCTGAAATAGAGTCTCTTATATGGAAAGTCTTAAGCAGTGAGTCAAAATCAAGAAGATTAGACTATAACATAGCAGGAGGACAATAATTGTTAGGATTTTTTGCAATTAAGAACATTTGCTTAAAAATAGAGACATGTTTCATGAGGTTCTTTTTTTTTTATTATTATTTATTTATTTATTTGGCTGCGCCAGGTCATAGTTGAGGCACGTGGGATATTTGTTGCCTTGTGCGGGATCTTTTTTAGTTGCAACATTCGGGATCTTAGTTGCGGCATGTGGGATCTAGTTCCCTGACCAGGGATCAAACCTGGACGCCTTGCATTGGGAGCTCAGAGTCTTAACCACTGAATTACCAGGGAAGTCCCTCATGAGGTTCTGAGACAGTTCGTGTAGGAAGCAGAGCCAAATAGAAGTGAAACTAAAAGAAGAGAGAGCCCTGCAAATTGTGACTATCCCATAGAAAACATGAGCCAACTGGAAATGGGCCTGAAAACCCATTTCTTGAACATTGTAGTGAAGCTGCAGGTTCCCTTCATGTTGACCAACTATGAACGATGGTGCTTTATTATGATAATAAAATGGCCAGTAGTGCATCATGGACTAATACATTTTATGAAAGTGTACCTGTGCTTCAAGCACAATTTTCATTAGCAGTTTATTAATGGACTCCAAAATATTCTAGTTTCTATTTTTAAAAATCCTACTATTAAGGTAAAGAAAAGAGAAAAACCTCTTACTTTATTCCTTTTTTTAATGCTTTTGGTAGCTGAACCCTGTGAAAGTGTTACCTAGCCAAAAATATTTTCGAAGTTGTTTATGAATCCAGTATTCATAAGCGTATGTAATCCTTTACTCTCAGACTAAATGAAATTGTGATAGATGGAATCCAATAAGGTTACCATCTACTACATAAAAGACTTCTTTATTTTAGTAATTCTTAGTTTTAGCAACTTTTCTTAAAGTCATCTCTTCAGTATCATGTTTCCAGTCCACTTGTAAATAAAATTTTGAATTCACAAGTTACATTATTTACTATGTAAATTTTATCTCAAGGAAAGTATATAGATTTGCAATATGTCCTCCTACCGACACACCTTTATTGCTTTAATAATAATGATTTTCATAATGATAAACTAATAATAGAAATACCATTTATAATGCATGCATCAGCTTGTCATTGTTCAACATTGTTATCAGGTAAATACTAATTCTCTCACTTTACATGTGAGAAAACTGGGATTCAGAGAGGCTATGTAACCTACCAGATTTCACATAACTAATAAATGACAGAACCAAAATCTGGACCCAGATTTGTCTGTCTTCAAAGCCTGTGCTCTTTCTACCCTGGCCCACTGCTTAGAAGTTTGGTCCTTTCCTGGTTCCTCCTCCTCCTTTACTTTACCTGTCATTCAGTGCTGCCTCCTGCTGATCTCCCCTGGTATTACACCATAGCCTGCCCTTCAATACAATCCAGGGAAAACAATCAGTTCTTGTTGGGAGCAGATCATTTAGGAGTATTGATTCTAAATTTGTCATTGTTTTCCGTGAAAGCTAAGCATAGAGTATAAATTGCCACTCACCACATAAAGTTGATGACTTTCTATGCCCAAATGATTGGACAATTTGTGATTTCACCCCTAGGAGTTATTTTGCTAACATTTTTCAAGGCAAAATGTTCAATCCCTGTCTAAAATGATCAAATTTTGCCCTGCAGCAAACTTGTAAATTTTTGCAAGGACTTGTGAAACTTCACAAGGCAAGAGATCAATAATTTCACACCGTTCTGTTCTCACTGCTTTCCTCAATGTACAGTATTTAGTTTGAAACCGCCAAGATGAGAAAGAAATTTAAGGGACAAGTAAGAAACTCCTTCCCTATCTTGTATAAATATAACTGCTATATTTATAATAAAGATGATCAATCTGTAGCCCAAAATTTAAAGAAAGGCAAAAAATTCAATTCAGATACAGGCATATCTCATTTTATTGCCCTTTGCTTTATTGCGATTCACAGATTTGGTGTTTTTTACAAATAGAAAGTTTGTGACTACCCTGTATCAAGCAACTCTTATCAGCACCTTTTATTTTTCCAACAGCATTTGCTCTCCTCTCACAATATTTCAAACTTTTTCATTATTATTATATTTGTTACGGTGATCTGTGATCAGTGATCTTTGACATTACTACTGCAAAAAATTACTACTCACTGAAGGCTCAGATCATAATTAACATTTTTTAACAATAATGTATTTTTAAATTAAGGTATATACATTGCTTTTAGACATAAGGCTATTGCACACTTAATAGACTATAGTATAGTGTAAACATAACTTTCATATGCACTGGGAAACCGAAATATTTGTGTGACTCCCTTTATTGTGATATTCACTTAATTGCAGTGCTTTTGGAACCAAACCCGCAATATCTCCAAGTTATGTCCATATTTTTAAAAATGCATTTTACCCAAAAAATTGCAAAATTACATGTTTCTACTCTTGTAATATCCTATTACATATATTCACATAAAAATATTTTTGGTTTTCTGCCTATTGTGCCCAGCACTCTCAGCCTATGTTGCAAATCAGGGTTTCAGCAAAGGTCCTGCTTGAGCTTTGTGCTGTTGTTATGCCGAGGCACCACGACGTTTTGTTCCTCCCTGGAACAATATTAAACCTTTCATTATTCACCATTAATTTTATGCATACCTATCTCTTTCCATGTTGAAAAACACCAGTAAATTCAAGCCAGGAAAAAGGTAGATTTTGTCACCCTCTTCAAAACTTCCGTGTATCTATCCAGATCCTTTTTCTCTGCCTGCATAATTGTGAATATTTCCCTAAGTTCAGCTCTTTCTCGTTCATTCTTCTTGCTGTCTAATTTCTCCTTCAAAGAACTCATCCATTTTCATGGCTTCAGCTCTGCCTTTACTCATATGATTCCAAAATCTCTATGGCCAATCTTTTCCTCTTGTGTCGGCACTAGCCATTTATTTCCAAATGTTCACTGGACATTTTCTACTTTGATGATTCACCCCTTCTTCCAAATAAATATGCATTCCACCCCCAAACAACCTTCTCCTTATTTCCTTTTTATTTTTGAGAATAGAAACATGTTTCCAATCACCCACACTTGAAACTTTGGACCAGGGCTCAAAAATGGCAAAACTTACATACGTACAAGGGACAGGAGTTCATTTACAGCAATATAGTAGGGCCAAGTGATGCTGGTTGAACTGGGAGCCCTGCCCCTTGTAACTCAGCGCCACCTAATGGTCACCATAGAGAAGGACAGGCCCAGTTTTTTCAGTCCTATTTTTCAAAGGAAAACATAAATGTAGATTTTGTTGTGAAATCTATCAAATATATTTAAATGCCGGCAACTATTAAACAAGATTAAACCCTTTGGAAGCACTGGAAATATGTATATGAGCATGTCTATCCCAAGGGCTGCCTATCTGTGACCATTTTACAGGCACTGAGCTAAAAGGCAATTAGAAAAATATAAATAAGTGAAAGATAACAAGTAGATAAATACTCTTGGTTATGGTAATGGTATAGAGCAAACAGAGCCAGTCCAACAGAGTGGAGGCCCAAGACCTTGGGCCACTTAGCACAGTGTTCCAGAAAAATGGGCTTAATTAATTTAACCAGTGAGATAACTGACATTGAGCTAAAACCCATAAACCTGAAATAAAAAATCATACATTCTAAATCAGTGAGAAAATAATACAAGAAGCCAGGAACTATACAAGGTGATCCTGATTCTCCAAAAATAAGCCACAGGTTATATTTCTTTCCTTCAAGGTTCTCCTAAGCATGAAAAACAAATTTCCAGCCTGAGACTGGTAGATTTCAGTGAACATGCATCCCACGTCTCTAATTCTTACTTTGTTCTTTTAATCTTTTAGAGATAATGTACATTTTGTTCTATCATAACAAAGTTATTGTAATAAACTTTTGAAAATAAATATTATAGACTTATCAAATTAGACTTTTGGAGACTGACTCAAAGATATATACTATACTGACAATATGCAGTATGCAATGACATAATGCAGTCTTTGACAGGATCTCTTAAGACATCAAAAAGACATGTGCAGGCCTGTGAGCCATGGCCGCTGAGCCTGCGCATCCGGAGCCTGTGCTCCACAACGGGAGAGGCCACAACAGTGAGAAGCCCGTGTACCGCAAAAAAAAAAAAAAAAAAAAAGACATGTGCAGATGAAACTAAGTACATATAAATTCAACTAATAGTTCCTTACAAAAATTAAAAATTTGATTTAATACCTCTACATTTGGGGCTTTTACTTGTAAACCCAATACTGACTGAGAAAATTAAAGAACTGTGGAAACTTAATTAATTCAATATTTTTTCAATATAGTGTAAAGGGTATTTTTTAAACATAAAAGAAATGAAAAGTATAAGCATACAAAACACCTGGTTAAGATTATACACTTAAACGCTCAAACTACCAGTGCAAAATTCATGTTAAGTATAAATTAGCTGAGTGACTGAATAAATAAAACCAAACTTCTATTTTGTGTGTGTGTCCTTTGGAAATAGACTTTTAGCTTCAAATAACTTTTTTACCCAGATCAGGTGGCAAATTGGTTTGATAAGAAATATCTTAAGAATGAGAATGGAAAATACATTATATGAAATACTGTGGTATAGGGGCTTTCGAATCTTTTCTGAGTTGTCGTTGATCTGTATGCATTTACTTTTTAAATTAGAAAACATCTAATATTTTGTGAGAAGGTACTTAATTTTTTAAATTGAGAAAATAAATTACCAAGTTAATATAGCATCAGTTTATTGTACTTCAAATTTCCAAAGCACAAGCATTTCAGAACACTGAAAGGCTATATTTAGAGTGAAATCTACATATTCCATACAGATGGAATAAGTCTATGAATATGTGTTGGTATCATTCTTGCCAGTCCTAATAAAACTCTATCTTTAGTGTGTTTGAACAAGACTTAAGTTATACATAAAAACTGAAACATCAAACCATTATATACCCTTTAAGTGTAGATAAAATAATTTTACATCCATACAATATTTTTAAATGTTGACTTTAGCAAAATCTTAAAAATCCCCTAAAATTTGAAATGAAAATTCATGATGCACAAAATTATGAAAGAAAAAACTGTCTTCTCTAAATATTCCATAACTTTTTTGAACAAAATCTCAGTGTTATGATTTAATCTTTCTCATTTACATTTGCCAAGTGTATCTGAGTTTACAAAGTGTTTTCACGTAGAATACAACATTTAACCTGCAGAGCGGCCTTTGTGAAAAGAGGGGTTATTATAATTTTAATGATGAGATAAGAGTCTCATAGAAGTGAATGACCATCCTCATCATCACACATCTAGAAAAAAATGGCAGAACTAAAGAGTAAAGCCCCAGTTTTCTGAATCCCAACCCAGAGCTCTCTTTCTAATAGACCATGATCTGCTCTGACAACTTCTGATCAGATTTCTGTTTTCCTCCATTCATTTTACACCATGTAATATATGAGGGCAATGTAAGTGTAACCATTTAAAACTTTTGAATTTCTCTTTTTTAATTGGGCCCTTGTTGTATTGCCAGCTTTGTCTGAGCATAACCGGAATGTGAAATCATGTTCATATTTGTGTGTGTATGCACGTGAGTACACACATACATATGTATACATGTAATGAATTCCTATAGAAGTAAATTTACTGCTTCCTTTTATTTTCTCTGACAGAAAGATTGCTATAGTTCTGAGAAAAGAATGTGGGGAAGAGGGAAATCTCAATAGCCATGTAGGAATCAAACACTTTAGTAAAATGGAAATAGGCAGGAAGACATTAGTTTATTGCAATGATTGTTCTTTTTAATATATAGTCAGGTGTGTAGAGCCCATTCTGCACTGTAAATGCATAATTCTTAGGAGTCTGAAGTTCTAGAAGTGGAATGGCATGACCATGACCAGAATTTTTGAGAATGAAACACTACAGTGAACAAATGTATAATTCTGTTACCTAAACTGGCATAAACCTACTACATATTAATGTAATTGTCTGACCATATATTTTATATAGCTTACTTTTATCTAATGTCAATATAAAATTTGTCCAAAAATATAAATTATATTAGTCGTTAGGAGGGAAGTCTGATTTTGACTTCAATGGAAAATGCGCTTAAAAAGATATTTGAAGAGGTCAGTCTTAATCTAATTATCTGGCCGTGTGCTTACTTATGACAAGTGCTTTCTTTCTTTCTCAAAATCCACCCTGTCTTCTGCCTGGCTTCACTGTAGCCTTAAAATCGCACTTTAGGACATCAGCTTGTCACCCTGAAAGGAACTGATATCCCCGATGTGTCATTGAAAGTTTGCTTCCAGAACAAAGAGGAAAATAGGATGGGCTCTCATGGGCTAGTTTAAAGAATCATCTGAGACTTTTGTTCTGTGTGCCTCTTCAGGGAAGGCTAACCCCCCAATTTAGCTCACTTCTTGGAGTCTGCCTTCTGTGCCGAGGGAAGGATGCTTAGTGTGTCATTTCTGCAAATTGACTTTCTGATTTTTCAAACTTTGGGAGACTGTATCAAAGTCATGATTTGAAAGATTATCTCCTCAAACCTCTGGCACTCCCTAATGGTTCTATAACACATTCACCCTTGCACGCAGTGCTCTCTGCATTGATGAGGGACACAAAGAACCAAGCCCAGTGTGAACCCACGTGGGAAAAAGTGCCACATGATTCAATAGTACATGAATCTGCCTCAGATGGTAATAAAAGGTGTCATGCAAGGCCACAGGCCATAGGGAGAGCGCCAACCATGTGTATGCACATTCAGTTAAGTCTTGTGCACATCCTGTTTCTCTTAACTGCAGACCAACCGTTTCTCCTTTGGAGTCACGTACACAATATGCAGAATGGTTATGCAGGAGAAATCCACGGCAACAGCACATACAAAGCTTGTTGATTTATTTGGAAAAATAAGTTTACCTAATTTTTTTTTTTATTTTTAACCTTTTAAAAGGATATATTTCTTTAGATTTACTTGATTCAAACTTGGAAAAAAAGAACAGTGCTGTACAGTTTTTTTAGCCATAGCTTATCTTGGCCTTTATGAATAGCTAAAGGCTATTCACTCTTCCCTTTAGAAAATTTGGAGGTATTTTTCTGTGCTGTGTACATTTTCATCCACAAGAATATTTTCTTCTCATTCTCCTAGATACCTTGGGACAATTATTTTTTCTCTGTAGATACCTTAAAGAACTATTTAAGACCCTATCCATTCCATCTACTCTTAGCCTCACCTGAAGGGCAAAATCCCTAAGACCTTGACACAAATACTGATAAATACATGGAATTATTAAAGGTGCAATCTCAGCAGAAAAGGATTGCTGCTGCCTTTATTCTCAGGGGAATACATATTTCACCCAGTAGCAAGACACCCAACCGCAGCTACGATCAGAAATCTCTGAAATGCCTTTAAGCTAATCATCTTTGAACATAAGTCTTTGTTGTTCAATCAGGGACCTTCTAGATGCAAGGCAAAGAAACCTTGCTTCATTTTTTTTTTTTTTTCACCTTGCACAAAACAGCATCAAGCCTGTCACTATACCAGTAAGGTGCAGTGATCTGTCAACATTCACCCCTGATGAAGACAGTGAGAGAAATCCGGAGCTCCAGAGAGTTCAGGAGAGAACCAAACAGAGTGTTTGCAAAAGAGCATTTTTATATGTTTTCCTGTGACAGCACTAGTTTAACAGAAAATAGTTGGAGTGTGCCAAAAAAGGGGGAAAAAAATGAAAGACAGTAGTAGTAGGTTAGGCTAGCATGACATGATGGATCTGGGCTATGACAAACCGAATTGGAAAAAAGCTTCCCTGGGGACCAACTATACCAGGTTTGCTGAATTGTATTTCTTGATTTCTTACTGTGCAACAGTGCTTTTTACTGTTAGATTGACTAGGCTTCAGAATATTTTTAAAATTGTACAAATCAAAATCCATGTAGCTTAAAAATGAAGGATGTAAAAGGTTTAGGAGTTTGATGTATTGAAAGGCATTCTGTATTCCCTCATGTGAGTGTTAAATATACACTTTGTCTGTTTGATGAATTTTAAATCTTTGTGGAAGGCAGTACACTTGATAACCGTTTACAGGGCTGAAAACCCTGGTTGGAAAGAAGGATACAGGCTGCAGAGATTCAAAGCTTCTTCCCTCTTATCCCACCCAGATGTGCCCAGGAATTACAACACGCAGCCTCTGTAGGTTCTCATTTGTTCTGAGTTGTTTATATAAAGGACAAGTAAAGAAACCTTAAATCTGGGGTCCTCTTAACAAAAGTATGATGCCTTGTTCTTATCACGTATCCTTTCAATTCATACATAGTGACTTTCACACACCCTAAGGTGAGGTCGAAAGAAAAATAAGAAGAGGGAGAAGAATTATTTCACAGCTGATAAATTTGTCAAATCTTCATATACTGCATGACATCACATGCAGTCTGATCCTTTAAATAGCCACACCTAAAAAGCTTTGAATGAATATACCTAAATGAATGGACTATATTAGCTACTCAGACAACTTTAGGTACTTGAGCTACAGAGGCATAAACAATTTGGGTCCTGTTTTCAAGGAGTTTGCAACTTATTTGAATAATTCATGAAATGGTCAGAGTGCAAAGTGATATTGTACCAAGTGACACTGAAGCTCAAAGAAGATAGCAAACTATCTATTGGGCTCAGGCAAAACAACTCCATAATTTTCCCCATCAGCTGTTCACATCGAGGAGAAGGTGTTGAGAAAGTGGTTGGTGAAAGTGAGTTTTGGTTGAGGATTAGAATATATAGACAGAAGATCTAAGCACTGAGTAAATGAGAGCTAAATGATAAGACGTAGGTTCAGAAAATATTCAAGTTGGAACCACATACTGAAATGCTTATGACTGGTAAAGACATAAAATGGTATGGTTTAAGTGCTGAGGAAAATGTGACAATTATACACTGGAGTTTGCTTGTCCTATCTGAAAAACAAAAACAAAAACAGCTGCTTTTCAGCTGTAGATCATTGATGCATGCAAAAATATGAAACAAAATTGCCAAATCTTCTGCATTTTTACATGAATCTCTTGATTTTAAATATTAGCAACTTATTTTTTAAAATTTACACATTATATGGATCAAATAAAATGTACCTGAGACTTGTGTTTCAGCCCATATACTTTCAGTTTGTAACCTCTATTCATATAAAGACTCAGCTTGAATTGTGAATACACAATGTAGCAAGTCTTTGAGTTTGAGAGTGTGATGGGTGAACTAATTATGACTCAAATAGTTTTAGGAGTAGATATCTGGAGTGGGTAGGACTGAAGAAATAAAAGGGATTTGGAAGTCAGGCAAACAAAGAGATTATTGGAGAGATGATTAAAGTAGCTGGGATGGTAGCAGGTGACAAGGTAGAGAAGAACAGCATCGGCCGGGTGTTGACATCAAGGAATATGAAAGATTTGTCAGAGAGAAGGAAGCACACAAGGTGTTATAAAGTTGCCAAGATATTAACAGTGAGGGAGAAGCATTACTGTTCTGTGGCCTGACATTGAGCAGGTCACAACGAATGCCCAAAGTCTAAGCAAAAAAAGGTGAGAATTACTAACAAGAGCAACAAAGAAAGCCTTAGTGAATTTGACTTGGTTTGATAATTTCTATCAAAAATATATCCAATCAGTTGGTTAACTGAATTCAATTTATTTGCAAAAATATACTAAAGAATACATTTTCTAAGATATTGGATTAAATATTTTGGAAGGGATACTGGGGGCAACAGTGAATATAAAGATGTATAAGACACTCTGCCTGTCCTCAAGGTGTTTAAATCTATATGGAAAGCAGCAGATACACACACACACACACACACACACACACACACACACACATCCCTATGTGTTTTACTTTGTTTTGTTAATGCTAAGTGCTATGACAGAAAGGCAAAGCATTCTTGTATAGTAGTTCAAATTCAAATGATTGTTTTTGAAGGATTGTTTGAATTGATGTTTTCTGATATCTATATATAGATATCATGTGTCAGAGCTCTCCAGAGAACCAGTGATATGTGTGTGTGTGTGTATGTGTATACATGTCAGATACATATACACATATATATGGAGATTTATTATGAAGAATTAGTTTCACGTAATTATGAAGACTGAGAAATCCCTTGTTCTGCCATCTACAACTTGGAGACCCAGGAAAGCCTGTGGTGTATTTTAGTTCAAGTCCAAAGACCTGAGAACCAGGGAGCCAATAAATCCCAGTCCCAGAGAAGATGAGATGTCCCACCCCAATCAGTAAGGCTGGAAAATAGGGAACAATTCTCCTTCCTCTGTCTTTTGTTCTACTCATGCCCTCAACAGATGAGATGATGCCCACTCACACTGGGGAGGACAGTCTACTTTAGGGTCCACCCATTCCAATGCTAACCTCATTTGGAAGCACTCTCACAGGTACACTTAGAAATAATGTTTAATCTGGGCTCCTTTTACCAGTCAAGTTGACACAGAAAATTAAACATCACACCATGTAACAGTGTTTTTGCCTGTTCTGAAGAATTGCAATGCATTATTATCTGGTGGGTTCTCTTCTGAAAATCCCAATAGCAAGCCAGAGTGGGTGCTCTGGGAGGGGTCTTCTTTTCTTGCCTCTTTTGTTAAGACCTGACTCAGGTTAGCACTCAGCAGATGTACAGTTTTAACTAGGATGAATTGATTTGAATTCCAGTTGACTCAGTTTGAACCTTTGCCCTCCATATCTACCCGTTTTATTATTGCCCTGCTTGGGTCAAAGCCCACCTCCCTTCTCTCCATCAAGGTTGGAGCTGAGACTATCACTAAAAAGCATATTCTATGTAAAGGTCTCCAATATCCTTAAGAGTTGTACTTGGATACTGGGAAAAATCAACTAGAAATTCATTTAGATAGATAGACACGGCATGTTCTAAAATTTCAGAATAAAAATACTTTAGAAACTGGAAAGTTTCAAAATACTTTTAGAAAGCTGTGGCTGCTTCTCAAAGAAATGTCCATTTCTCAGTGGTGCTATTTGACAGTCGTAACCAAGTGCCCCCAAATTAATAACAATGAGTACAAATAACATTTGGCTTTTCTATCCTATAAGCACATCCTATTCTTATTTTGAAATTCAGTTGCTTGGGCTTTGCAATGCTTTACCAATTTCATCAGACATTTGGGGCAACTTTAGCTTCCAGCCCATAACTTAGAATATTGTAAAAGGAGAAAGTTAAGATAAATCTAATAGTTTCCATATAAGTATTTTTGCTGTCTTTAAAGTTAAATTAGTTACTTTTTAATGCACTTTTTCAATTTATAATGCAGGAAGATGCCAATATTACTCAATTATTTTGATCCATTTCCATCTTAAACTATGGAAATAATTGTTATGCCACCCCTACTATTCATTTACTCTTAGATTGGTATCCTCTTTGGTTTGGTTTTATTTATGTGTAAATATGCAGAGTTCAAAACTTGTTAGTCGCAACACTAATAATGTTATTTATATACTTCACCTTGTCCATTTAAAATGGATTGTTCTATTTATAGAGTAACAGCCTGTAAAATTGAATTTAAAAATTTAATAGAAAAGACAGTCCTTTTAAAAATTATTATGATAGAAAGATGGGTAATTTTTGTTCATAAATTACTCACAGAGCAACTTTTTAAAAAATCTTGTTTTTAGTTCCAAAACTTTAAAATAGTCTTATTGATTTTTAAAAATAATTATTTATGTAAATAATTCATAGCAGAGTTTTCAGTATTTGAAATATAAATTCTTATAATAGGAATTTTACAAGACCATTAATTTTAGCAGGGCTGGGAAACACAACTATAATTTAGGAGCTATTGTTGATTGTTTCTAGAAATAGATATTGACCCCATTAGTTTTAAGTGATAACATTACTAAGCCAAGTATTAATCCAACAATACCAGAATTACTGATTTTAATCAGCATTTTTATTCAAAACCTTCCTTTAGCACTTAAATTTCACTTAGCTTGTCATACATAAATATAAGTGTAAAATTTCAATAAATTATCTTAGAATTCTCATTTTTAAAGTTATTACAAAATTAATGCCTGCAGAAGCTCCAGTGCCTAAAGTCTTTTGTTTGTTACAGTCACTTTAGTATGCATTTTGGCTCTGGTGGAAAAGATGCCACCCTCTCAGACATTGTTTCATTAATCAAGAGGGTATCCTCGGGGTCCAGAGAAGCCTCGTGGCGCAATAATCAATCCCTGTGTCATTTAGTTGTTATGAAATTCTCTCAAGGAGAGGAAGTCATCATCATCAACAATAGCAACAACAAGCATAGCAGCTAACATTTACTGGGTCCTCACTATGTGCCTCACTATGTGCCAGGTATGGTTCCTTGACATGTATCAACATATTTAGTCCTCACAACCAATGAAATGGTTTGGAAAATGATTTTGTGAAGTTTGTTAACTGCATTTACAACTGTTAAATATTTTCACATACAGCATGTATGTCTCCATTTGTATTCTTGTTTTGAGACCCATAGATGCTAGGGCAGGGGGTGCTTAATGAAGTCTACTCACAAACAAATCTGCTGTCACCAACAAGAGTATAATTTGTGTTCATTTTGGAGAGGTTAGATTAACACTAATTTTGGAGTTTAAAACCACCTCAGTCCATCAGAGATGTCAGGCTTTGTTGACGATGCATAATTCCACAAGCACCTGATGAAAGAGACAAAGTATCTCAGAGACGGGTCTTAAGGCTGGGTGTCTGGGAGGTAACTAAAAGTATATATGTGTTGCAAATATTAAGTGGTAAAAGAATAATGTGACGATGGGCTGTTCATATTCAAATCTGAATTTAGCTATTGTTTGGCAACAAATGCTTAAACACCACCCCAAGAAGAGCCCAAAGAAAAACCTTCCCTTTTTTGCTTATTCAGTTTTTTAATTCTACACTTAAAAGTAGAGACAACAGCAAAATCAATGATATTTTGGGGGTTACTATATAAAACCATTTAAGTTCATTTGATGAACATTCATTAAAGCTCTGGGAACTTAACTCAATGGTAAACTGGTCTTGCTCAACTATTTACTTAAAACTCCTTTGGTGTTTGTCTTGATGATAAACGATTGTCTCCATCTAAGCCTTCTTTTCCCTTATACCTGAATCTTAATAAGCACCTTTAAAGATCCTAAGACAGTCTTTGCTGTAACTATTGCATATTTTGGAACCCAGAACATTTAAACGTATGGATGAGTTGAGAAGCACTTGTGAACTATTCAGTATTTTGCAATTTTAACACAAATTTCTCAGAATAAAAGCACTAAGTTAGCAGGATAATATTACCAGATGTATTTACTTGGTGCTTCTGAGACTTTGGTATTTTATGGGTTAATAATTAACTTTTGGTAATTATTGGGCTTCTTTCCAATTTACTGATGGACAATGGTGTTAGTTAGGATATGGGCTTCTTTCCAATTTACTGATGGACAATGGTGTTAGTTAGGATAACTGCTACCTGCTGTAACAAACAAACTCCACCCTAGATAATTGATCAAATAGAATAGAATGTTACTTTTCACTCTTACAAAGTCCAGCATGGGCATTGCTGATTGCAGGCAGCTTTCCTGTGGGCAGTCAATCAGGGACCCCCAGAGTCTTCCCAGAGGATGGACCCAGCATCTTTAACATGTGGCTTCTAAGGTCTCTGGGTACATCTGCATCAAGCCAGTGAAAGAAGCATGAAGAAGAGGAGGGGCACAATTGGACTGGAAGCGACACACATCACTTCTGCTTATGTTTTATTGGCAAAAATGTGATTCACCGTTTAAAAGCAAGGGGAGAGGGCTGGGAAGTATAGAATCTAAGGGACAGCACTTCTGAGCGATAAGTGTGTACTATGGAAGGGAAACCACACATATTTGGTATGGTTATCATCATCTGAAGGCAATCCAGAAATATCAGTGATTACCCCCAAAGAACCCTGGGCTGGTGCACTGACCAGTGACTGAAGAGTCAACTCCCCTAACATCCAGCCTAAGTTAAGGCTCTAGGTACTACATCGCTGGTTTCCAGCCAGTGGGACTCTACATTCAAACAAGTGGCCTCTACTTAGAAATCAGAGGGAAATTTAATCGAATACTAAGCTAATGAGAAGGAATTTAATCATAACAAAATAATAACCCACATTTATTAGCATTCACTATGTTTTGGGCATTGTTCTAAGCACTTTACATATGTTAGTTTAATTAATACTCCAGATGACGCTAAAGGCAATTATTCTTATTTGGCCCAGTTTACAGTTGGGAGACTGAGGCACAGGGAAGGGAGTAAATTCCCCAAAGCTATATGGTAAACATCAATTAGAATCTAAATTCAAATCTAGACAATCTAATTCTATTAGACTATCTTATCTCCCATGAAAGATAGAAAAATACCATTTGAAAAGAAAGGGGAAAATGGGGAAGAACAGTTTCTTCCTGAAAGAAACTTCCTCTAATTAGACTTTGCTTAGGTTACACCTTATAATTTTGTACAATTCACTCCCAGCCTGCAGACTTCTGTCCTTTTCTCCACAGGATGTTTTCTACCTTGTGCATGTCATGTGGGTTCAGCAAAGGACTGAATTTTAAAATGACCTCTAACCTCAAGGAATTTGGATTCTGTTGAGGAGGAAAGAGATTCTAAAATAATAGAAAAGGACAGTCAATATTAAAGGACAAATAAAAGGCAGGCGATAGGATTTCCAGGAAGGGTGGGAATTTTCAAGAAAGAGTTTATGAAGGATGAAGGTTTTAACTGGTCCTTAATAAATGGGCAGAATTTCATGAATAGAAAAGTACAGAAGACTTCAAAGGAGAAGGATGATGGGAACAAAGATTTGGGTGGATAAAGGCAGTATTTGTAGCAGCATGGCTGTAATAGAAGGCAATTTTGGGAATTTGTGAGAGTTATATCTTTAACCACTTTTGCTTTAGAACTTATTTTTGCATATATTTTTAATTCAATGTAACCATCTGGTAAGACCTGGCACTCGATGATTTGTTGCAGTAGTAGTGTTTATCTAAGGAGCTACGTATGTAGGCACAGGAAAATGAATACTGGGTTCTGGGAACAAAGACTGGGGAGGGATTTCCAAACAAATGCCACCTTCTACTCATTTCAACAAGTGTGAGAGTTAAGGAATGTGCTTCACTGCCATTACATTTCTGGGTCCCCAGAGCTTCTTACAGAGAACCTAACCAAGACCTTGGGGTATTCAGCCTGTCCTGCTTCTAAGTACTTTTAGAGTAACTGACCATTCTTATGTACCTATGTCACTTCTCAACTCTGCTTTCTCATGCAGCGAACACTTCATTCCTCCTTCAAATCAAGGGATGAGCCCCTGGAGGACACTAAGCGAGTTCTGAATTCTCTGAGGAGCCACCTCTGACTATGACTGTTCTTCTTTGTCAATCACAGAGCACTTCCAGTGCCATCATTGCTGTTTTCAGTATTATGTTGTTGCTGTAGGCAACATGAAACTGACAAGGGATGGCACGGAGAAGAGCTGAAAGGGCACTTCTGTTTTTTTGATGCATCTGACACCTGTAGTTACAAGAAAGAAAACAGCTTTCTTAAGCATATTGCTGGGTGACGTAGAAGGTGAAAGATGATTTAGAAATAGCTTTTCAATGCAACAGCACAATAGAATCTAAACTGCTTCTGTGTACTTCCATCCTGAGAGTATCTTCCTAAGTAGAAGCAATATGGTCAGGTAGTTTCCTAGGAGTCTCTGGATAGAGTTAGGCTTCAGTGAAGACCCAGTCTAACCCTTAGAATTTAAGTATGTACTAGTAAAACTGTCTTACCAGTACTTACTTTTATATATCAGGCTCATTATGATGAATGCAAGAAGCATGGTGAGAAAAGCTTATCATCAGTCTTACTCACAAGCACTGGAGGAGAAAGAAAGAGAAAATCCTCCTTGTAACCTTTTGCATGTCTCCTAAACCATGGCAAGAAAGAAAAACTATGATTGTTGAAATAGAGGTTTACATCCCAGGCTAGGACAAATATTCAGCATAGAGCCTCAACATTTCATATATATGCATTTAAGTAATAATAATAAATACAAAAAAAGTCCACAACACATAGGACTATAATTGAGGACTAATTAGGTGCCAATTTCTAGGCCATATGTTTTGCAATGCAGTATCTCATCTAATTTTAGTGAGAAAGGTACTATGCACAATTGTTATCTCCCCTTTACAAATGAGAAAATTAAGGCATAGAGAAATTAAGTAGCTATCCAGAGTTGGGCAACTAATGACACAGGACTTCTTATTCTTCCCCACAGGAGCCCTGCATTTTAGAAAGATTTCTCTTTGCATTGTCTCACATAGAAGCATCTTATTTCTACCTTTTACTCTACCACTCCTGTACATTCTTATATAGCTTTGTAGATTACCATTTTTATTCTTAAATTATTGCACTGTGTTCACAGGTATAATTATCTCCAATTGGAGGGGAGTCTCCCATATTCCCTGGCAGATATCTGGTTATTAATTGCTTAAAAATAGATAACTAGGGCTTCCCTGGTGACGCAGTGGTTGAGAGTCCGCCTGCCAATGCAGGGGACACGGGTTCGTGCCCCGGTCCGGGAAGATCCCACACGCCACGGAGCGGCTGGGCCCGTGAGCCATGGCCGCTGAGCCTGCGCGTCCGGAGCCTGTGCTCCGCAACGGGAGAGGCCACAACACTGAGAGGCCCGCGTACTGCAAAAAAAACAAAACAAACAAACAAACAAACAAAAAAGATAACTGGAGTTGATTTGTTCTCTATCACTTCTGTCTATAGATCGTACCATCCACATGTATATTATTATACGGATATTGGTACTTCAGTCTCAGCTATGAATTTCCATGTGGAAGGATTAGTAAAAAGGTAATATTAGGATTCCACCTCAAATGGATGTAATCCCTAGTTAGCATCTTAAAATACTTAAACTCCTTATTATCCCCTTAGCACACCATGGTATTGACAGAACTTTGTTTTACCTTATCATTATAACATCATCTCTGAGAATTTCCACTTGTATCATTACAAGATGATTATGACAGCTTCACTAAGCCTCATTCATGTGAATGGAAAATTAGTGCCATGAAGAAAATTTCTAATAATTATTTTCCAAGACATATTGGTACTTTTCAAACTTAAACTCATTAAACTGATTTGAATCTCATTTCAGCAAATCCATACCAAGTGTTATTAAGTTATTCTCATACTACTTTTAGGTAAAGATTTAATCAGGAAATATGTTACTAAAATCCATATGCATAACCTTAATATCATCACATATGTGGCAATGGTATATGTGGATCTCAATACTTCCAGAGTAAGTCTCAAAATAATTATATAGTAAATTAAATTATCAAAATAATCAACAAGTAAATAGTACCCCAGATACTGTGCTAGTTGTTCTACATTCATTATCTTATTTAACATGCACAACCTCCCCATGAGAATTTTGTCCACATTTTACAGATGTGGTAATTGAATGCCAAAGATGTTAAGAGACTTGTTCAGAGTCACATATACAGTGTGTGGCAAGAACCATTTGCGGATATGCTTCAAGATTCTAAAGTTCTTACTCTTTTAACTTTCACATGTTAATTCACATTTCTAGTACTGGGTCCTCCTTCCATTGTTTTTTTAACATAAGAAAAAGAAAGAAAGCAGCTAATGATGAGTCTTATATAATAAAAAAGAAGTTCTGAGTTTTCATAAGTTCTAGTTCAAGATCTAAAAATTAATAATTTAGGAATAATTAGATTTATTTTCTCAACTTATTATAAGAAATATTTGAACAAATACATATGCAGTAACTAAAATCAATATGCAAAATGCTTTATGCAAGTCTACATAGAGAGGCACAGAGAGAGTAAAATCTCACCGCTCTGAAAAATTTGGAGGGGTAGCTATATGTTCCCAGGGAGAAATCAATCTAGAAAGTCTTCTTTTTCTCCATCCTATACAATAAAAGCCTATAGAAACCCTTGCAAAGGCAGCAGCAAAGTACTTTCTATCATACACAATGTTATTTAATAGCATTTGATAAGTTAAATATCTTAGATTATAAAGGGAAAATGATTGAATTCTGTGTAGACAAATCAGAAAGCTTATTCTTAAGGGAACAGATGTTGAGCACTTTGGGGCAGAAAATCTGGGAACTTTCTACAGGAGTGTTATTAACTCAGTACTTATGTTAGAATAAGCCAGACCTGCTTGTGCCAGTGTGGCACTTGGAAGCCCATCATTCAGTTTGGTCAATAGATTAAGCACATTGAAAGATTTAAATCAAGTAGAATGGGATCAGATGTGGCCATACGGAGGCAAAATTAATAGGTAACACTCTATCCTATGTAACCATAAGTTTTTCACACATAGTAACACTCAATAAATTGGATATACTTCATTTTATATATGGGTTCAAATTATGTCTAAGTATTCACTTTGTTACCTGTATAATATTCTCAATGTATAAGTTGGTGTCTCCCTAACTGGTATAACAAATAGACCCAACATGTGTAATGACTCAACCAAAACAGACAATCTGATGATGAACTAGAACATAATTACAAACATTCTGAGGTGGGGGTTCTTGAACAGGCAGCTCTCCCCCATCTCCCGTTGGATAGGCAGTGATTCGGGGACCCTAGCCCCTTGCATCTTGTGGCTCTGCTTGCTCATGAGCCTCATTATTGTTGTCCAGAAGGAGAGAGTATAGTTAGGGCACAGCAGCTGCTTAAAAGCCTTGTCCCAGAAACTGGACACATCTTATCCTCTTATAGTCCAATGACTAGCACCAATACATGGTCATAACAACTGCAGAGGAGGCTGGGAGATGGCGTACAGTTGTGTACAAGTTGGAAAAGGAGAACACAGCTTTCTCAACTGCATTGTATATTAAATTATTACAGGATCTATATCTAACAGGGAAGTACCAAACCAACAAGTGTAGCAACTGCATCATTGTATTGATAGAGTTACTATGTTGATAAACACTTTAAAATATGTACTGAAAGTCTTCTAACACTTGTGATAATGAGTCAAGCCTCAACATGAACTCTTAAGACAACGCCTTTGTTTTTTTACTGTCATTTTTGTTTTCCCCAATTACTTATTTTTGGCTAAATTCTAAATGGGTGAATTTGATGAGGTAAATTTATTTGTTTGTTTGTTTATTAGATCTTAGATCCTCAAAGGAGAGCTGTTAAATGTTTCCAAAATAATAGGTTCTGAAGATAAAATAACAAAGTCCATTTATCAGCTTTGTCAATTTATCATTTTCCTAAAGATGACAAGAGCACTAATTAAAAAAAAAAAAAAAGCAACAGTCAATACGTTATGAACACTATCTCCACAGGTAACTATGATGACTTTATAATGGATAAGATATACATATCAACGCTGTTATCTCCTTATAGTATCTTCATTCTTAGAGTTTGACATGGGATATTTTTAAATGCAAAATTGTTTGATAATGAAATTGCTTAATGCTAATTCAGCACCACTTGTGGGTTGAAAATAGTTACAATATTACAATAAATGTGTGAGTTGTTTATGTATACACATATATGGATATGTATACAAATGGAGATAGATAAATAGATAAGTTGATAAATATGAAGTATGAAGTATGATAAGTATGAAGTTGCTATTTCATACATAGATAGATAGATAGAGTGTTCTTTAAAGGTTTTAAATAGTGAATATGGTCCCACTTGGTTTATCCAATCAAGTAGTGACCAAGGTGATTATATATGAAAAATTAGGAGGTTGAGTTTCTAAAATCCAGCTATGTTTACTTTTAGACTCAGTTACTTACTATAAGCATGACCTTGAGTGAATTTTAATCTCACTAATCTTAGTTTCTTCACCTGTAAATAGACCTAATAACCTCTCCTACATAGGCATGTTGAAATTGTCACCAGAGATAATGAATGCCAAGTGCTTATACTGTGCATCGTTTGTGTTCCACATCCATTAGTCTCATCCTCATTCCTTTTTAGTGATTCTACATTTAAAATATCACCACCACTGCAATCAGTACCACCACCTTTGCTCTCACAAGACATTGCTAAAGAGGACCTTTAATTCAACTGACAATCAGATTTTACTTTTATCCCCGCAAGTTAAAATCTTGTTAAACTTTCACATTAAAAAAACCATAGCAAGGTATAAATAATACTTCTTGCTCTGACTAAAAATAATTCTGACACTTTATATTCTTTTTGAAAATTTCAGTCCAATGTGGTGTGAAATTCTGGGCTGAAAATCTGCATTTCTGGTGAAAATACTTATTTAACTTAGTGGCACAGATAATACAGAAGATGGGAAGAAATTCTGTTTTATGACAAAAGTTCCTTTGGAGAAGAAGGAGATCAGGCATTCTCCAGTACACAGATGACTCTAAAATTTCCCAGGTAGTGAAATACCAACTCTTTCCCAGGTGATAGCTGAATTAGCATGTTATAAAAGCATATGTATTCCTATCATTTTAACTCAGGAGGAATAGTTCTGCCCTTTCACATAAATGACCCTTTTATCAAAGAGAAAATTCTCAACTGAATAAATCATAAGCTTGACCACAAATAAACTCCTGTGGTTTTGTAATCTAACCCTTATTTTGTAATTTGTAAGGCTAAACAAAATGGTTTATATCCTTGAGGAGAAACATAATAAAACTGCTCCTTTCTAAATAAGTATAACATCACAAGGTAAATATGTACATTCACAGGATGGTAAAGTCACTTTCTTATTTCTGGCTTATCCATTTAACCTTTTAAAGCAGATTGAACTAAAAGTATGGTCAGTCTTACAGCAATGCTCACTGAGTTTTATGGATACTTCAGAATCATTATTTAAGTCTTGCTTTAAGCTGTATGAAGTTGCTATTTTTGTAGGTCAAAGATGGTCAAACCTTGATCCTTCTACATCTTTTAAAATGGTATTTCCAAAATCAAAATTGAGTATAATGGTGATGAAATTGTAAAATCCAAATAGTTTAGATATATCAAACTTGAGACACAACCAATATATTTTTTTAATGGTGTTTCAATTGTCAATGAACATTTAGGCAAAAACAGATCTTTAATGTGAAACTGGTAGTAGAATATCAGTGCTTTAGGGAAAACTGGCCCTTCTATACAAATGGAATTTGAGCAACTGTTGTAAACAAATTAAGGGTAATTTAAAATATATAAATATCATTCAGTGCCAAAACTATGTCAATCAAATAAATTCTAGTTGATACTATATTCTTTAAGATATTTTCTAAATAAGTGTATTGTGTATCTTATAATTAATTTATTTCATTATAAAAACAGTTTGTGGAATACCCTTAGATTAAATTGTTAACCAAGTTTTTTTTTTCAACTTGAAAAAATATTTTTTGCAAACACCTGTTCCCCATCTCTACATTAAGAACAATTGGAACAATCTCAGTAACATTATTGGGCATACTGTGAATTTCTTATATAAGGATGTGCCACTTTTATTCAAATTAAAATGCTACATTAAGGTAAGAAAATGCCTTGATATACTGACCAAAAATGTGAGAAAGACATAGAAAATCTTTCTAAGATTTATGGGCAAAGATTGAAGAGAATGGTGCTTACTGCAGTTCTCAGATTGGTAGAGATAGAGAGGGGCAAGTCCCTGTATGGAGGAGAGAAAACTACAGAAGTATTCAGATCATGGGGTTATTGGTTAGATCTGTGTTTAATTCTTGGCCCTGCCATTTACTAGCCATTTGATGATTGGCACATTATTTAACCTATATGTATCATCAAGTATATCATCTGATAAATAGGGCTGATAATAATACATAATTACTTATCTCAGGGTGGTTATGGGGATCAGAATAGATAATGCATGTGAATTGTCTTGGACAGTGTCTAGCACCTAGGAAATACTAAAACATATTAGTCCTCATTAGTATTATTTAGGAGAGGGCTTTTAGGGCAAGTGTGACTGATCTGGAGACAAGGAGAAGTGTGCTTGGATAAAACAAACTCTAGGTCCTGATTCCAGGCCTCCTTGTAATTCACCCACATCTTAGGAGGAGCTTTTATTTTCCTGAGTGGGAGTAAGCCCTGAATAGTCTTTTTCTTCCCACTCTCTCCACCTGTTTTGCTAATATCTCACCAACCTGCTGATCCCTCCTTTAGTTGTCTCTTGCTATTTAGCAAAGTACCACAAACTTGGCAGCTTAAAAAACACACACTTATTATCAGAGTTTCCATAGGTCAGGATCCTCGGCACAGCCTAGCTGGGTCCTCAGGTATTCATAAGGCTACTTGAGATATCTTTTTGCGGTGTCCATTGGGGCTGCAATGTCACCTGAGGCTACACTGGCAGAATTCAGTTCCTTGTGGTTGTAGACTAAGTTCCTAGGTAACTCATAACATTGCTGTTTGCTTCTTCAAGAGCAGTAGGAGAATATCTTTACTGCTTCCAGTCTTTTTTTTTCAGGGGAAGGGCTGATCATCTTATAAAGGGTAGATTTGATTAGGTCAAGCCCACCCAGTATAATCAGCCTTTGATTAACTCAAATTCAATGGATTTGTGGCCTTAAATACATCTGCAAAATCCTTTCACCTTTGCCATCTAACAAAACCTCACCACAGGAGTGGTATCCCATCACATTCATAGGTCCTGCCCACATTTAAGAGTGGATTATACTGGGCGTTCATACCAGGGGGCTGGAATCTTGGGAACCATATTCGACTTTTGCCTATCCTACCTCTAAACTATTTTAAATAAATAAAAGACCTTTCATTTTGTGATTGTGGATGAGATTTAAATGCTAAGGCTCAAGGAAGGTAGCAATATAATATGATCAAGATGCAATTGAAGTATAGTCGTCAACACATTCTGATCAGAATCTCCTGTTTGATGTTACAAACTGCATGAAGAGGAAAAGGATCCTGGAAGCATCTGAAGGATATTGTCAGTCTGAAAGGAGAGAAAGAAAAACTTTGCCTCTCATCCAAAGACAAATTTTCAGTACTTACTACAAATGTGTTTTGAGTCTATCCAGTTTACCTTCCAATGACTTGGGGCAGAGAGAGTGAGCATGGTGGGGTCCTGATTAGGCAGCTAGTGAACAGTCAGATTTACATTACATAATTAT
This sequence comes from Orcinus orca, assembly GCF_937001465.1. Taxonomy (NCBI): domain Eukaryota; kingdom Metazoa; phylum Chordata; class Mammalia; order Artiodactyla; family Delphinidae; genus Orcinus; species Orcinus orca. The sequence continues at coordinate 34,013,566 of NC_064565.1, forward strand.
AAATATTTTCTTGTTTTTCATGATATAGTAATTCTTATAGTGTAATTAGTTCAGATTAAATGAAGCATCACTACATTTATTTATGGTTTCTTTTATTTGTTGAAATGCCTTAATCAGTTTTAGTCTTTCACAAGCATGAAAGTAGCTACACAGTTTTATAATGTTCTTGATGAAAACAGTGTAAGTCAACACCTTTCCTCAAACAAGTACACTTAAGTAACCTTTAAGAAATGACAATCAATTAAAATATACACACTACTATATATAAAATAGATAACCAACCAAGGACCTACTGTATAGCACTGGGAACTATACTCAATATCTTGTAAAAACCTATTGTGAAAGACAATGTAAAAAAATAACATATATATATATATATATATATATATATATATATATAACTGAATCACTTTACTGTATACCTGAAACTAAAACAACATTGTAAATCAACTATATCAATAAAAATTAAAAAATAAAAGAATAAATGAAAAAATCTTCCCCTTAAAAAAAGACAATATGTAAACTTTGGACCATGAATAAGAATTTTTTATACTATTTTAAAATCTTCAGATGATACGATACACTATACTGTTAGGTCTGTGGTATAGCTGTGGGATAAGGGAGACTTGAGTAAGAAACAGAATGGGGATGAAGTAAATTATCACTAAGTAGATTCAATAAAAAGTCATACCAGAAATTGAATTAAATCATACCTAAACTTCTACCTTAGAAATTTATTTCATACTCTATTAAAATTTTTCCATTTTTTTAATGCATTAAGTGGACTGACATACAAGTGAAAATAAGCAAAGACTTTGCAGCCAGATCTACAGTGGGATTCTAGTTCTGCCACTAGCTCACTGGATAGTATTAGGCAAGTTACTGACCCGCTCCAAGCTTCCAGTTCTTCACGTGTAAAACAAGAATAATTGTATCCAGTTTGCAGGATTGAGTTAATGGTAGAAAAAAGAACACAAAAAAGTACACAACAGAGTGCCCAGCAATAGAAGAGCTATGGTTAAGTATTACAGTTACAAGTCTTTATACTGCCGTTGACAGGCAAGGTTGTTTTACTTAACAATATGCTAGAAATGGCATTCCTGGAAACCTTTCATGAAATTCTAGGGAATGCAATAGATTCAAAATAATTCAGTAAATCATAGGAGGAGAAAGTGCATGTTAATTATTCAGTTTTAAAACCATTTATATTATTATTATTCTATGACACTATTTAAGTAAACTTCCAGCTTCCCTGGTGGCGCAGTGGTTGAGAGTCCGCCTGCTGATGCAGGGGACACGGGTTCGTGCCCTGGTCTGGGAAGATCCCACATGCCGCGGAGCGGCTGGGCCCGTGAGCCATGGCCGCTGATCCTGTGCGTCTGGAGCCTGTGCTCCGCAACGGGAGAGGCCACAACAGTGAGAGGCCCACGTACCGCAAAAAAAAAAAAAAAAAAAAAAGCGTTAAGTAAATTTTCTAGGAAAACAGAGAGTGTATCTACTTAATTAAATAATTTATTCATACTTCCTAACATCTTAAAAAAAAAAGAAACTAAATCAGGGTAATGGAAAAGATAAAGAACAGAGAACATATAAACTAGTATTTTTGCTGCTAGTGAAATTCATATCTGGCTCTGACTTTCCTGGTGGCCAGGGCAAAAAAGAAGAAAATGATACTTTTTAAGAAGTAAAAACTTTTGCTGGTCTTTAATTCTGAAAATATTTTCTCATACTATTCTTTAAATATGTTACAGCATTGCCAAAAGAATTTTTATTTTTGTAGTTTCTATTAAAGGTCCTTAGTAGAAAATTAAAATATAATATTAAATATGACTCAAGGAAGATTTGCTTAGCTAATGAGATCTAATAAAAGTATCCCTGTGGAATCAACCTTATTCCTTCATGTTCTATCTATATATCTTAAAATGTAATAGCAAATAGCCTATTCAAAGCAGTCAAAGCAAGTTGGAATTTTAGCCAATATATGGGAAAACACCTGCATAATGCAAATCAGCATTGTACAATTACCATTCCCAGTTGTTAACTGCTGAGAGCAGAGGTTTCAGTGTACAAAAGATTGTTCTGGAATCTCAGAGTTAAGAAAACTCAATTCAAACCCAGCCAGGCCAAGGTAAGTATAGGCAAGTCAATTTACTTACTAGGACAACTATTCACCAAACCTTAAGTGAAGGAATTGGACTAGACAAGTGCCAGCTTGTTCTAGAACTATGCCCACAACAAGGCCTGACACAGAGTATGCACTCCATAAATTAAAGTTAAGAATGAATCCTGTTCCTCTATTACAGCAATGATCTGATTTTACCAGTCTGGTGGCTAACAAGGGTTAATTGATGTAAGTACTTGGTATTTCTCAATTAAAAGAGGGCAGATGTTAGCAACAAAAACTACAGGTATATCTCAAGGTTTCTCAAACTAGGTGCAATAATATTTTGGACTGGATACTTCTTTGTTGTGGGAGGTTGTCCTGTTCACTGTAGGATATTTAGCAGCATCCCTGGCTTCTGCGCACTAGGTATAAGTAGCCCTGTTCCTCAAGTCATGGCAACTAAACTGTCTGGAGACATTTAGACCTCATTTGAGAAAAATTGGCATATATGAACAGGTGTATGCATGTGTGTGTGTGTGTGTGTGTGTGTGTGTGTGTGCAGATAGATAGTGTTGTATGTCAGATATTTACTTTTAATGTACCTTGAATATATGGGATCAATCATTTTCAATTATTAATTTTATGTACTCCAATGACATAATAAATAATTAACACAATTAGCCCAATGATCTCTTCTTATTTTGAATATAGTATGACTGGAGTCTAAAAGAATCAAGTGTTTTCCAAAATTAAAGCTAATGTACTTCATTCCATTGCTTATGGTTCTTGATGAAATCATGCAAACACAAGCAGTCTGATGTTATTTTTTTGTTTACAGTATTACTGTGTTGTTTTGGTTAACAGAATGAAAAACAGCACTGTAATACTACAAGTAAAAATGTTTTATTCTTAGTTTGTTTCATCAATAAAAGCTGACATTTTTGCAAGGAAGATGTTATACTATTGAAATTAACTCTTAGTCAATTGTAAATAATTGTATTATATCAGTATGTTATCATGAAGATTAGAAATCATTTCCTACAGAATCATGTTTTTGCTTCCTCAGCACTGTTTCAATTGAAAGGAATTTGAATGAAGTGCATCTCATTACTAACATAAAGTAGATGGAGCTTGAATAATTTTTATATTTATTTTCCATGGATGGCTATTACATTTCTTATCCTATCTATCCAAATTTTATAAAATAAATTGTTTTAATCCATTCTTTGGAGAGGAGCAATGAATTTATTTTTGCAAAAGCTCTGCATCTGAATATATTGTAATATGCATAAAGCTTTGTTAACACAGTTATTTATATAAAAAGTGTAGCTGCCTTACCTTTTATTTAATTTACATATTTTATTTACTTTCTGACAGGTTCTTCTCCTTGCATTTTTATTTACATACCAAAAATGTCTTTTCAGATAAGTCAACTAAAACTTTAATGTACTGTATAATTTAAAACTCCATAAAATGTTTTATGTATTGTATAGTTTTGTATGAATTTTTAACTTGATAGTATAGAATTTTGGAAATATTTCATCAATTCCTCTACAACACCACCATATTTCTTAAATAGGATGGGAAATAGAGTATTGTCTTTTGTCTGAGATCATGTTTAGAAAGAATTATAAAACTTATGCTAAGTCTGTGTGCTTCAAGTAGGAAAGAAATCACCAGATAGTTTAAAGGAGTGTAATTTTTTCTTAAAATATTATTATGAATCTCATATAATATGGGCATCTCACATCCTTAAAGAATTTGGTTCTTTTGTTCTAAGCTATACAAAAGGTCATTATTTTTACATTTAAATGTTGGAAACAATACATTTCCCTTATGTGTTTCATCAGCTGAAACAGTGAAGTAATAATGCCAGTGTGTCAAATCAAAGTCCAGTTTCAGAAATATAAACTTAACCCTCACCCTCCCTTCTTCATATTTATCTTTTGTAAGCGTGGTTTGTGTTTGCATAACCCACCATTCATGTTCTTGTGAGCTCATGATATAAATAATTTGAAAAATTTCATTCAGTTCCCCAAATTATTCTAGTCATTATGGATGATTCATGAGAGGATTAATCTCTTGGATGTGACATAAAACTAGAGAGGAAAGACACTACCTATCATATCATTTGCAGTTAAGAACATGCTGCATATCTTTAAGCTTTACTTAAAGTGCTTATAGTAATTGGGTGTGCATGCCTTCACTCGGTTAAAACCCAAACAGCAATATGGGAGAGTGTGGTTTGTTTTTTAAATGTGCAAGGAAGGAAAATTAGTGAAATGTTTAAGTCACAAAACTGCCTCATTCAGGACCCAATTCAGCAGCATGGAAAAAGTAACTCAAGTTAACTGTACTCTTAGCATATGTCTAAGCTCAGAAATTTCAATTCACTTCAGGTTCCTTTCTTTTCCCAAGGATCTGCTGGCAAAGAAAAGAGATCCAAAGATGGTAAACAGGTTCAATAGTTCAGTAGCTCTAAGCTCTCTCAAGGTTTTCAGAATAAAAATATGTCCAGTTAAAGAACAAGTTCCTCGTATTTTGGAACGGGGATACCCATACAAATTGTTTTCTATTTTATTATGGGCCTTTCCTCTTTTCCTGCTCCCTACCCTCTACTGCTACCACCAGCACACACAAATACACACATGCATATGGAGTTAAAGGTATAATGTATTTTGATTTTATCCATGCAAGGAAAATTTGGGGGAAGGAGTGAAACTAAGCTAACGAAGAATAGATTTAGGTATTATACAGAGATTGTGGTTTAGTGACCTAAATTGCACCATAATCTTTTAAAGGATTACAGTATTTAGGGAGAAAAAATGATCTCTCTTTCTATAATGGCATCTCTGTGTAAGAGGATATTATAGGATATGAGCTGTGTGGTAGCAGCAGATATTTTCTCTATATCTTTCAGCAATTCAAAGTAGTTCTCAGATACATCTGAGAAGTAGCACTGAAGAATTAGTCTTCATTTATAATCAAACATTCTTGAATAACATTTTCTTCCAATTTTTGTTTTAAAGGTCTAACATTTGATCGTATGTTTTCTTTAGTTAACTTTCTATATTATATGGCAATCTCTGCAGTTATTTTTTTCAAAGATAAAAAAGAAAAAAAGCATGCTCAAAATGTAGAAGTTATTTTTGCAGTAACGTATGTCATGATTTTTAAACATTCAAGCCTTTAAACTTTTTTTATAGTGTATGTTCTTGCCAATCCCAGCACAGTTCTACAAAGTAAAATATTTGGCAGTGAATTCATATTAACAGATGGAACAAGAAATTAACACGTTTTTGCTTCGCTAATTCACAGTTCTTTTAATACGCTAATTCTAAATCACCTGTTCTGACTTTGACAGGCTACAGACACCTGTTTGGGGTAATATTCCACAGCTAATTATTACATGAGAAATTCAGTTTCCAACAAAAGGGTTTCTGTGTGAAATTGTCATAGTTAAAAAATTAGTAATACCCAATATATACAAATATATTTCTGATGTCTTAAATGCAGTTAATCTACTACTTATCTTTAACTAAAGGATGGTGTATGAAAACTAGAGACTGTCCTCTTAGTGTTTGAATTCTGTCTATCACACTTTACACCATGGTTGCACTGATCAAGTCAGGATGTTCTTCCTAGTAGCAGTGATTTACTGTAATACTGTATTTTAAATGGCAGGAAAAGAGTATAGAATTTTCAAGTGGCTGGAAAAATTCCTAACTGTATGTTAAAAATGACTCAGGAGAGTTAAAAAAATACTGACAAATGAAAGAGAAAAAAAGAAAAACTTAGCCTGGGTGGTATAGTGTATGGAAGACAGACAATAAATAAATAGGAAGTTCACTGAATTACAGTTTGAAGAATGACTGACTCACATGAAGCACCCAGAGGACCATTGACTGTTTGTCAAAGAAAAGCAAGGTAACGATGCCAGGAATTTTATGGATATAAAGTCAAGTGCCTCCCACCTCTTGTATCTCAACCTCTTAATGGACAAACTACTTCTATTTTCCACTAAACCTTGATTTTCTTTATTTCTCATACTGTTCTTCATTATTCCAACAGGGTCATTTCCCTTCTCTCACCTCAGATGATATCCTTTCACAGTAACTCTTTTCATTTCAATTTCCTACAAAACCCTGCTACAGGGGAATGTGGAGGCAAAGAATGTGTATGTGTGGCAGGGTAGGTTGGTGGAACAAGAAGCAAAAATCGGAAACGTAAGGTTTTTTCGATGTTTGTAACATAACGACAGATGCTGAGGTAGTCTGTCTTTAGGTTTGCCAAAGGTTCCATTTTGTGTGTCTGTTTTTTGATTCTCTCTAATTGCTGTTCAGCTTTGTATATGGCTTTGCTAATGTGTCTTCCTTAGCCACATTTGGGAAATGGAGAACTTGTTTCTTTAATTAACCTTTATATCCTAGTGCCGTGAGAGCAGAGTTCACCAAGCAGGCGCTCTTGGAACTTTTAAGATTCATGTGGTTATACTCTGATTTTGAAAAGGTATTGTATAAAGCATATTTTTTAAATGCAATTTTATTTTGCAAGACTCCAGGTGGATGAGGAGAGAGCTCGCTTTTTACATTTAGCCTCCTTATAATTTTGTTGTTTTTCTCCCAATTGCTACTCTAGAAAGCACATGGTCTTTCTCTAAAATCATGCTTTATGACATTGCTATTTGCAGAAATTTAACTGGCAGCCCACCCCAGGAAGATAAAATCCTGTTTCATCCAAGTTTGGTTCCCCTCCTACACCCACACCTGAAACCGTATTTCTGCCAGAGCCTACATTCTGCTAAGGAGGAAACCAATCTTTTATAATACTTTAACATACGTGAATTTTATTTTATTTTTAATTAACAAATTACCTCATCCAAAAAATGCTAGATGACATTTTAAGCTAGAAAAGAGTTTCCAAATAACTCACCTTTACAATTAACTCTTATCAGAACTAGACAGTTATTTCACTGCACAGAGCATAAGCAAATGGCTGTGACGTACCTTTGAAGTGGAAAGGCCTCCATCACTACTCAAGCTCTTGGCAAAGTTCAGAAGCACATTATCCTACAGGGAGTTGGTCAGGTCTCAAAGTTTGGAAGAGACTTACTGGTACAGAATTGGAATAAAATCAGTTTTTTTTTCAGCTAATAAGATGCCTCAAGAATAAACCAAACTTCCTGGTCTTTAAGAGAGGGGAAAAAAGATTCTCAGAAGCTTCTCTATAAATCTCTTAAATTTCCCTGAAGATAGTTACAGAAATACATTGCTACCTCTAAAACAACTTGAATGAATTAGATCTAGATTTTAATGCAAAATATTCAACATTGGGGCTTCCCTGGTGGCACAGTGGTTGAGAGTCCGCCTGCCGATGCAGGGGACACGGGTTCGTGCCCCGGTCCGGGAAGATCCCACATGCTGCGGAGCAGCTGGGCCCGTGAGCCATGGCTGCTGAGCCTGCGCGTCCGGAGCCTGTGCTCCGCAACAGGAGAGGCCACAACAGTGAGAGGCCCGCGTACCGCAAAAAAAAAAAAAAATTCAACATTTAACATTTAAAGGATAATGACCTTGAAAAATGTGTTTGAGATTTAGATTCAATGTGAAATTCTTAAGAAAATTGTTCAAGGTGATGAATGACATTGCAATGCAGTTCCATTCATCTGTCCTTAGTTAAAACACTTTGACAAGTCAATTAATATGAAAAACTGATATCTCTGATATGTCCTACTTTAACATACACGTGCAATGGGTAAAATAACTGTGTCATTTTGCCATGGACTAATACATATGTATATAATTTTATTTGTATGCATGTATATATGTGTATACACACACATACACACATGTACATACACCTACATTTTAGGGAGCTTGTTTAATCCTTCAGAGAGGATTGCAGATTAGAACAGATTAAAGAGTTATTGCAGCAACAATTATATTTCACTTAATCACTTTTCTAAGCAAGTAAATGTTCAACATATCAGATACTTAAAGGGAAAACTTTAAGTAACTAACAGATGCCATTAATTTATAGTCACCATTTATGTCCTTATACATATTTTAAATAGTTGCTTATATATATATATACACACACACACACACACACACACACATATCTCAAGGTATTATATTTACTATCTTATTTATAGAATATATTTTAGAAAGAGGTAAACTTCATTTAAAATTTAATTATATTAATGTAATTCATCCTAAGTCATTCTATTATATCATCTATCTTAGAAGCATGATATTATTATTATAACAATAGCTTGTCATTTACTGAGCAGCTAATGAGCACCAAATACTCTCCATAAATTATTGCTAATCCTAGGCTTATTGTTCCATTTCACAGAATAGGTAGCTGGAATCTAAAGAGGTTAATAACTTCTCCTCTAGTCTCAGAGCAGTGGCCAAAATAAAATCCCAGCCTGGAACTCTGTAATTGCAAACCCATTTTTTTCCTCACCACTTGATACTGGTGATCAACATTTGAGTAGCTAGATATGTAGAGTTCAGGTTTAGCAGCAACTGTCATCAAAAACCAAAAAGGTACACACACTGTGATAGAGTCAAATGAACTGTCTAAATAAGAACTTAAAACTAATCTGCATAAAATACCCAAATGAGCAAATCACTTTGCCTTAGGAATCTGCAGGGATGTTTATTTATTCCTGGAAATATTGAAGTCTACCAGATCATGATGTCAACTATCTTATATTTTAAAAATTCAGTTTCCATGCTGTTTACAAACTATTCACTGACATTGCCTGTGCCTTCAAGGAGTATACAATTTAGTAAATTACAAAGTTCATAACTTGATTCTTTTAGCTTTACCATGCTGCTTTATATCTCTGTAAAATAATATATTTTTATCAGCAAATTTTCTTTAGATATGTTGTCACTTTAAAGGGTTTTCTTTTAATTTTTATTCTAAAATATATTTGGCAAATATATTATACTGGCCTGTTTAATTATGACCCATGAATAGATCGTAATATTCCTGTGTCAAAGACCACATAAGTCTTATTTTCTAGCCTTTATCACAGTCATAGGTATTATAGTGAAAGTTTAATAACTCAGTGTTAAATGATTAAATGGATGGATGGATGGAAAATGTATTCATGTAAATTCTGGCAGATAATTGTATGGCAGTGAAAGTGAGGAGAAAAAGAATACACACATAGAAACACACATAGTTGTAATCCAGATGAGAAAAACTGAAGAGCTGAATGACTTCATTTAGCAAACCTTTATTGAATATCAGGCACTGAGTTAAACATGAAGATATGATGTTGATGGAAATTAATAGTAGCTAGCCACATGGAGTTTACTTGCCAATGGGAAAGGTACAAAAATACTTAAATAAGTGAACATAGTCAATAAGATAATTGCTTAATCTGATTATTGCTGTAAAGGTAAAATGTGCATGATGACACAAACTCACTCAGGGGATTTCTTTAGAAAACAGAGACAGGGAAAACTCAGAGGAAGACTTTTGAGTTGGGATTAAGCAATGTGAAAGAGGAGGAAAAGAGCAGTCTCCTGAGAGTAGGTGGAAAATTCCTGATTGTTAACAATGAGGACCAAGAGAAGGGAGTCATGCGTCCTTTAACAGAGTCAGTAGCTGCTCATTATGACACACTCTTTGTCTTCCTTACTTAAATATACATGTGGCTCCGAAACACAGCTAAACATAAGAATTTCTGGGGTAATTTTTTAAAATCTAGATACCAGGACACTTACTGTATTGTCAAGTGGTAGGACACACTTTCTGTATATTATAAAAGCTTCCCAGGTGCTTCTGTACAGGATAGAAAACAACAGCAGCAACACTACGCTCATCTTGTGGTTTCTACTAACTACAAACCACAGTTACAGAATAATACTAACAAACATTATAGAAATAAACACCAAAAAGGACCACTGAAATCTATTCTGTTAAATACTTGTAACCCAGAAAATGACCACAGTCATGTTATACATACCTGCATCACCTTAATCCCCTAAGAAATAAATATATATTAAACATTTATTTGTATGTATCAAGTAATTTTCAACTCAAATTGACCCAAATAGGGTATGATTTAATGAAAATTCTAACCATTAGCCTTTCTTCCTAATTTAGTTAGTAAATCAATTAACCAATAAATCCATTCAACAATCATCTAATAAATGTGGTCCTCAAACAGGCAGCATTGGGGTGTTCCAGAACTTGTTACAAACGCAGAATTCCAGGCCACCCCAGACCTAATCAATCAGAGTCTATATTCTGACAAGTTTCTCAGGTGATTTGAATGCACAATAAAATTTGGGAGCTTCTTGAACACTAGTTGTATGCCCAATCCCAAAATATGTGCTAAAGTACACAGAGGCAATACAAGTTTACCAGGAGTTAACTTTTTCCAGCAGAATCTAACTAGTTGAAACTGGGAAGAAAATACCAGTTTTTGGCAACGTTGATTTGAATATGCATTTGAGTAAAATTCCTAAGTAAGTTACTGACCCTGATCCATGACATGAGATTCTCTGATCAGTTCTGTTTCTAAATATGTAAACTCGCTGTACGTGTAATACAATCAGTCCATCAACCTTCAATATACAGTCCAAATTCCACCATTATTTTCAGTCTAGATTATAGTAAATCACTTCCCAATTGTGTCCCTGCTTCCTATATTCCTATTATAGTGTATTTTCCAATAAGTTGTTAAACTCGGTGACTTTTTAAAGACCTTGGGTTTATTGTTCTCCTCCCAAATTGATCTTACATAATTACAGCGTATGTACTTCCCGTGTCTGCTCATATGGTAACACCGCAAATAAAATTTTCCTGAACACTTCAGTTAAACTAGACTCCTCATCTCTCTCTTTCTCTCAGTCTCTCTCTGTCTCTGTCTCTGGCTTTGTCTCTCTCTCTCTCTCCCCCACCCCTGACTCTATCTTACATTTTTCTTTATTGTCCTTATAACTCTCTGTAAGCACATTATATCATATTATCATATCATATTATCAACTAGTGTCTTCACACCAAAGTACAAGATCCAGAAGGCAGGGACTTTGTCTTTCTCTTCCACCAGTGCCTGGAAGAGTACCATATAAATAACAGAGGCTGAAGAAATAATTCTTGAGTGAATGTTGAATGAAATTAGCATTCGAGGATGTCCACAGTGTGTGAGGCTATATAATTATCAGAAATACTTATTGAGCACCTAATATTTGTCACTGTGGTAGACTCTAGAGAATAGCATGCAAAAATATATGCCTTCTGAAGACATAATGCAATTGAGTAATAAATGAATGAAAATAGGGAGGCCTGTAGTACACAAAATAAGTGTTTCATGGGTTAAAAGGTGAGTTCAGTGGTGGAATGTGGAAGAAAGAAGACCATTTTGATAAGCAGGTAATATGGTGATGGCATTTTCAGAAGCATAAATGGCGAGCTTTAGAGTTAAGATATGTATGGAACATTATTCATGAAACTGTGAAAGTACCTGTGGAACCCACAGTTAGTTACAAAGATAACCAGTGACCAGCTAATGGTGGCTTTATCTCTGAAAGTAAGGAATTTGTACTTTATTCTATAGACAGGTTTTTTGAGAAAATAGTCATGTGTTCAGAATGATGGTTTGGGAATATTCATGCAAAGGCAGTGTGCAGGATGAACTGGATTGGGAAGAGGCTGCACAGAGATACGGTTGGCTAAGAGATTCCCAATTGTACATGGAAAGTAGCCTAGGTTAAGAGGTGACATTGGTAATACAATGTATTAAATGAGCTAATAATACATAAATGTTAGAAGAGCACATAGCAAGGAAAAATACTATATGAGCAATTGCTATCATCTTGTTCATCACTATTATGGCACATAAAAACACCAAAGAACTTTCGCACAATAGGAGCTATGAGGGTACTAATATAAGCTGTGTAGAAAAAAGTTCTTCCAGAGACAAGGATATTATCATTTTCTAGTGATTTAAGACTCAAATCATTGGGCTACATTTTAGTGCAGCAGTTCTTACCATTACAAATCTTAAAAAAGGAATTTATTCTCATCTTCTCAGAAAAAAACCATAGCCTTGCTTCTTTCAAATAGTCAACACAAGAGACAAGAGTTTTTCCTCGATTCCAAAGTGCCTTTTATTTGTTTGCCAAATGGGAAACCCCTCATACACACAAATCTTTTGTATTTCATTGTTTCCACTTTCTAAACAACAGTTTTCTTAACCAAAAATGAGAATATTAAAATTGACCTGAAAGATTGTGATGAGGGTGTAAATGACAAAGTATAAGTTAAGACTCAGTCTTCATGCCGGAGTGGGACCTTAATATAAATATCTGTTGTCCTTTCTTTCCCACCAGAATCAAGTAGAGTGCCTTGACAATGTTAAGGCTCAATAATTGCTTATCAAATCAGTGAGTGTTGCTTAATTTGCACTTACTAAGCACTTCACTTTTAAATCATTGACCGATACACTTTCAGATGTTCATGTTCAGAAAACCTGCATGGAAATATCTTTTAGTGTTGAAGCTGTAAACTTGACTTTTCTCTCAGTCTCTTCTAATCCACAACTTTCTCTTTCTTTATATGTGTATGGTTACCTGTTCTCCCCACAGTATGTATCCTAATACTGTATCTCATATCCTGGCCCAATATTTGTTTATTTGCCATGATATATTTTTGATACTTTTAGATTGATTTCTCTTATTTCCATTTTTGTCCCTTTCACTCCCTTCTTGTGTTTCCCAGTGTATTTTTTTAATCAGGTCCTATTTTGTTTTAAAATTATATTTTAAAAATATATTTATAAAAATATAAATTCCTGTCCCCCTATTCTGTGTATCCTAAACCATTACTCTCTTCTATATATACTTCTTTCCTCCCTCTTTTATGAAACTTTTTCCCAGTCTGGAAACTTATTTCCATCTCTTTGCACATTTTGTCTGTTGCCCAAGGTATTGTATTCCTAATTGGATTAGAAAACTCATCCTTATAGGACCTTTTATGTGTTCTGTGCACTCACGGTTTTCTGTAAACAAAAATAATAAATAACAGGTGGGTAGCTAAATATATAACCCACTGGGAATCAAGTATTTCAAAGAGGAAGGAAAAGGCTATGTCAGAAACACTTTACATAGGTTATACTGAGTTCAGTAGAAAAGTAAATGGTGTTCAGCTGTCACTTTTAATAGACTAAATCCTGCTATTGATTAGCCAATAAAAAGTAAACATTTTAAACTTATCTCAATTTTTTTTCAGAAATGTATTGTAATAAATGTTATTATAAATGTGTGTTTTTATAGCACCAAACATGAAATCTCTCTTCTGTCTCATCTTTACCCCTTCTTAGTAGATAGAGAGACAGATGGACCCAGTGAAGGATAATTAAAACTGTGTGGGCAATAACCAAAACTTAGATGTTTCTAATATAAAATACAAAACCTGGTTAGGATTCTTTAACTTTAGCAATTCCCTCTTCCCATATACTACCTCCTACCAGAAAAAAGGAGGGGCCAGGATGCTGGTGGACTGGAGCTGGCTGCAGAGCTGACCATGTACAGCTCTTCCCAACTCTGCATTCTGAGATACCACTTTGTTAGCTTGAAATGGGCAGTGGGAGTATTCCCACTAGGAAAATCAGTGAATGCTACAAATAAAGACTTTTCCCCAGAGCCTTCGATATACATTTTTTTTTGACCCCGCCACTCCACTTGTGGGATCTTAGTTCCCCGACCAGAGATTGAACCCATGCCCTCAGCAGTGAAAGCGCGGAGTCCTAACCACTGGAACGCCAGGGAATCCCCTATGATAAACATATACTAGCACAGCACTGGGGAAGGGTCTGAAAATCTGTGGCAAAGATATGCTGGAAGTCACTTGACTTCCAGCATAGTAGGTAATCCCTGAGAGGGAGCAATAGGAAGTAAGGAAGACCGTAGAATCTGACTGGGCTGAGCAGAAGCAGGGGATTCAGAGATGAATCAACAAGATGCTATTCTGGGAGAAAATATCAGAGCAAAGAGTTAAAGGGGAGACTAGGCAAGGAAAACTGGGGACTATCTCTGAGCAAAAAAAAAAGAGTTGTGCATACTTTGTATTGGACAGTTGCAGTCTTTTGGGGGGATGGGGCGTTGGGCACTAAAGTGAATGGAATGAGACTTTAAACAGAAAGGGATTTCTAGAGTCATAATACAACAGAGGAAGCAAACTCCTGACAAGTAACAGATTTACCTGGTGAGAGGAGCTTGCTGTATGTGGGTGCAGCACCAGCTCCCATATAAGACCTTTGCACGGGGCTCAATAGCCTCCACTCCCTGTAGGAGGAAACCACAGCCAGAAACTTGGATGACAATGGATAGCCTGGGTTGCTGGATGCCTCGCTTGGCTCTGGGGGGCCCATTACCATTTTCCTGGAGAAGGACAAAGTCTCAGAAGGAAGATCTTGTGTACTTAGATAAGAGGGAAAAAAGCTTCGAAGCATCCAAACCAGGATGCTCAGGTTTATGCAAAATGTATAAACGCATGTTTAGTTTAAGTGCCTCAGTCCAACATTAATTCATGGGAAGTATAGATAGGGCCCTTTAGGTTGCAAGTGACAAAAACTCAACTCAAACTTGTGTAAGCAAAGAAGGAATGGACTGCTTTGTCCCTCTCCTCTTTTGTTGTCTGGGGTTTTTATTTCTAAACAGGTTTTCTCTTATAGAGGGTTCACACTGATGTGCACCTCAGCACACAGGCAATTAGCGTAGGAGAGATTGCCTGTTTCCCCTAACTTCTGGCATAAAAGTCCTGAGAAGACTTCTCAGTGGCCTGGCTGTGTCATGATGTGCCTTTCCCTGAACCACTAACTATAGGCAGAGAAATGAAATTTTCTGCTGACCTGGGCTCGGTGCCCATATATGGAAAAGGGCTCGGATCCCATGGGCTGAGAGGGGGAAGGGTATTTTCCCCAAAGGAAGAGGTGTAGATTGGATATAGAGAGACATGCACTATGGTTGTCTTCTTATTAGGGTTACAGTGAACTTACCGGTATCTTCTAAAAGTAGGTAGAAGCTTAATCACTCTATTTAGGACATTGTTTCTTTTCTAGCTAAGATTTATATGCTCATTTTCAATTGCCCTAAACTCTACACCTTCTAAAATTTCGTTCTCCTGCATGTGTGCACTGCAGTTTATTTCTACCGTGTTATTGGTCTAATCCCAAAAGGCTACTCAACCCTCTGTTCCATGCCCCCCCTCCTTTTGGCTTCCAGATCTGTACCAGGGTTGGGCTCTCTCTGATGGTTGGTCTCCTATGCAATTTTTTTTTTTCTGTCAGACTGAGTGAGGCACTTAGGAGAGGCTATGTTGCTTCAGCCAAGAAAATCCATTGTTCAAGTGACAAGGGACTGCTTTATTAGCAGAGAGAAGCTAATAAATTAACTACCTAAGGTATTATTTTTATTCATAAATTTGAAAATTTGATCAATCAAAGATGAGGTTATGTGCTCTGTAACTCTGCATAGCCCACTTTTGTAACTTGTAAAATGAATAGTGCAGAATTGATGGAATAGTGATTATTTAATCTAAAAATGCAGTTATGAACTTCCTACTAAATACAACACAATAATACAATAATATGATAGTAATATTATTACTATTATTGAATAATAGTAAATAGTCACAAAAGTAAATATTTTCATTTAGAATTTTGAAGATCAAAAACGTTTTGCAACTTTCCCATTTTAAACTTAAAGTTACCTAATGGGAAAAACGGAAGGTCAGTATTACTATGGACAGAATAACCCAAGGCCTAAACTAATTATTGCTGTCACTGAATTTTTTGTTTACTTTCTGTCTGTGCTTCCCAATGCTTGTATGTGGTACTGGAATAGAGGAGAAGGAGGAATTCATTTGTGAAATGTTTGTTCTGATAACTGGAAGAATGGCTAAGGAGAAGGTTTTATGTCATTATAAGTAAACAACATATTTCCATTTGCAATTATATGAATTTAATTCCTTATCTTTTAATGTTTATACCTGTAGTTATTAGTCAACTTAATCTCTCTTAGACTAATGGAAATCAGTTGACTTTGGAAATAATATTTGCTGCCATAAGAGTAAAGGATGGTACCCACCTGCTCTTCCCCTGACTGTGCCTCCTAGTTTGCCTGGGACTCTCCTGGTTGATGCTTGTTTTTTCAGTATATTTTTAATTGTGCCTCCTTGCATGCTATAAAAGTATTTTAGTTCAAAGAATGTAGATAGGCTAAGTTTATGTTACACATGAGAATTATTTTTGCTTTGAAATGACAGGCTGTTCACCAGAAACATTGGAATTGGTTAATGAAGGGGTCATAAAAACAGCTTTCTTCAGAAATCTTTAACATTGATGAAGTTAGATATGTGCATCACCCTGAGACAGCTAAGGAAGAGTCTATGAATGTAGGAATTGACTAGTGTTTGATGATGGCTCTTGCTCAGCATGCAAACCTGCAAACATCTTAGAAAGGAATGAAATGTCCATGAGTGTGAGAAAATCTATATTAAGATTGGAAATCAGTCTTACCTCAGAAATGAGTCACTGTTTTCATTCTGTTTTATTATAAATTTTATAGTTTAAAAAATTCAGGATCGGCAGATGATGGATCATAGATCAATAAATTTCAAGTCTTAGGATTTCCTTAAAAGGTTTTATAATTTCCTTTGGAAAGACTGTATGAAGAGATATAAGCATGGAGGAGAGGCCAAGGCCATGTGCTATGTCATCACATGCACCTGGGTTTCAAATCTCAGCTCTACCGCTTATTAGTTTGGTCTGTGGTTCTTTGCTTTTAAATTGCATTATTAACACCATGTATGCAAAAACACACCCACACATAAAATTACAGGGAGAACACAGATTAGCATTTGATCACTGCTTTCCTTAGTTATAACATCTACTAACGCTAATATTTGTCTGTCTTGTATTTTGTTTTCCTAGCATATTTTTTTCTTTCTTTGAATTATAACACAACCTGCATGGACTGGAAAAATAGTCTGTGGCTTTCTTTCAGTGTTTACATACTTAATTCCGGAGGTGAATTACCTGCTAAAATGATTTATGTTTGTCCTTGATGGACTGCCACCAATGTAGAAAGTCTGAGGTACTCTTCATGGCAGAAATACTACTTTGTAACCTAATACTTATTTGTTTTGCTTTTTAATGAGGAAATGCAGGGAGAGTAAAACTGTTAGTTCAGGTTTAAACATTCACTTGTGCTTTCTCTTCTGTACTGTACAAGCTTAGCTGAGAAAAATCTATACATTTTGGTTTCGAAACGATAATCTTACATTCAGTATGTATGCTGGTCCATTGTGTAAAAATGAATTTTTAAGCAATTTAGCATTTCATCAAAGTAACAGGGCACTTGATTTTCATTCATCCATATGAAAACAATTAGAAAAAAATGCCACTTATCTTAAATAGTATTTGTCAGATTTTCTTCATCAAACTTGGTAAATACAGATCTCTTGACATTTTGATGAATTTTCATCACTCTGTGGTAAACCTAAGTGACTAGGCTGTGGCCCGTGAACAGCTTTTGTTTCTATGTGACATTAAAATGTATTTTTTTTAAAAACATGATTATAATGAATATTCAAAATTAGATTCATTCTCCAGCATGTGCACAATAGGTTAGAAGTCGTGGCTGAAGAACACTTACTAGTCAATCTCAAGGCTTTATTATTTCTTATGAATCTCATCTTTTCACATTGTTCAGAGATATGACTATCAAAGAGGAAAGCCAGCTAAATATATACCAGTTTCAGTTTACCTAGACAACTTTGAAAATTCATTTCACATGTAGTTAAGTGAAAAGTTGGTGTATCTCCCTAGCTGTATATTGTCTCGACTCAAAATTTCTTGGACCGTATGTTCAAGACAGCTTGAAACAGACATTATAAATGAGGAATAATCAGTTACCATAGTTCAGAGCATTTTCTTCAAATACTCTTCAATTTCTGGTTCCAGCAGAATTTTATTTACTCAAATATAAATCTTTTTTTTTTAATACTCTAGAGCCTCATCCTCAACAAAACACCTCATTTTAGTACAATTGTTTTTATATCCTGTCACAGGGTGATGATGATAAATGGAAAATGATTAAGTATATTGTTTGTCAGATTTCTTCTTTCACAATTCAATAAATATTCCCAGAGTCCTCCCATGTCACCTTACTTACATGATTATGAAGTAGAAGATATGTTTGAAATCCAAGGTTGAAATCTAGTTTTTTATTTTGGTTGTTCTTCTTTACCAAAAATATAAAGTATGAATTAAAACTTTGGATGCTTACAAGCCAAATTAATCACTTAGAGACATTAAATCCTTTATTTGGAGACCTTGAGCTGTGTATACTTACATAAGAAAAAATCACTTTGAGTTTCTAATTCAGTGGGAGGCATAGCTGTAATACAGTGCTTTCTTTCATTTTAGACACACTTTTAATATTTAAGTCACTGGTTTCCAAATACAGTGCACTTATTCAATAAAATTTATTACATCTACTATTACTTAAACATCAAAAACAATCACTAATAAGAATTGTGACAAATGAAAAAGAAAACAAAAGCAAATTCCTTTCCTAAATATCATCCATACTGACCTTCATGTTCCTGAAATTTCCACCTTTTTTTTTTTTTTTACTTTCATGGTATTAAATTATAAAAGTTCTCAGTCAAAAGGCTAATTTTATTATTTATTTGTCTGTTTATTTCTAACTTCCTTGTTTCAGAATGGTCTTGAAGTTGCTTATACATTTATTATATCAAATACAGTAAGGCAATAAATCAGAGATATTTAACTAATGAGAAAACATCACTGGGGAACTTATGACATGAGTGGCCTACATTATTTTGGCACTTTACAATTTTTAAAGTCCTTTTCTCTTTTAATATTTTTTGTTTCTATATTCTTTCTGTGATCCTATGAGTAAGCAATCCAGATATTTGCTTTTCTCTTCTCTAACACCTATGAAGTAAGCATTTTTACTTCCATTTTTATAAGTGAGGGAAATGGAAGTTCAGAGAGTTCAAATACCTTACCCAAAGCCACACAGCTATGCATTGACAGACTAGAATTCAAACTCTTATCTGCCTGGCTTTACACTACACTGTTAAGAAAGAATGTTAAACAGCTGTATAAACTGAACCTCTCTTCTCTGTCTGTTCACCCAGACCTTTCTTATCTTTTAGAATCCAGCCTAAATCTCTTCTTTAGTGGGGCTTTCTCCAACAGTTAGAGCTCATTTCAAATAAGCTCTAATCAATTTCCTGAGTTATTGTCCATGCCATTCATTTTGACTTTTAATCATAGATTATTTTCCAATATTATTCATGAGTGTATGCATTCCTGACTTATCTCCCCTATAGTATTTAAATGAAAGCAACTTATCAATGTGTTTTGTACAATTATTTGCTCTAAGTTTGTCCATGATTGCTGAATAATACAAACTTGTCCTCACCAATGTTTAAGCAGTAGCTTTACCATGCTCAGTAAGGTATGATAGGCAGATTCAAAGAGGGCCCCATGATCTTTGCCACTGATATTACACCCATGATAGGTTACATTATAGGGCAAAGATGATGATGTCACTACCTCGATTTGGTTATGTTTTATGGTAATGGTGAACAGATTGTGCAGATATAATTAAGGTCTTGAAGCAGTTGACTTTAAATTAATCAAAAGGAGATTATCCTGGGTGGACCTCATTTAATGAGGTGAGCCCTCTAAAAGAGGTTTTACATGTTAGTGATAATCTCCAACTAGCCTTGCAGAAGCACACAGCCATGCGGTGAATTGTGTATGGAGAGGAGCCGTCTCTAGGAGCTAGGGGCCTTAGCCCAACAGCCATAAGAAAGTGAATTCTGCCAAGCACAACATGAGCTTGAAAGAGGACTCCTTAGCCTCGGAAGAGATAGCAACCCCATCTGACACCTAGATTAGAACCTGTGCAGTCCTGAAGAGACGACTCAGCCAGCTTGTGTCTGAACTCCTGACCCATGGGAACTGTGAAATAAGAAATGTATATTGTTTTGAACTGCTAAGTTGGTGCCAGTTTGTTAGACTGTCATAGAAAATAAACACATTTTTACTAAAATAAGTACTAATACTAATACATAAAGTAATGTCTAGTATACTATAAAACTTGTCAATTATATATGTTATGTATATCCACATATATATCTTACACTGATTATTTATTTACACATGCACAGAACACATGCCTAATTTAGCAGCAACATCTCTATCTTAAAGTTTTAATGACAGAACTTTCACCAAAGTTGTGGAACCACTCTACAAAATTATGAAAGAACATATTTTAAAGGAAACTGCTTGGTGTTTAAGAATGATTCCAGGAGGAAAAAAAAGAAAGTTGACATTAAACTTTGAAGTTGAGTGTCTATTTGTCCACGGTAAAAGAGAAGAGTTTAAGTAAACTTTGGCCTACAAGATCTATAAAGTATAAATAATGTAATACAATGTTAATATTTCAATGCCCCTGCCTAAGAGATTTTTATAGATATATTTTTCTACTATGCTACCATTTCCCATCAAATTTTAGCATATAAATAAATTTGCATAATAGAAATAAACTCTCAAGTAGCACTGTATAAGACAAATATATGACATATCCATGGTCATATGTGTGTTAAATTTATGAGTATTTCATAAGTAGCCATGTATGATTCCTAAGTCTCTATCACTTTAGTTGAGTAAAGTTTCTTTTTCAGGATCTTGGTGATATTGTATGAGGGCAAATAAACCTAGTGATTCAGGCCTTCAGAGTTTTGAAGTAGCATATGCACAATATTGCTACACTGTTTATGCAATTTCAACATATTACTCAAATAGAATTATGATTTTTTTCTAATTTCAGTTTGTCCTCAAGGTTTCATTTCTCCATCAGTGATATATTGGAAAACTCCTAGGCAATAAATAAACACAGGATGAGTTGTAATTTTCTATTTCTAAAGTAATATGTTTGGTAACTGTCAATGTCCCCACATCAATTTGGATGTCCATAGAGAAAGTATTTATTTTGCACATTAAAGATAAGTAGCCTAAGTTGTATACATACTCTTTTAAGTTTTTTTATGAGGATGTTCAAGTAACTATTGCTAATCTATGTCACTTTCTCCCTAAAAATATCATTTCTTTGGTTTGAGTTGAATTTGATGTCCTCATTCTGTCCTTAATTAGATATGGATCTTTGAGTTTATCATTTATTCATTTATTTCTGCTCAATAAGGACAGAAATTATATCTGCAGGAGAGGCTGCTAGGAGGATCAGATGTATATGAAGTTTTGCTAACTATGAACCCAGTCATAAACCAGAGTCGTTTGTCTTTTACATGATTCCAGTACATAACAAACATATTTTTCCCCTGAGAATTACATGTTAGCAATATAGTTTTTCATTATGTTCTATTTTTTTTTTAATGCAGAAGGCTTTTAAAAAATATTTTATTTATTTATTTATTTATTTGGCTGTGCCGGGTCTTAGTTGCAGTACGCGGGATCTCCATTATGGCAAGCGGGATCTACTTCCCTGGCCAGGGATAGAACCCGGGACCCCTGCATTGGGATCGTGGAGTCTTAACCACTGGACCTTCAGGGAAGTCCCCATTGTGTTCTATTTCTGTGACTATTGTGCACTGATTACCTTTAAGATCCCTTTGTAAAAGCTCCTCCCCTCCCGCCCCCACCCCCCTCTTCTTCCCAACCTTCCTCTTTTGTAAAAGGAACCATACCTTCTTGAGGCCATTAGGGTACCATGGGCCTAGTTATCTCTTTTCTGGAACTTAACTATAAATATCTCTTTGCGTGTCTCCTCTGCTAGACTATCCTCAGAACAGGAACAGTGTCTTGTGCGTTATTTGTTTTGTCAAAATCCAGCAGAGTACATAATGCATAGTAATCACTCAATAAAATGGTTTTGATTTTTCCTTTAATAAAATAATATATGAAAAAATGAGGAAATAGTGAAAGTCTAAGCAAGGATTACATAGACTAGTCTCCCTTCAGTCATCAAGCTAAACTTTCTGAGAGGAATACTGTTGATACTAAAACAACAACAACAAATACCCTTAAGAAGTACATGAGGAAAGAGCTTGAAATGTGTAGCCACTTTAGAAAGGCTAAGACCATCTTTTGGAGTAAAAAGGGAGATGACTGGGTATCTTGAGAGGAAGATACCCAGTAGAGGTAGAGGAAGGGTTAATATCATTTCTTAAATCTAACCTCAAGTTTAAATTGTGATTCTAATGTTAATCATTATAAGACATAAGCTTCACATCTCATAAATTCAGTCAGCCTGTTTCCATTATCGAGAGCCATGTTAAATAAAGAACAGTTTCACAAAGCATACATTTCTAGAAAGTCCTTTCTGTACTTTCTCCAAATTATGTTTCTTGTCGTACAAGCTACCTTTCATGAGCTGTCTGCCACGAAGCCCTAAGAATAATAATGCAGATGTTTGAGTCAATAAATGGTACACTTCTCTTTCAGACAACCTAGTGTATAAATAGAAAATACCCCTCCCCTTCCTTTATATATGCCATGCGTAGATCACAATATCAATTCAAACAAAGAAATGGATGTTCTAGGAACTGGGCGTACAAATACATTATTTCTTCTCTTTGAAATGAGTGAAGGAAAGGGAACTAATAATAATGTGACATTGTTGTCTACTCACTAACGACAGCCTGGAATAAATAAAAAAGTCTTCCTTTGGTTGTCCTGATGGTGAGATATAACTGCCTTTCATAATGCTAGAGGTACAAATGTCCTCATATTTTAAAAATGTTTGATAAGATCCTTATCTGTCATATATTTCAGTTGAGGCATTTTATGCTTTGTATTGTATCTAATAGGCCTATTCACAAATGAAGAGTATATGAGGGAAAAGATGAACATCACTTCATAACAAGACATTGCGATAAACTCTCCTAAATTATGAAAGCTTCCAAATGCATATGGCCTTTTTATTCATGGCTTTTTCTATTCACATATCAAAGTGCTTCAAGTGGCTTTGATGACATACTTATGAATTCATAAAAGTGTTTTTCATAATGTGCTCACCTTTGGTGCTGAGAGGTTATGCAGATTGCTTTTATTTGCTTGGCTGGAAAAGAGGAGCTAAGAGTGTGTTGCAGATACATCACACTTTAGAACAATTTCTTACATTGTCCTTAGCTACTTTTCACAAACTTGCCGGAACTCTCTACCCAAACTTCAGGCAATGATAAGAATAAATGTCAAATATTATTAGTTCTGGAGTATAACTACTAATTTTGGTTTCGACTGCACAGTACATAGAAAAACCTTGGAACATTTCCAGTTATCTTCACGATCATGTAGTCCTTAAAACCCTGAACAGACATTTAAAATGAAAAAAAGAAAAAAGTACACCATCGTATTGAGGCGGCAGATGCAAGTTAGCATTATCAGAAGATGAATACTTGCAGCCTTCACTGGCAACCTGATCAGATATATTCTGTATAATTAAATAAGGGAGCTGTTTAAAAAATAAAATTATAGCATCTTGGGGAATGCTTTGTAAATAATGGAGTAAGCAGCAGAGGGGACAGCAAAAAAAGTCCAAATGTGATTAGCAGTTGCTCTTCATGAGAAATTTTCTCCACCTCTAATTTGACTTTTCTGAAAAGCTTTAATGAACACTTTCCTCAGTGATACCGTTTGTTGTTTTAAATATCATCATGTAATCTTTGCGGTGTTATTACTGTATGAAGATGACACACTGACGAACTTTGTAAAATACCAAGTGGCTCTTGGCAGGACGTGTCTATACTAACTCATTTCAGCCCGTCGTGTCCCTGTTACCGAGCTCTTTTGCACAAATGTTAAGGTTATCACAATTCCAGAAAGAAACTGGACTTTATGAAGGCTTGCTTTCTGAAGAAAAGGACTTGGAAGAAAGCAGGAAATATTAGTACATCGAGCAAAGTGAAAGACAAGGTAGTTTAACTTGTTAGTTTGTTTACTGATCTCAAAAGTAAATATACTGCAGCTGAAAGTGTTCCATTTTTATCCGCCTGCTGCAGTAATGGTTGTGTTACTTCAGGGCTTCTACTTCAATAATTGATCAGGGTTTGTATAGCACCGGCTAAGAGCAAAAATAAGAGTGTTGCTTTGAACAAACTGCGGCAATGTTATAGCATTAGGCACAGAAACAAGATTCGGGAAATATAGAAGAAACAGGAAAAAGATGGATACGTTGGGTGGTAAACACTGCTTCGGGCTAGAAAGTAATGAGAATTTTTCCGTAGAGAGTTTTGACCTGCTATTCAAAACTTGTTTCTTGTCTTAATAAATCCTAAAAGTGTAATTTACTTGCAAAAGGGAAAGAACAAAGGCACCAAAATTCTTTTGATAACAACACTTGTTAAGGTTGATAAGTTGGGTTTCAAATGTGTGAAGAAAAATGTGTGACAGTTTGTTTTAAGGTGACAACCTAAGTGTTCAGATACTTGCATCTTTTGCTACTTATCAAGCAGTAGCCAAGTTGTAGCTTCCACTTGTACATTTGCAGCATAGACCATACCGAAGTAATATCAGTTGAATTCATGGAGAAAATATACTCGTATTTGTTGGTAAATTGACAACCACAGATCTCTATAATTTTTCTTAAGGTGGTAAGAAAGGTGGTAAGACTTTTTTCTTTGGTTTTAATTTGTTTTGCATTACAAATAAGGAAACACCAGTCCTTTCAGAAAATAATTTTTTTCTGAACATAGAGTTTTCCAAAGATGATAGTTACATATTTTCTGCTTTTTCTGAGTTGAATCTTACATGACTCACAGGGGTCTCAACTGTTAGATGCCAACTACTGCATACATACGTGTCCATTCAGCAAAAATTTGTGTTTGTCTTATAAGCTATTTATGAATTTTTAGTTTAGCCTTCTTTTTTTTTAATAATTTTCTTTCTTTGTTTTTTTTGGGGGGCTGTGTTGGGTCTTCATTGCTGCGCACGGGCTTTCTCTAGTTGCGGCGAGCAGGGTCTACTCTTCACTGAGGTGTGAGGGCTTCTCATTGCAGTGGCTTCTCTTGTTGCAGAGCACGGGCTCTAGGCATGTGGGTTTCAGTAGTTGTGGTATGTGGGCTCAGTAGTTGTGGTGCACAGGCTTAGTTGCTCCACGGCATGTGGGATCTTCCCGGACCAGGGCTTGAACCCGTGTCCCCTGCATTGGTAGGTGGATTCTTAACCACTGTGCCACCAGGGAAGTCCCTAGTTTAGGCTTCTTGATTGTGTGTGTGTGTGTATATGTCTGTGTGTGCACACACACGAAAATCAACTTGAAGATTAGGAAGCATGAGGTGGTAAATTCTAAGTTTAACTTACGATTCATGCTATTAAAATAACTACTGTAACCTGCTGCTCTGGTGTGGTAATAGTGATAAGATGTAAAGCAAGATTACCAAATTTTAATAACAGTGTAGGAAAGACACTATGATGTTAATAATAATGTGATTTATTCCATTATGAAACACATTGCCAAGGAGTGATTATTTATTTTATGCCTAATTACCATGGAGGAAAAAAATTAAACAGTTATATATTTCATACCAAAGAATAAGCAAAAAAGGATCTAAAATTATTTGTTCTCAATTATATAGACCCTTCCTGGTAAAAATGATATACCAAATAATTGTTTCAGTTCTCTACTTTGCATGTACATGTACCACTGTAATTAAAAGGCATGTACTGGGTTGAGAATGTGAAGATCAAGTTTAGCTTTTTCCACACTGAGTACCTAAAATGTCCGTAGAGCTCCACAAGCAAATGAGTTTGGATATGCTGAGCTAAATAAAGATAAATAGGCTTTTTTTACTGAAGAATTTCTCAGGGCTTTAAGGATTCTAGTGTACACTACAAACCTCCATGCAGGGCCAGGAATGCAGTGTTCCCAAGCAGATCTCATGATGAACATTTTTGTTCAGAACCTCAAGGGACTGGTGAGTCTTGGAACATACTTTGAGAAATACTGATCTTGACCTATACCAGCACCAACCCTGATTCGCTGTGCAGTGAGAAAATCACTTTCTTTGTTCTTCAACTTTCTAAATTAAAAAAAGTCCACAGAATTCTCTGTATATTTCACAAGAATTGAAAACCCTCTTGATAATTGTTGTCATAATAAAATATTATTTAAAATAAAAATGACAAAATGGTTAGATGCCAAATCAGAGCAGTTGACTGGACTCTCTAACCAGCTAAACGGTATATGTGGGCAATAGGCACCGTGCATGCATGATTTTGTTTGGGATTCAGCTAATTTCTCTGTGGTACACAGTTTGGGGAATCTCACAGTGAGTTGATACCATAAATATTAAAGGTTTAAATGCCAAGGAACTGTTCAAAATGATTGGAACGTTTCTTCTACTCATTCAGGGTACATTTAGTATGTCAAGCAGTAACCTAGGAAGTAGGAACAGAGCTGAGAAATGCAGAATCTGTATTTAAGGAGATACCTAGGCAGGGAAGACAGACCCGAAAGTAAACAAGAACCATACTTGTTATCAAACAATGTGTTAAGGCCTATGGTGAGGTGGAAACCATAGAGTCCTGTGGGTGCATGTGGTAGGGGTTTGGGTAAATTATCCAGACTGGGAAAAGCAAATGGTAATATTTGAGCTAGTTCATGAAGCAATTGAACAAATTATTCAGGCAGAGAAAATACATTCCAAAAAGACAGGATGGCAAGTACACAGGCATAGGAAAAATTATGATATGTTTCATGATTCATATATAAAGCTCAAGGGGAGGGGAGGGAAGCAGGAATGGTAAGTGAAAATAATGATAGAGTTTTTAAATGTTATGCCATAGACTTGGATGTTTTCCTCTGGGTATTAGAGGAACCACTAAAGGACCTACGTTTATGAGGGGAAAGATAGATGATAGAGACAGCCACGAATAGATGATGATATCTGTGTTTTCTGACATGTATGAATGTGTGAGAGCATGACTTAGATTGGGAATAGAGTTTGGAGAGTTGAAAATTATGTAACCTAACAAAGTTTACCCAGGACAGCTTGCCCTTGTTATGATATTTAAAAATAAAATAATTGATCATTATATGATTGTATCCTATATCACTGATTTTCAAATTATTTCTATCCTCTCAATCCTTCACTCATGCATTGTGCAATAAAGAAAATGCAGTAAAAAAAATACCAAGAGAGGATGGCTTTGTTTGGTTGGTGGGGACATGGGTATAGGAGGCCCCAGGGAACAACCCAAGTAGGCCCCTGGGAATTTAGAATAAAACCGTGGAACACAGTGAGGCAGAGTTTTAAAAGTACTCTTTTTTTTAATATAAATTTTATTTATTTTTTGGCTGCGTTGGGTCTTTGTTGCTGCAGGCAGGCTTTCTCTAGTTGTGGCAAGTGGGGGCTACTCTTCGTCGCGGTGCTCATGCTTCTCATTGTGGTGGCTTCTCTTGTTGTGGAGCACAGGCTCTAGGCACATAAGCTTCAGTAGTTGTGGCGTGCTGGCTCAGTAGTTGTGACTCACGGGCTCGAAAGCTCAGGTTCACTAGTTGTGGCACATGGCCTTAGTTGCTCTGTGGCATGTGAGATCTTCCCAGACCAGGGATCAAACCCGTGTCCCCTGCATTGGCAGGCAGATTCGTAACCACTGTGACACCAGGGAAGTCCCCAAAGTATTCTTCTAAGTATTAGAAAATAACATGTGTGACATTCTAACAGCTTATTTTGTATTTAAAGAAGACTTTTTGCTTTCTCTTTCAAATTCTTTTAAAATTTTGGTTTTCTTTCTTCATTGCACAATATTTATTAAGAACTTAATACTGGCCCTAGGCTGGATGCTGGAAAAATGGTGGTGAACCTAGAAAACATCACTACGACCGAGACAAGTAAATCATTCCCTAAGTATCTATGAAGCTGCCACTCTGCAAAATGTTATGGGAGAGACCTCCAGAGCACCATTCAGGACTGTGCAAGTGTTGATCTGGTGAGCAAGGCCAGAGGAGGCTCCCTGATGGGCTGAAGGTGGATCTCCGTGGAGTAGGAGAGGCTGGAAGTGAACCTCAGGCTGAGCTATGTGTGTGCAGAAGTGCTGTGAAACAGTGAGCATGGCACATTTGTGAGGCTGTCTGCAGGCCAGTCTGGCTATGGGGGCGGGAGGAGGTGTTGGGAGTGAAGGGGGGACAGGATAGGAAGCTGGGGAGGTGAGAGGAAGGCGTCAGACTTCGGAAGGTTTTGTAGGCTGAGTTAAAGATTTGATATTTATCCGTAGAGCAATGGGAAGGCATTAAATAAATCAAAGCAATGTAGCAAAATGTTTCTCGAGGCTGCGTGTGCCATTGCTTCTGTAGGCTCTAGGTGGCGAATATGTCAAATTTTGCATTACATTAAGGATTCGGGGATTTTGCCTTAGTAGGTTTCTGACTGCCATTGACCTAAGAGTCAGGGATTTTTAGGAATGTAACCTAATGTAAATAACCCCTTCTGGAGTTCTCTCTTAGGCTTTCGTACTTGAGGATCACAGGATTTATTTTCAAAATAACTCCAGGTCAACTAAATTTAGCAATGACTGGCAAAATATCAAAAATTTAAAAAAAGAATGGAAGGTGTTCTGCTTATAAGATAGCAAAATTCTACCCAAACACTCGAAGGTAGAATGCCACTGACCTATGATAATTAACTTGAAGAGGAAAACACAGGGTTAAATTAATTGCTCAGCTGGAAATTATTTAGTAATTCTCTGAGTTTTAAGTCCCAAGGGTTTACTTCTTGATATAATATTGTTAGACAACTTAAAATCATCTTAAAACGTACATTTTGGGGCTTCCCTGGTGGCGCAGTGGTTGAGAGTCCGCCTGCCTATGCAGGGGACACGGGTTCGTGCCCCGGTCCGGGAAGATCCCACATGCTGCGGAGCGGCTGGGCCCGTGAGCCATGGCCGCTGAGCCTGCGTGTCCAGAGCCTGTGCTCCATAATGGGAGAGGCCACAACAGTGAAAGGCCCGCGTACCGCAAAAAAAAAAAAAAAAAAAAAGTACATTTTGGAAGGCATTTCTTTCCTTCACTTTTAGTGTGCAAGTGTTCATTTGTGTGTCTAATAATAATAAACATTTCTTGACGGCTCCATATCTTGAGTGTAAACACTAAATCTGAGCATTTTAAATGATATATCTCATTGTACCCTCACAATTACCTACATAAAGTAGGGGCATTTTTACTCTTATTTCAGACAGGAAACAGGCTTTAGAAGGGATAGCTACCCAAGGATGTACCAGCTGGTAAGTGGTTGAGTGGAGGTTTGAACCCAGGAAGTCCAATAGAGAACCCATTGATTAATTGCTGCAGTGTCCTGCCTCAGAACTCAATAAAAATAAACAGAGTTGTACATTTTGTAGTATTCAATAAATTTCTGACATGTGGAGAAAAGTACTCTCAGTTAATGGTTAATGTGGATGGGATTCAGTGGCCCTTTGTATTTTAAGGAAGATAATTGACAAGGAGAAAAACAACATAAATCAGTGATTAGAATTTATTAATGCAAGACTCTGACATTGAAATACTGTCAACAAAAGGCATCCATAATCTCTCCAACCAGTAGAATCGGGACCTGTATTTGGTTACTTGACAGGAAGTAGGAGGTGAAAAGAAGACTGTAGAATTATCTAGTGACAGACTGGTAAGTAATGGGAGTAGAGAGAGCTTCGGAGTAACGATTTTATATATTCCATTTCAGTGGCTTCTTGCTAACCTACTTGACTCCTTTGAGGCAAATAAACCAAATGAAAACCTCACTTTAGGGCGTGACTGTGACTCAGGTTTCCATCAAGGGAAAGAAAGTACACAAAGCTGTGCAGGAACATCATGAAGTCAGGCTGCCGGGTTCAAATTCTGCTTCAGGACTCACTTGCTGAGTGACCCTTTAGAACCTGTTCAACCTCTCTAAATCTCAGTTGGTTCATTTATAAAATTAGAATAATAGTACTTCCCTCACTGCACTGGTGATGAAAACCCTAGATTTACGGATCTTCAAAGTCTGTATTCCTTTCCCTGTGTCGTGCTAGATGATAGAAAACAAGACAGATCATAACAGGGAATGAATATGAGGTGTGTGCTCTGGGTTGGGGTGAGCTATCCATTTTTTCATAAATATTGACTGATTGAATGGACATTATATGCCCGACTAGCTTCTATTGGATATGCACCAGTGTCATGCAGACTTCTAATTCCTAAAGTAGGAGAGGGCTGTTGCTGTTGTCACTGTTGTTGCTGAGTAGGAGTGTAGTGTGAAGTAAAGAGATGACTGAGCTAGGACTAGTGACCTCAGGTGCAGGCCCAGCCCTCCCAGGTGGGTGCCCTTGACCAAGTCTCTTTACTCGTGGGCCCTTCATCTCTAAAGGAAAGAACTGGGTGAAATATTGGACCAGATATGGCTCACAAATTTATGGTTGGATTCACAAAATTTTTAATAGTCAGATACAGGAGTTAAGCAAAGAGATGTAATGGGATAGCAACGATGAATTACGTAAAGAGTAGGCGATACTGCTTATTGGTGACATCAAGCAAACCTACCAGGTGTCAGAGGGCTGTGACTGGGAAGACAGAGTGGATTATGTTCCTGAGAATCGTGAATTCCCAGAAAGAAACCTCGAATTATTCCATTAGGCAACAGGGCCACCAAAGAAAGGCAGTTCCAGAGTATATCAGTCATGTCATCAAACCGGAAACTCAGATCTGGAAGCTTTCTATTTAAATTATCTTAGATTCCTTCTTGCTTTTCTTTGGTATCTATGGTCTATCTACTAAGGCTCTTTCGCTAAAATTCTCAAGTTATACTTATACGTATGATCACATAAAATACCGTAATATACTTTAAAACGTAACTGGCAATAGTATTCAGCAGCATCATTGTAATTTGAATTTGGATTGTTTTAGCTACCTTGTGTCTCACTGTATGAAACTCTCTATGTAGAGAGTATTTTGGTTTTCTCACACACCACTTTCATAGGGTCCATCAATCAACAGGGATTTTCTTTCAGTTGAATCATTTTTCCTTTCTGAGTTCTAAATGCCTCAGTGTCACATACCCAAAGTTAGTTCTTTCCTTCTCTTTGAAAACTACAATCAGTATGTTTAAAACACACGGCTCTCAAATACAGAAACAATACACGTGTAGCAGAGACAAAAAAGTATGAGCATTCAATACCTTGCATCCAAAAAAGAAGAGCATTTTTTTATTGGGGCAGATACCTACCAGGTTGGGCTTTCTACACTTGTAATTTGCTGATTGGAATAAGGGTGAAGCTGCAGAACGAAAGAGAACCAAGACAGATTGGAAACCATTCAGGGTGAAAGTGACCAAGGATAAACCAGGCAAAGGAAGAGGAGAGAGGCTTAAAAAAAAAGAAGGGTGGGCAAATGCTGAGTTTTAAGTGAGAGTTTTGAGAAGTTTTGTTGGAGAGAGTTGGTTGATTTTGAGGTATACTCCACTGTGTGAGATATTGGACTAGAACTGGGAAAAGATTTTTAAGATTTTTGTGTCTTCCTAATGTATATTCTATATGTTGTCTACTGAGAATTAAAATGTTTTCCCCCAAATTTTTACTAGTGGACATGTTTCTCTTTTTATAAGTTTAAAAGAAATCAATATTTTTATGGGGAAAGGAGCATACTGGGATGGAGCAGTACGCAGCAGCATTGTTCACGTTGATTATAAACCACATATCTGGTAATCTCTAAGGTGGAGAACTCATGGTAGCAGAGGTTCCCAGGATGTTTACTCTCATTTTTCTGATGAAAGTCCATGCTGGTGGGAATGATTTGCTACTCAGACCATAAAAGTCTAGTTCAAGTGGCCATAGTTGAGAGTGGGAAGCATAATGAAGAAGAGAATTATTGAAAAAATATTTTCCTTTTCCTGTTTTCTTGACATTTGACTTGACAGTGATAAAAAAATGGTAAAAGAAAAACTACAAATATAAAAAGCATAGACACCGATCTAATAAGAAATACTGAAATTTTTAAACAATGTGAATTAACACATTGTTAAGACAGCTTTATGTTTTCACACTTCGAGGGACATCTATTCTTTCATTGGACTTAATTCTGTCCATTGACAATTTGTTTTCCATAATATGTAGGAAAAACCTCTATTCTCTGTGAACACTTGCGGGTCCTGCCTTTGCAGTTCTGTCATTTTGTCCTTTATTGTATTAATTTACCTCTCTGGCTTCCCTTTTTCTGGGGAATTCATTAGAGGAGGAACTAAGTCATATTTTTCTTTCATCATCATTATCTTAGAAAAACCCCTGTATAGTAGCTACTTATTAAATGCCTGAAGAATAATTTTTGAATACACTATTACATTTGAATTGAGATCTTTACATTATTCTCTGCTGTTACAAAAATATAGGGAAATATTTCATCTGCATGACAATTTTACAGATAAAACTAACAGACTCTTCAGAAGTCTCTCGCAAGGGCAGCCAATACATGAGACTCTAGTATAAATAACTCTCATAAACACGCTGACTAATACATTTTGGGATATTATTTTGAAATAATATATAATCAATCTGTTTAGTTCCACCCTCAGATCCCTCATGTTCTCCTGTTTTCCTTCTTTGTTGTGTCCATGCTTGGTCTGAAGCAACAAGTGCATGTGTTGCACTTGTTGGAACACAAGGAATGGAGCATAAAATCCCTCTACATCAGATTCTGTCTCACCAGAGTCATTCTATTTTCCCTTGCATGTAAGCTTCTAAAATTTCTCACTCTGCGTATACTCTGTGTTAATGCTAAATAATGACATATAGAATGTCTCTCCCAGATTTCCAACCAAAAGGATAATAATTATTGTTTCTCCCTTCCGCTTATTTACTAAATTCAGTGTATACAAATTGCCCTGACTAGTGTAACAAGAAGCAGTATTAAATTTACACAAAATTTAGAATTTAACAAAATCATGGTTCTTCTTAATTCTTGACCATCCTACTTCTTAAGTGTCTTAAAATGTAAGTTGCTTCCAGTTTGGTGACATGAAAAATTACATTGTTTTGAACTTTAGGAAATAGTTTTAATCATTAAAATAAATACAAATCCTATTTTATATTTGACCTATCCAAAACCTTTCACACTGTGCATGTATTATGGCATAATTGGAGACAACTCTGAATTTATGTTTCCAAATGCCACAGGACTTACTGTGAGCTATATGTTCATTTAAGAGCAGAATTTTAGCCATTGTACATAACGACATCATAGACGATTGTGATGATTTGGATATTTGTGAAAATTGCAAGCTATATCCCACATATCAATAGATGCTTTCTGGGCTTTTCATCAAAATCATGGGTATTGCTAGTGTTTTGTGGGAAAAAATGTGCTCACATATGGCAAGTTTGTATGTCCAAGAAATGCAGGACAGGACAGACTTCAGAAGGAAATAATACTCAGTTAGCAGTATAATATTTCATAAGGAAAAGAAATGCCTGGAACTGGAAAGATGATTTATTTTTCATGCTATTAATAAAGCCTTAATAGAGGGATTTTTAATATGAATATGCCATGATCATTCTCTCCTGTATGGCAATAGAGTAATATGCCTACTTAGAGGGTATTCTTCCAGACACATGATGATTCTTCAGTGTTATTGTGTAAGTAATTGCATTTTAAAGGCTATAAGCCTCACAGGGTCTATGTCTCGCACTAAAGTTCCAAGAGGCAGAAATAAATCATAGCATTCCACCCATCGCTCTGACAACCTTTAAGTTTGCATAGAATTATTTCTTCCTAAGTCCCAGACTCCATGTATTCACTTACTCCTGTGTGCCAAAAACTATGCTGAGTTCTAGATGAGGCAAAAAGGTGGAAAAGCCTCAGAAGAATAAGTTTGAAAACTATTGGGTAAGATGCATTGTAAATAAATGATTGCTAAGTATCTTTACTCAAGATCTCTTGATGGTGGGTCCTTCCCTGGCCACAGCTATCAACATTAATCACCCCCTCTAATACCACACATCTTCTTTCCTTTAATCTTAGAACTCAACACTATCAACCAAAAAAGTATGTAATATAATATTATATAATACATGATATAAAAATTGTCTCACTTTTTTCTGTGATTGACTTGAAAGTAAATTCTATGAGATTAGAAATTTTATCTGTTTTGTTCAGTGATATGTCCTCAGTACCTAGTACATAATGGAAGCTTGATAAGTTGTTGCTGAGTGAATGAAGATGGTAGTATGATTGGTAGCATAGCATACTTCTTTCTACAGTGATATGGAAGCACAAATGGGAAGCCTGCATACAGAGAAAAAATTTTATATAGGGACAAATGATATTTCATCTGGGTTTTGATGGATGAGAAGGAGTTCACCTTGCAGGCAAGGAACTGTGCAGAGAGGCTAATTCAGGAAGATTGAACAGTACCTATGAAGCATGGAGATGTGTGTTGACAAAGAGCTGTCAATTCTGGGATAGAGTATAAGTCAACAAGTGTTGAGGGGAATTTAGCAGGAACTAGCATGATCAGGAAAGGTCAGAGAAGAAGATTGGTGAAAGAGGATCAGAAAACAGAGATTGGACAATTAAGAATCTTACATACCAGGGTCAGAAGTTTGAATTTCATTCTAAGGCCATGAGTAATCTTTGAAGGATTTTCTGCAGAGATAGATCAGATTTGTCCTTGAAAGATCATTCTGGTGGCAGTGTGCTGAATGGATAGGTACTCAATATTTGTTGAGTTAATGAAGGATTTCTCAACATTACTATAGACCTTACAATTTGGTAATTCTTCAAACTTCACTATATATATTGACAGATTGAGAGGATAAATATCTTGGAATGATGGAGCAGTTCTATTGAGGAAGACAAGATTGCACCCAATTTTTCAGAATGTTAAAAATGGAGAACTTTCCCTAAGCCTCTCACTGGTTTCATAACTAATCCTGTCATTACACTAATCTTGGTTACTCCTATTAATGATCTCTTTTCTCTGAAAATCTTCAACTGTCTTAAACAGAAGCTTTCTACTTTAGAGATAAAATCAACTTTTTGACTTTTTCCTGTCTGCCAAAATTGATTTGCTACAAATCAAGTTTAGTTATGTACTTCTTATTCATTATGGAAAGTAGTTAATGCAAATTTAAAAATCAACGCTCCCTACCACAGATAAAAACAAACTTACGTAAAAAACAGATTGCCAGGCAGGCTTTGAGAAGTCTCTGATGTACACACATTCAGAACGATTACTCATTCCGAATTCCTTTCAATAACATACCTCTCACTCTCTCACCTACCCCAGTACTGTGGGAATTGGATCTTAAATGAAAAATCATTTTTTTTCAGATGGTTGTTTGAAAGTAGTTAGCATCTTTAACCTTGCCTGGAAAAGTAGATACCAAAGTAGATACCTAGAAAAGTAATATGGGTAATTTGGTATTCCTTCTTTCAAAGCCTAATATGGTTGATAACTTTATCAAAAACTGAAATTACAGGTAGTCTCACAATTGCTATTTGTATCTAAAATGTCAACAAGTTTTTTAGGTTGTATATATTGCCTTAATTAAAGAAGTCTTTTTAGCTAAGCTTTCAATTCTGAAATTATTTGAAAAGTTTAGGTATAGTTAATATTAAGGAAGTGCTAAGCTAATTTTTCTTAAATAAAATCTCTCTGTCTGGACTGTATAAAACAGAATTAGCACCATATGAAAGTATTCATTTGTCATTAATGAAATGGTATTTTGTCTAAAACTTGACATAAAGTGATTACAAATTTATACCAGGCCAGTAAGTTCTGACTGTCCTAAGGAAAAGTTGAGAATATCATGCAGACCATGGCTCGTGAAGGACATTGAGTGAGTCACATTTATCCATTCATCTTACACATGTGTTACTGAGTGTCTCATAGGTGTCAGGCAGATAGGAATGAAGATCCATAAGACCCCTTCTATGAAGGAGCTCACACTTCAGTAAAAAGGGGGGAGAGAGATAATGAACAAATAAAGAAGTAAATGAAAAGAAATATCAAGTAGTTGTAAGGCTTTGATGAAAATAAAACTAAGGAAGAAGGCTGCAAGGCTATGCTGCCATGCAGGGCTATTAAGTGATCAGAAAAGTCTTGTCTTTAAGTAGATCCCTGATTTTCTCAGAAAGCCTGTCTTACTTCAGCCATGTGTAATTCGACAACAGCCATGAATCACCCCAGCAGCTCAGTGCTCTGGGTTAATCATTTACCATACTTTTTACCCTACCATGATGACATTTGAAAGTTACCTGGCTTTATTAGCAAATACATTTATTTTCAATCTGATTTTCTATTAATGGATTTAATCTACCTCAAAAAATGCAAATTATGCTTTCAGTAGTTAAAATTATCTTATGGGCTTGGAGCATATAAAATCCGAGAGAAGAACTACAATTAGCCTAAGCCAGTATCAGTTCAAGCTTCCCCCACATGATTTTACTAATACCCTTCAAATTCTGACTTCTACCATTCCAGCCATATGTCTCTTTAAGCAGATCCACTCTGTGGTGCCAAAGTGTGTCAAGGACAGTGCTAGGTTACCAAAAACATTTTTTTATGTGCAACTTTTTATAATATTCTAAAGCACTCTTCCACCTGAACCCCACCCCACCCCTAAAATATAATTTTAATAACACACATGAAAATGTCATGCTGATAATAAACCCAGAGATATATGACAGGGAATCTGTCTGCATTTTTTTTAACGCCTTTTGGCACTAACATAATGGCGTAAGCACATGGACTCACACACATTGCCTAATGTCTTTTCTTTCTTTTTTGCAGGTTTTGGGTACAAAAGTAGTGTAAAAATTTATAGTGATGTTATTCAGTGCATAAATGTCAATTTAAGAAAGAGCTAGGAGGGTAGGAATATAAATTTGTGTTTGAGAGATGTACTAAGAGAGTAGAACTGTATGTGTATGGGATGTGGCTTTTTAGTTTCTGATCGCAGTTTTATAATCATATTATCCTATGTTGCTGCTGGGGAAAGCAACAAACAGTGGCTTCTGCCAATCTCGGTGAACAGAGATCTCTGGAAATTGCACCTGTTCATTATTATGTGAGAAAGCCTTCTGTGGGCAGAGAGGAGGAATTCAGTTTTATTCTCAGACTGTTGCCTAATTCTTATAGCTTGTGCATATTTTTTGAGTGGTGATTGTACAATCTGCTACACATTTTGGGATAAAAACATTATTGAAATTGAGCATACTAACTTTAACCAAGCTGCATTTTTTGTGAATCGGGTTCTAAAGTTGATTGCCACAATACAGCCATGTCCTGTAAAAATTAGCATACATACACACACTCACCAAGCCCCCCACACACATGCACACATTGACGCACACACATACTCTCTCACAAACACACCAGGGAGGACATAATTTAACACTTGGAAGCTCATTACTCTTCTAAAATAAAGAGTTAATTTTTTTTCCCCTACTGCTCTTCCCATCTTTGAAACACCATGAGTCACGGTGTTTCCCATTTAACAAACACCACAGATTCTTTATTGTCTGTGAGGCTTCCGTGTACTGCAGTAAATTTGAATTGGATATGTTATGTCCCAATTGACAGTAGTGATTAAGCCAAAATAAGTGCATTCTCCTTTAAATGTTAGCTGCATCATCAAGTAACATCCTCTACATTATGCTATACTCAAACAAGTCAGTCTGCACAGATCAACATGTTGATGGATATACAGCAGATCAAAAAGAGGAGAGTCATTTTGAAGTGCTCGCTGTCTGAGATGATAGGCTTCTGCATTTGTACCTCTTTGCAAAAGAAACCACATTATTTTGTCAGTTTGTTTCAATTTGAGAGGTGTTGAAATTGGTATTCATTTTTTGATATAACCCTTAAATTGTACAATTTACGAAAACTGACTGAAAGAGATAAATTAAATGGGTAGAAATATTTTCAAATCAAAGACCAACTGACATATATAAAAATGATGTATGTTTCCTACATGGTCCACAGGGAGAATTCTGTAGGCTTGCTATGATCTCTACAATTTGCTTCAGGGCAAACTAGATTCTGGGATATTCTGTTATCCCTTTGGTCTGTTTATCATGGAAACTGATGTACAAATTGAGAGTTCTTTTTGGTCTCTTTCTTTGTATATGGTTGGAACTGGTAAGAATTCACTTATCTCATGTCCTCACCTTCGGTAAAGTGCTACAGAAGAGTTCAGTGACCAGTAATCAATTATTATTGAGAAGCAATCAATTGCTAATTTCCATAATTATGCACATCTAAACACTATGAACAAGAAAGAGAAACAAAGCTGCACTCCAAGCATTGCCTTGTTAGCAGTATTTTGTTAACACAGGCTCTAAAAAAAGCTGCCGCAGCTGGTACCACAAATGTGTTTCCAGTATTCAGGCCATCAACGTGATTCGTCGCTAAATGTATAGAATCAGCTTCTTGCTAAAAACTACAATTACAGGTGATATACAGATTGAAATCACAGGGCTGGTTTGTCGAAGAAAATTGTCCTAATGATGGGTTTTCGGATGGGGAATGCAGCTCTTTTCTTTCTCTGTGATGGGTTGTGAAGGCAGCTGCACCTGCCTCTATGCTGTATTCTGCCGCACTTAATGATATCTGATGATATCATTAGGCAAAGTGTTCATAAACAGATGTTGAGCCTGTGCCTAAATGCTGTCAGATGAGCGGTTGCTGGCCTGAAACAGTATTATTTATATAGAACATTTACGTTTGTTATGTTAATAACCCCACTATTAGCTCTCTGGATGTTACGTTAGGAATGTAAATGTAGTTAATATGAATAACAACCTCTTTACTCTTTGTGCTGCAGTTGAGTATAACTTTTAGGCTTTGGGAGAGAAACAAAGATACCCCCACCAAGTCCTTTTGACTTCTTTTTTTGGGGGCACCATTCGAAATTTTGGTCAAAAGATAAATGGTAAGAATTCGTAGGACAGATGTTAAATATTAGGATTTGATTTTCCTAACAGTTAATAATTTCAGGAGATTCTGATATCTATGGGTGTTCTTCTGTGAGCCCAATCCATGACCTTAATGTACGTAGAGTGGTCATCATGGACACCAAATTGACAAGTATCCATTTCAACTGGAAAGTCCCAAACAAACTGTTGGATATGGATTTTGTTCCAGCTCATTTTGTTCCAGCTCTTTTTCTGACACTACCGCATTCTGTGCAACACATTGGGACACTAAAGTCATGTGTCATAATAATTTTTTTCACATTTGTGTTAGTGATTTAGGCTTTACCTTGATGTCATAGTTGCAGTGCCTAAAAATGTCACATGACAATTATTGTCTCTCTGTGTATTTAAGCCAAAACTGAATTTTATACCTCATAGTTAATTCATGCGGAGTAAGTTATGTAAATTCTGACAGTCATCAAATGTGCAATATTTTTCTGAAATACTATTCTACTGTGATAGCCACATTATTTTTTGAAAGTGCCTTTGTCATTTTTTATGACATTTTAACTCTTCCAGGAGTTTTCAATACTGAAAAATTGTACTCGTCTGTTTTTAAGATCAGAAAAACTGTTATTTGGAATGTTTAATGAAGAAAAGAACAAACAGTGTTAAACAGGTTTAACATATAACCATAATTAGAGGTTAGAGTGATTTTTGACATGTCATTCTCATCTCAATTATGAAATCATTCATATTACTAAAACTGATAAAGATGTCCTTATATGTTTGTTTCAGACTATAGGTGTGAACAATGTACTAGAGATATGTGTTTACATATGTAACTTCTTTCATTTCATCTTATTTCTAAGGATAATCTGAATTATCTGTGATTTTAAGTAATCGTAATGGAATCTCAAGGATGGCATTTTTTTCTGTGCTTCTCCTACCTGTCATTTCAATTCTGATCTTCTGGGAAATGCAAGAAACTCCAGATTTTTTTGATACGGAGATTTACTAACATCTTCCAAATAAGGCAATGGGAAAAAGTAAATCAAATCAGAGGATATACTGTTCCATACAAATTGCTTCCTGACTATGATGTTTACATGGATAGTGTTTTTAATTGTAACTTCTCCTAAAATTGGAACACTTAAAACATCATTTCTTAAAACGTAGCTTCAGGTAGTAAAACTATCAAAACTTTGCTTGTAAGAGAAATTTGGGTACTGGAAGGAATGAACTCTCAACATATTCTCAACAACACATGCAAATATAAAGTGTCAGAGGACTCTGAGGACCTGTTGAGTTATTTAGACTTTTCAGCATGTCCAGTATGCCTTTTATAAGGGGAAATCGAAAGAAGGGAGTGGGGAGCTTCAACTACCATGGCTTTGTACTTTGATTTGCTTGATACTGCCTGAAGTTGTTCAGAAGAAACTTGAGGATTGCCTTTGTATTTGCTCATCCAGTCAACACTTTGGAAAGCTAACCCATGAAAATATTCATTCTGAACTCCTCAGAAATTTAGATCGATTTGAGTGAGAGGATAAAGGAACTGCTGAAAGCATCAACTATTGTCGAAACAAGATCAATTCATCAAAGTCTATTTAAGAGGTATGGAAGTCCACCACCCTCTCCAAGAAGTCTTCATTTCCTGTCTTCTCTTCAGTAGCAGTAATTCTGACCAGTTCCTTAGGATGAATGCATGTGTGTGGCATATATTAATTTCTCTTCATTCTTAAAGATGGAAATGATGCAATCATCTGGCTTGTAATTTTCCAAAATGTTTTAGTTTGTTAGGTTGAAATGAGGTGATGGTCACTTTGAAGATGAAAATATCTGCTGAGGCCAATTGGTGCATTCTACTTTTAAAAACATTTCTGCTTACCTAAAGAACTAGATTTTTATATAAATCTCTTGATGAATAATAAATATTATTTTATTGGTCTGATGACATAATTATCCTAATGTGCAAAGATCGTTGCTTTTCTATGTCTTTCTTTCTATGTCCTGTGTCTTATAAAAGAACTCCAGAGTTCAAGAGTAAGGCAATGAGTACATCAGGAATCAAGCAATGTGTATTCTAGTGTTGGCTTAACAAATGCCTAGCAAGTGTATGATTGCATACAAATGTTTAGCAAATGCATTACCTTTCTAGGCCTCAGTTTATCTGCTGTAATATATTTATGGCTTCTTATTCTTCTGCTTCTTGGAAAGATACCTGTATACATGATAAAATATTAAGATTTGTAGAACTATAATGTATGAGTCCAATTTTAACTGAAACTTAAAAAACCTAGTGGCAGTATTGTTTTATTAAAATATGGCCAAAATATGGCCTTTTGAGGAAATACATGAAAATAAATACTTATTAGAGAAAATCTCCTTGTGATGACAGCAATAATAATCTTGTCATTAGTTTTGTTAGCTTTTTGTTATGATTTTCGTAAATTTTTCTTTAGATCCCCAAAATGGAGAGGAGATATGCAAAAATATTTTTTACCGACATGAATAATACGTATTTATTTATTGTCAGAATATTCCCCCTTTAGTGAACCCCACTTAAAATGAATCTGTTCATATTTATAATTAGCTTAATTTTCAACATATTTTTATAAAACATATCCTGATTCACTGATATAGCATTTTATGTCTCCTGTGTGTGTTCTCACTGGAACAACTAGGGACTTTTATCAGTTGCCTGAGTTTCAGCATCTGTAATATTTAGGACATCTCATGTAGAATTTCTTTAATGAATATAAAAAAAAAGTTTGCCTTTTAAAAGTAAAGCTGTATCTTCAGAGATGGGTCATAACTGGTTTTATATCAAAGACAAGTTAGAATCACTTAGGAGATAGTAATCAATATTTTATTTTATCATTTCTTTTTTTAATTTATGAAATTATATTTTTTGTTATTAGATGGACCTCAAGGAGCAAATAGGAAATATAAAACATTTAGTTACTTGTCCCTGCTCTTTTTATGTATCTTACTGGGCTTTCTTAAAATATTCATTATGTGATAGTATGTGCGTAGAGCCTATTTGAAAGTATGTGACTTATATTGTGCCCAGAAGGTCATCAGGGTCTCTGTGAGAGGAAATTTGGAGACATCAGGTTACTCATGCCATAGTTATTAAAGTTAACAGTTTAAGAATAGATTAAGTATGCAGAGACTGCTTTTGCTAGTAAAAGGTAAGAAGTATGTGTGTTGATGTGAATTCTTACTTGTTACTTAGCATTTATAAAAACTATTGGTCTATTCCTGCAGTTTGGTGTTGGTGCCTCAGTATACAGTGGTCATAAGCAATCAATTAATAAGAAAAATATTTTAAAGGATCATTATGATACGTTTCTGATAAGACATATCCTTCCACTGGGTGCTTTAATATCATCAGGGAATTGTCCAACAAATAACTGGTACCTCAGAGCTGCTTTTCACCTTGAAGGGAGGGGAAAGAAGAGAGGGGGGAAAAGGTAGAAGGAGAAAGCAAGACTACTGAATTTCTGGATATAACACTATGTAACCAAATTCTTCCCTTATTAAGCAAAATGCTTAAATTGACAAAATATGTTTGCCGTGATGAACAGAACTTGCTTCAGGTGGTCAGAATAAACAGTTACTTGGGTCCATTTCTTCTGCAAGAAAAGGTTTTGTAACCTGGGAAGATACGTGATGTGATGACTGTGATGGTGGCCCAGATTTGAGCACTTGTCATTACTTTTGATTAAGAAACAGACTTGTGGTGGGAAGGTTAATATCAGAAGATTCCCCATTTTTTCAGTCTTGTGTCTGAATCAATAAGATTGAACTAATTGCTAATTGGCGTTTAGAAAATGAACTACTTTGGTACCTTGGAGCTTCGCTGTAATATGGCATGGAATTAGGACTATGATATTTTTATCTTAGATAACAGAGAATGGTATTTATTCCTAGAAGTAACATAGAGTCTCATTATAATATTTTTATCTATAATATGGCCAAATATATGGACAATCAGAAGTTCATTATTTATAGCATACATTTATTCAAAAGATGTGGGTTTCCTAGAATTCATTACCTTAAACAGAACTGTTAGGTCCTGACATCACTCATCAAGAATTAAGACAAAGCTTCACCCTAAATAACCCTGTTTGTCCCCACCTTCCAACCATCATTACAACAATTCTTTGTGTTTTTGATTCATGTTGTATTGTAGAATTTCAAATTTTTTTTCTC
This sequence comes from Orcinus orca, assembly GCF_937001465.1. Classification (NCBI taxonomy): domain Eukaryota; kingdom Metazoa; phylum Chordata; class Mammalia; order Artiodactyla; family Delphinidae; genus Orcinus; species Orcinus orca. The sequence goes on from NC_064565.1 coordinate 34,056,856, forward strand.
CATTGCCTTTGGCATAGAATATCCTAACATATTTAGTGATTTTAAGGTTCTTTTGGTATATTTTCCAAAGAAATTTATAGTTTGGGAAACATTAATACAGAAAGCTTTCTTTATGAACTACCACCAACTTCTCAAGAAGTTACTGCTAGAAAATTACATTTTTAGGATTCATTTAATATACCTTTAATAGACTTGCGTTTTCTTACCTTCTAGAGTCATTGAAATAAAATAATGATTTTTAAAATGTGATTATCTTCAAAGTACTTAAGTATTTGGGGTTAATTTCAATCATCTATGATTAGCTTTTTTTTTTTTTTCGGTACGCGGGCCTCTCACTGTTGTGGCCTATCCCGTTGCGGAGCACAGGCTCCGGACACGCAGGCTCAGTGGCCATGGCTCACGGGCCCAGCCTCTCCGCGGCATGTGGGATCTTCCCGGACCGGGGCACGAACCCGTGTCCCCTGCGTCGGCAGGCGGACTGTCAACCACTGCACCACCAGGGAAGCCCGGATTATTTTTTTTTTGAGTAGCGTTTTCTAAAATGTGGCTCATGGTCTTCCTGATACTCTATAGAAAAATCCATAGCCAAATAAGTCTGAGAAAATTTGGGCACACCATCACCCTCATAGAGAATCATAATACATACTAACGTTAAGAATAAAAGAAGTCCTGCATAAAAATGTTTATTTGCCTAACTCAGCATTTTAAAAATTTATATAATTATGGAATCCCTCTTTCTCTTTGTAAATACTGCAGACTTGCTGTTCAACCCAATTCCCTTCAAAAAACATTGTTTCAATAACCATTTCTCATGAAAGGGGTAGGTAGATCACTTACTTATAAATAATCTGAATCATCTTGAAAATTCTTATTTTTTCCACATTCTCTGAACCTGCTAATTGAATATCTAAAACATGTTGCCCAGTTGATTATAAACCTTTCTTAAGGAGTGGACAATCTCTGAAAGTTTCATTACCTCAATATTAACATCAAAACCATTATGTTCAAATTTTACTTTAATAAATACTATGAATTTTCAAGTTTAGTATTTCTCGTACTATTAAAATGACACATAACATTGAATCAGAACAAAACTTTATGAAATAATTTAAAGAAACATTGTTTTTTAAAAAAGGAATAGCTATGCTCATGCATTTTAAAAAATTAGAAGGTGAATGAACAAGAAATGATTGACATTAAGGCAAGGCCAAGATGAAGTTGGACCCTTAAGAGAAACTTGTTGAGATCCAGAGAGTTTCACTGCTTTTTCAGCAAACTTGGAAAGTGCAACAGTGTATTGGTACACCATCAGATAAACATCCTACTGGTCTCCACACCCTGGATTTAGGCTAAATTTATGGTGTAAAGGTGGTTTTGCATTTATAAAAATCTTTCTATTTTTTGAGAATCTCAGAGTGGTTACTCATTCAGTTATATAAATGAATAACCTGAGTAGGAATTATATGACATGGGAGAGATATACAGAAATACTGCCCATGAGTCTTCAATTTAAACCAATGATCAAAAGCTTCTTTCCATTTCCAAGGATCTAAAGTTATAAAATGGGTGCAACCTAATTTCGTTATTTCCTTTTATTTGTTGATTGATTACAAAACTAAGGAAATAAAACTTAGAAACTGTTTCAGAAAGCACTGAACTTATTCTGAAGTATCTTAGTAATTGATTCTTGTTGCTAAATAAATATTTCCTTGGAATGTCAGTCATTCTTTTTCTTTTTTTTAATTGTAAAATGCGCTTTAAAAAATTGTTAGAGATCCTGTTTTGTTTAAATTAGGAAACTAAAAAACAAGGTAAATTTGGACAGAGCACAAATTTGAATCTGTAGCAGAAGAAACACATGTATTCTTAGGCCCCAAGGTAAATGATGGAAATGGACAGATATCAAAAGAAAAATATTGAGTCCGTTTATGATTGACTAGTGAGGAATTTGTTTTGTTTTCCTAAAGATGAAGATTTTAGTTAGTGGCTCCTAGAAGTTGGGGCTGAGGTTGCGTGTGAAAGTAAAGCAGAGAGACTTAGAAAACAAATTGATGACCCCCTTTTTCAGCAGGCAGGCTATTTCAATCATACGGAAAGAATAATGCACTTCAGAACCAATGTATCTGGAAAGGAAGAGCATTCTACTGTGTCACTTAAATGTATTATAGAGATTAGAACAATATTAATCCCCCTAGTATACTTAAAATGATATTACATGCCCAAATAGCAAAAGTTCAAATACCTGGAGCTAATGTGAATTTTGAGCTCAATTCAAGAATGTCAATAACCAAATCATCATTGAAGTCTGGAGCCCCAAAGACGTAATGATGGAGCAAGCATTTAAGGCTCTAAAATGATATTCTTCACAGTGTGATTTCATCTGCTTTGTTATTATTTTTCTTAAAATAAGAACCCTCCATTTGCGTTGGCTTCTGTAAAATATAAACTACTTCCTGATGAATGAATTCCTAATGGGAATGAAAATTACCCCACATTCATAGATTAAAACAAGAAATTCCTATCATCTCCAAGTGTCTTCACACTTACATTAAAAAAAAATGGTGAGCTGTGAGGTTCAGTACAGGAGGCAGAGTTTGGAAACTGCAGCTCCTCCTTCCAAAGAACTGTGCTTACCTCAGAGTGAAAATGTAGGAATCTGTGACACAATGATAGTGGCAGCATTTGTGTAAGCAAGTGTCTCATTGAAAGCAAAGAAGCATGTTGCTTGAAAGGATCCCTTAGAACCTTGAAATAGAAGTATGGCTGCCTAAGAACACACTCATACACAGAGTAGTATTTCAGCTCTGCTGGCTTAGCTAGCGAACAAAATGTGGTTCAAATGGCTTAACAATCCTAGAAACGGAAGGCACCAGTTTAATGAGGTCTCTTCGGCTTGAAATTAAAGTAGGAGTTTTACAGAGAACAGTATTCAATAACAAAATATTAAATGATAAACACAGATTGCTTAAAATCAGACGGGCCATTTTAAGAAAAGCATTTTAGCTCATCATGATATGTAGCACCTTATTTAAATTAGGAGGTGTTAATTCGTAGCTTGAATAATATATTAATATAATATGTAAAGTGAATGGCATTGTTAATCACAGTCGCGCCTGGAACGACTTTGCTTCTGTGCACTGAATGTTAATTTTGCAAAACATTAATTTCAAAGATTTTGCAGCAGTGCTTTTGTAATTAAATATTAATGTCACATGTTATTGCAGTAGCATGTTTATGAAAGCCGGCAACACTTCAAGTCAACTCATTTGTTTTTATATTTATTCTTGTACATCTGCAATCCCTTCCATTTCACAATTTCAAAGTGAAGGCCATTTTGAATAGTCAATATGTGAACATTTTTCATTGTAAGCGTTTTTTAACATCCAACAGGGTAAATATTTAATGTTGTGTTTTTAGCTGGTATAATTTTTCAGAAAATTGGCTATAACTTTTAACAACTCAAAGGTACCTAAACTGTCTCCAGTTTTGGCGTAAGTGATCTGAAAATAAAGTAGCAATAAATGTGATGAAGCTGTGTAAAAATATTTAGGACTTAGAAGGCTTTATATGAAAGTTTGAAATTAGAACTGCAATTCTGTACATGGGATATCTCAGCGGTTACTTATTTTCATGTATTTTCATTATGACACTGTATTATCTCAAGAAAATTTAAAGGATGGAACTGACTTTCAGTTAAGTTTGCTCAAGTTGCATAATGAGACAAAGAATAGAAAAATATCAGTTTGCAATGATGTGTATCACCCTTAATATGTGTTTTGAAGTTATACATTTCCTTTAAAAGAGAACCATTTTGTTTTATGCTCACCAGTTTACTCCAAGTATACACAATATATATTTCATTATATTGGTTTACCCATGACTATTTTGGCTAAATTGCTGCATCTAGTGATCTTGCCCATGATACTTCCAATCTGCTAATTACATTTAGCCTAAAAATTAAGTCACTTCCATTTTTGAATCTTGACAAGAAGTAACATTAAAGGGATTATAATTTAAAGCTATTATTTTAGCCATCTAGTAAAGTCATCTTTTAGAATCAAATCCCTTAGATAAATGTTTTTGAATTATGGAATGAGTTCCCCATACTACAAAGAAAAAAACAAAAACAAAAAAAAACAACCAGGAAAAATCAAGATACATTATGTTTGGTTATGGGCACATTTAACAGTTAAAAATTATATCTGCACCTGATGTTGCATGTTAACAGCTAATGCCATTTGACAGTGATGAAATTAAAGGATGAAGAAGAGATACAAACTACATTTTACAAGCATGATGGGTCTCCAACAATGCCATTTAAATATTATTTGTCACTATTTAAAATGAACCTTTCCCCTTTAAGCTATGCCATTACGCTCATTTGTCCTGTCACTGCTGACAGGCTATATGACTCACACACAAAAATGGTCATTAGGTACTGCATCTTCATCTTATTTAAAAAAAAAAAAAAGAAAGAAAGAAAGCATTCTGATGCCTCTAAAAGCCTGTAATTATTTTCATCCAAAGAGATAGTGTTGCTCGGAAGGTAATTTAATAACCTTTTGCATGTACCTGGGGAATGCCTCTCCAGGGGACCAAGGTGCCGACATGCCATTCAGTCGTCAAAACATGACCTTTAATGGTTGCTTGGAGAGAAGTTAGCATGGAATGTTGTACACAGTGTAATGCTAATTCTGCTTTCTAATATATGCAAAATTTAGTTCTTGAGCAATGATCTTTGTAAGATGAATTAACACAGGTACTGCTCCAGGAAACAAAAGAAATTGCCACGTGAAAGCCTCCTTCCACCCATGATCTTTTATACTTCAGTTTGAAGTAGCTAACAACTTGCACAATCTGTATAAAAAATAGTGTGAAACACTCCAGAAGTCGTTTGCTTCTTTTCCCCCTTTAAGTTTGTTGATGAATTCTATTCTATATACTATGGAAATGTAAAACAGGATTAAAGGGATTTCTTTGATAAGTTTATTTCCCAAAATAAGGCACCGGCCCCAACTCTGTGAAAAATAAAAAGAAAGGCTTACCTTTAATATACCCTCTCTTTTATAACACCATCTATGTGGCTCACTGAAATTACTAATGCAGTTACTGAGTTAATTAAAAAAAGAAATCCTTCATGGATTTTCCTGTTAAAATATGATATTTTGAACACTTGCATATACAATAAGATGCACAGGCTGTTTTCTGTGACAACCAGGTTCAGAAACTCCTTATTTTGGTAGTCTGATATTAGATCCCGCCTTAGTTAGAAATGCTTGGATTTCAACTCCTACCCCTGACACGCCATCCGTCAATTTATTAGCACGCTGGTGCAGTAAGCCACTGAACAGGCTATATCAATTCGTTTAGTTTTTTTCTTTAAAATGTCTGTAATCCTCAGCTCTGCTCTCTCAACCGATCAGCATTAAAGATTTATGTTGCACTTTTTTTCATTGCCACACCTGAATATGGATTACTTAAATGGGCTGTAAATAATTCATATCTGGGAATAAGTTTCCATTACTGACCAATGTTGTAATTTAATATACTGTATTATGGGTTATACAATTTTAGATTGTTTTCTGTGTGCATTCAGCAGTCAGGCAGACAACAGTTTAAGTTAAAAGGGTGAGATGTTTGTTCAGCTTATTTTCATGTTCACTCTGTGTGCTCAAATCAGCAACAAGGCTAAAGGAAGCAGAAGGCTACTTTCAATTGCATGTTTTTTCTGCTATTTATGAAAATCTTTTAAGAAGACAAAAAAACACTTGACCTGAAACAAAATACAAAAATGTGTAATAGCATATTATTGATAAAACTCAAGAAAGAAATAAAATGTGTTAATGTAGGTGGCTAGAAATCTCTTAATTCTTGAGAATTGAAAAATAATCTTGATTCTTGAGCACAAAGGTTAACTTCCCTGTTCAATGCTTGATTATTCTATGCATAAAATGCCCATGATAAAATTATAATTTATTTGACAGTTAAGTTTGAATGAGGCTACTGGATCAAATACGCAAAGTGTTAAAGTATAAGCTATCTTTAAAACATAAGCAAGTGTTTACTCTTAAAAGAGCTTTAAACAATTTAAGATTAAGTTGAGTATAGTAAAAATTAATAATAGATTAATACATGAAAATCTGTGAAGACACATAAGATAATGATTTAAAAAGGAATAATTTAAAAAGATGAATTAAAAAGTCGAATCAGAAAAGAAGGCCAGCATAAACTAGGGAAAAACATGCTGTGAATAAAGTCTGTTAGATCTTGAAATAGGAGAACTGCTAAATAATGCATAGTTTTATTTTTCTATAATTTGCATAAACCTTAAGAGAGTATTTATTTGTGTAAAACTTGATATATCGAGTAAGGAGAATGAAAAAATGGCATTCATTTTGTTTTCATTTTGGTATTTAGGAAAAATATTCTGTTACATATGGACTACTTAGACCTAATCATCTGACTGAATGTGATGTGTGTCTTGAGCCAGGTTGGAAAGGGGCTGGCTGGAGAACAGTGCCCTGGTCTTGCTGCAGGCGATGCAGGTTGGCCCGTACTCTGCTGGGGAGCAGATGGTGAGCCAATGCTTGTAGTCACACTTACCTTCCTTGCTAAATCCATAATCCCTCACTGGACACGGAGCCAAGGCAGGCTTTGGAGGCAGAAAGGAGGTTACAATCTGGACTTGGGTAGTGACTGCCAGAACTGAGAAAACAGCTCAGAAATTTCAAATGCTTAACAAGTTATCTGTCTTGTCCCTAAGCCAGTGCAGCATTTTTAAAAGTAATTAAGACATGATTGAAAATGTGTATGCCATCTAAATACAAAAATCTTTAAAAATCATCAAAACCAATAATGAAAAGCCACATTTAATATGACATTATGCAAAAATACATTTAAAATGAATTATATTTTTGAGATTGAGAGGAAATATACATAGTAAAAAGAAAAACAGGAAAGAGGGAAGCATTTTTTTATAGGAAAAAGCTTTTTTTTTTTACAAACCTGGACCTTATAGAAGAAAAATATTTCATACATGCCTATAAATATGCGGCATGTATGAAATATTTACCTTCTATAAGGAAATGCATAGCTATGCAACATCTATATCTATACTAACATATGCTCTTCTCTATAAGTTATTCTTTCAGAATATTAAATGATTATAGTTAATTTTTTCTATATATAATGATACTTATTCATGTAAATATATGTTTTTATATGTGTGAATGGAGTTCATCATCAACACAGACATTAAAACTTAGAAAGACAAAATAAAAATATTGAGTGGGTAGCCAAATTCTAATCATTTATAATAAAAGGGATAGTAAGTGCCATCTGTTAAATGTAAAAAAAAAATGATAAAATGCATACATATCTAGTAAATTGAAACCATAGCATAGTTCATATGAAACAAAATATATATAAGATATCAACATATTTTAAGATATCAACATATTTTATTAGGGTGGGATTGACTTAAACATGTACTACTTATATAATAATTATATAAGAATAAGCAAAATCTGATTATTTTTGGTGTAATACCACCAATATATATTTTTAACATCTTTACTGGAGTATAATTGCTTTACAATGGTGTGTTAGTTTCTGCTTTATAACAAAGTGAATCAGTTATACATATACATATGTTCCCATATCTCTTCCCTCTTGCGTCTCCCTCCCTCCCACCCTCCCTATCCCACCCCTCTAGGTGGTCACAGAGCACTGAGCTGATCTCCCTGTGCTATGCGGCTGCTTCCCACTAGCTATCTATTTTATGTTTGGTAGTGTATATATGCCCATGCCACTCTCTCACTTTGTCACAGCTTACCCTTACCCCTCCCCAAATCCTCAAGTCCATTCTCTAGTAGGTCTGTGTCTTTATTCCCGTCTTACCCCTAGGTTCTTCATGACTTTTTTTTTTCTTAGATTCCAGATATATGTGTTAGCATGTGGTATTTGTTTTTCTCTTTCTGACCTACTTCACTCTGTATAACAGACTCTGGGTTCATCCATCTCACTACAAATATCTCAGTTTCATTTCTTTTTATGGTTGAGTAATATTCCATTGTATATATGTGCCCCATATTCTTTATCCATTTATCCGATGATGGACACTTAGGTTGCCTCCATGTCCTGGCTATTGTAAATAGAGCTGCAATGAACATTTTGGTACATGACTCTTTTGGAATTATGGTTTTCTCAGGGTGTATGCCCAGTAGTGGGATTGCTGGGTCATATGGTAGTTCTATTTGTAGTTTTTTAAGGAACCTCCATACTGTCTCCATAGTGGCTGTATCAATTTATATTCCCACCAACAGTGCAAGAGGGTTCCCTTTTCTCCACACCCTCTCCAGTATTTATTGTTTGCAGATTTTCTGATGATGGCCATTCTGACAGGTGTGAGGTGATACCTCAATGTAGTTTTGATTTGCATTTCTCTAATGATTAGTGATGTTGAGCATTCTTTCATGTGTTTGTTGTCAATCTGTATGTCTTCTTTGGAGAAATGTCTGTTTAGGTCTTCTGCCCATTTTTGGATTGGGTTGTTTTTTTGTTATTGAGCTGCATGAGCTGCTTGTAAATCTTGGAGATTAATCCTTTGTCAGTTGCTTCATTTGCAAATATTTTCTCCCATTCTGAGAGTTGTCTTTTGGTCTTGTTTATGGTTTCCTTTGCTGTGCAAAAGCTTTGAAGTTTCATTAGGTCCCATTTGTTTATTTTTGTTTTTATTTCCATTTCTCTAGGAGGTGGGTCAAAAAGGATCTTGGCTGTGATTTATGTCATAGAGTGTTCTGCCTGTTTTCCTCTAAGAGTTTGATAGTGTCTGGCCTTATATTTAGGTCTTTAATCCATTTTGAGTTTATTTTTGTGTATGGTGTTAGGGAGTGTTCTAATTTCATACTTCTATGTGTACCTGTCCAGTTTTCCCAGCACCACTTATTGAAGAGGCTGTCTTTTCTCCACTGTATATTCTTGCCTCACCACCAATATTTTTTTTTAAATATGTAGTCTACTTAGTGGGTGTAACAAAATTCCTCAGTTTTCTCCACTGGATTTTCATTGGCTCTCATTCTCTTAGGCAGTACTTCTCCTTGCAAATCATTCTTATGCATACTTGGATTGAAGTTCATTCATTTGAGCAAATTTCTTATAGCTTCATTAGTCCATTGTATTACCTACATTTCCCATTGGTAGCTGATAAAATGCTACAAATACTTTACTCATATATGAATAACTTGAGCTCTCCACTTTGGGACCATCATCAACTCCTTTCATTAATTTCTTTTTCTCCCCTTTTCATTGCCTCTCTTTTGGAAAGTGTTTAGCATTCTTATCTATACTTAGTAAATGTCTTAATTCTTCTCTTTGTGAATCTTCTTCAGAATTCATTTCTTGACAATGCCCTCCATCCCTCAATATGTCCTTTCCTAATAATGCTGTTTTCTTCAAAAAAATGGATATACAACAGTAAACAAAGAAAAATGTAGAAGCACCTTTCTTTGTCTCACCTTAGAATTTAAGAAATTTGCCTTGATATGTAATATGTGCAGGTCAGTATTTACAAAAGGAGGTGTAAGAGCAAAAATATTCAATAGTAATAACTTTTATAAATACTATATGCAGTCTTTATCCCCATAAAAATATGCATGTTATTTTTAACTTTTATCTTAGTCTACATTGGAAAACTAAATTCCAAAATATAATGATATTTATGACAAACAAATTTTTCATGATTTTGATAGAAAAGTTTTACTATAAAATGGCATCATAGAATAGTTCACTTCACCCTCAAACCTAAAATGAAGACATATCTTATGATATTTACATTCACCTATTTTTTTTTTGGAGGGAGGGATAATTTCATAGACTTTCAAACAGGCCTGAAGAGATGGATTTAATATGATTTCTGCTATCAGATAAGAACAGAAAGAAACAAAACATTAAAGTTCGCTTTCAACAATACAAGTTTTCTATAAAATCACATTTCTGTTAATATCAAAGATTAATCTAGAACATTGTAGACAACAGTTTAAAAACTAGCAAAACAACAAAAGATGTAAGATAATTTACTAAGAGGTAAAGGCAATGCAAAGAAGTAGAAGACATAGTCTCTCCCTTCAAGAGTTTTAAACAAAGATATTGGACTTGAAAACAGGAGAACTGGGTTTGCATTACAGCTCTGCCACTTGCGCACTACAGAAATATAAGAAGTACCTACATTTCTGGATCTCAGTTTCCTCATCCATACAATTACAGCATTTGCCTAATGATTTCTAGCATGTTGATTACCTACAAAACATTTTATGACTATGTGAAGCTGGAGAGACAAACTGAAGAGGTAAATAAGGAAGAGTTAAGTACCAGTGATAGCACAGTAAAGATGATGTCTCTGGGAAGGAAATACATGATTAATGACCAAGTAAGTGGTTCAGGCTATGCTTTAAGCCAGTTAACAGGATAAGTATTTATATGGGTTCCTAATGTTTTATATTTAAAATTTTTCATTGCATAATTTTTGATATATAATTTGAAACACATTTTGGCCAAATTAAATTGAGATGTTAACAATGGAAAATGTTTCAAATATAGACCTCCAAGCAAAATTTTGTAACATGCTCCATGTCTCAGGACAATGCCACGAGAAATTCCATTGCCATGTACCATGCATGAGTCCCACATTTTTGGGAACTCTAAGGTCCCAGAATTGCAGAGAGAGGAGCTATATCCATAGACACCAAGGAGAAAATGAGTAGCAAAAGTGAGCTACCCAAGCAAAAAATGTACTGCAGATTGAATTAGAAATCCAATTTATCAAAATCCAGAGGCGGCTTCTAAACTCTAGCTGAATCTTCAGCATTTTGATATGTCACCTGTTAAACTGCAGAGAGACATATGCCAATTCTTATGTGGTGTACAAAGCCTCCAAATAACTATTATATTATCCATCATCATTATCACAAGCATTATTATGAGAGACCTGTTTATTTCCTTAAACGGGAATAGTACTCTTATGGAAAATGACGAATTATAGAATTGGAAATGGCTACGTTGTAAGAATTTGCACCTCTTGGATGAAGCATAAAGCACACATCTTGATTTTAACGGTCATGGAAGATTCTGTGTTGACATCTGTCTGGAATTATTTACCAGTTCTTGCTGACCAAATTCCAAATTAAGGGGCTCCATTTACTGGCTCAAACTTACCCTCTATCTTAATTATGAATAGTGTCCACCTTTACTATTTATGATCTATTATAAGATATGTGAACTTTGATGGACTTAGGTAAGATTTTCTTTTTTTAATTCTACTTCCTCTTCTTTTGTTCAGGTACTCATCTTTTCTTGATAGAATTTCTACCACAAGTCTCTAAACAATATTCACAGCAGCCTTCTTTACTCACTTTAAGCCATACTCCTGGGGCTGGCTGCCAGAGAAATCATTCTAAAATTCAAATTGGTTTCCTAGTTGTCCACTTTTTATAATTCCTCCATGACTCCCCATAACCTTTAGAAAAAAAACGTTCAAAATCTTTACTATAACTTTCAAAGCTCTCCACGATCTGGCCCCTGCTTATCTTGTTAGCCTCAGGTCTCATGCTGCATCTAAGCTCTGTGAATCCTGGAAACATACCTACAGGTATCAGACTCTGCACTCCCTCCTTTTGTTGGCTTTTCAGAAACTATTCTGTTTACCATGAATGCTCTATATGTAGCCACATCTCCTAATTTTTCTTCCATCAAACTCATACCTTCCCTGTAGATGACCTGTCCTCCAAAAGACCATTCCTAATTGCTCTCCTCAAAATCTTGGTGGACATGTCCTTCTTTTGTGCTCTCATAATACCCCAAACTATCACAATTATACACTGAGGGAAGTTGTCTGTTTGTTTCTCTGCTTACCCAATTAAGTTCAGTATTCCTCTTTGTACTTCCAAGGCCTAGGCTATTGTGTGGCAAAAAGCAGTATTTGTCACAGTTGACCTCTCTGTCCTTGAAATATCTTCTCTTTGTTTATTTGGCATCATACTCTCAAGGGACAACCTTTTGTCTTAGTTTTCTGCCCTCCTCCTCACCATTTCTTACTTGTGCAGTGACTCAGGATGCAGTCTTTGATCCCTTTAATATCTGCAATTGTCTAGTTGGTTTTATTCAGGTCATGGTTTGAAATTATTCTCTCCATGCCACATGCACTCAAATCTCTACATCTAGCCTTGACCACAGCTCTCCAGACTTGTACATCCAGCTGCCTCCTTGATGTCTCCATTTGGATGTTTAATGTGTATCCTAAACCATCCAAACAAAACAAGAATACTTGTTTTCTTCATCAGAATCTGTTCTCTCTTGGAATATCCCATCGTTATAAACAAACCACTCCAACCACTTAGTTGTTCATGGTAAAAATCTAGGATTCATTCTTGTTTCCTATTTAAACCCCAACCCAGTGAAATCATCATTATGACCTCTTGGCCCTACATCAAAGCAACCTGAATACATCTGCCTTTTTGTATCTCCATTAAACCACCTTGGTCAAAGTCACCGTCATCATTCTCTGAATACTGTAATAATCTTTTAGTTGGTTATGTCAGCCATGTCAATGAAATTATGTCAATGAAATCACACCATTTATCTGTTCAAAGCTTTATAATAATGTTCATTCTATTTAGAATAAAATGTTGATATCTCATTTTGGCTTAATGCACCTGCACGGTTCAACCCCTTCCAAATGCACTGGTCCTATCTCATCACATACCCCTCTTTCTACTTTTGCTTCAGCCATACTGTTCTTCTTTTACTTTCTTGGACATGTTAACTCAGTTTTGCCCTATAGGTTATGCCCCTGTTGTTTCCTCTATCTAGAAGATTCTTGCTCTTTATTTTCATATAGTTTTCTTCTCTGTCATTCAAATTTCACCTACTTGCCAAGGCTTTTTCTAACTGCCATTTCTAAAAGTAGCCACTTAGTCATTTGCTATCACATTGCACTATTTTAACACTCTGCAAAACACCTATCATTACTGTATGTTTCTGTTTGTTAATCAATATTTTGTATATCTTCTTTAAACTCATCAAAATTCTAACTTCATCAGAGCATAGAACTTGCCTATCTTCTTCATTGCAGTGTCTCCAGCACCTAGAAGTGGGTATCAAACAGTAGAAACTTAATGAATACATGTTAGACAAATGAATAGCAATCCCAAAGAAAATCCAGTTTGAATGAGTGAAACTTAGAACATCGTGAATTTGAGGGTTGCTACTAATATATGAGGAATAGAAGTTACCATGTTTTGTTTCAAATTTTAAAGAGACTGGTGGTATCAATGAGCAAGCATTAAAAAAATAGATTGCTAGCGTAGTTAAGGACCTTACAAAGTATCTGTTGTCCTCCTAAGAATTGCTGACGAAGCCAAATCTTCTGTTCCAACTACTTTTTTCCAGAGAAAAAAAGCCAGAGAATTAGAAGTCAGAGAGGAAACAATAGCATAAATGACAAAAAATTCAGCTATCCATTACATACACTAACAGACTTCTGAATAATGTTCTCTCTAATCTCAGAAATCCTAATGAGCAGTTCCTAGTGAACATGAGCCTATGATAAGATTACTTGGTTTATTTTAGACACAGATCCACCTTAAACTTCATGTTTTCCTTCCTTGAACTTTCACTTGGAAATTATTTTATTCTCCCACAGAAGAGGTTTAGGTCAAAACCTTGCCATTTCACCATTTATTTAGTCAGGAAATATTTATTAAGAACTTTTTATGAAACTCGAAGTATAATAAAAGATGTAAAACATGAGTATAATGTTTATCATATGGGCAGAGCAATTGTATAGAGGGTGTTATAAGTACCAAATAAACGCTAAGAAACTTCAGAAGAGGGAGGAATTATGCCCTAATGATGGATCAGTAAGTATCATGTATTGTAATATCAAGAAAGCTGGGATTTGAAGTATGCCCAGAAATTTACTGTGCGCATAGAGCAGCAGAAGAAGGAGTAGGAGGGGGAGGAGGAGGAGGGGGGAAAGGGGGAAAGAAAGTAAGGAAGGAAGAGAGGGAGAAAGGAAGGGAAGAGAAGGAGAAAGGAAGGAAGAGAGGGAGAAAGGAAGGGAAGAGAAGGAGAAAGGAAGGAATAGAGGGAGAAGCCATTTCGAGAAGAAAGAGCAATTTGAGCAAGGTATAAAAAAGGATTATCATGGGGTATGTGCAGTATGTTAAATTAGTAGTTTCATTCCAATGAGGCACTGCAGGGCAAGGAGGGGAGTGGGAAGTAAGGATAGTAAGGTATTCTTTGGGCCTTCTATCACTCTTATGCTCTCTGTGTATACCAACAAGAAATTGATAGAGCCTGGATTATGAAGATAAACTTTCCTAGAATGTATCTTGGCTCCTCATTTAAGACTTCAAGGATCTTGGGTGATTTTTGCAAACACCTCTAGTTCTAAGTTGCCTTATATATAAAGTGGGAATAACCATGCTCACCTTTTAAAGAATTTATCCGTGGAGTCACAATCACAACTATTTTTTGGCTTAAATAGACAAATGTTCTAAGGATCAATGACAGAATCTGTAAAACATCAGGAACACACTAGGCACTTAATAGCTGTTAGCTCCCTTACCACATCCTTGTGTGGATTTCCTGATTCCTTCTGGAAAATTCTCTATTCCACATTTCCATGGGTTTTTCTTTTACTCATCTTTCAATATTCTGAAATATTTTTTGAATGACCAGTTGAATGAAAGGCTGATTGTCACAAATCTGTCTTTCTTTTAAATTCCCTAGGCATTTTATCTGAGCCTCTTTTATGGTGGGTTTCACTCTCTACCTTGATTACAGCAGCACAAATTTTGCCCTTATTTTGTGTTAAGTTCCAGATCTTATTGTGTATCCTCACAGCATCTAATGCAGTATTTTTCAAGCAATAGATCCTGTATATATACATGTTGAATCAGTTTTTCTGAATAGTTCTTTTCTTATGTAAAACTACTGAAAAATCATTTAGATTGTAGAAAATCTATACAATTATGTCTAGAACTTTACCTAATAAAGTATATATTTTGCTAAGTCAACTAGATAGTACAGTAAAAAGATGTGAATGTTCTTAATTTCTAGTTAACAAATTTATATCATTCAAACTACCTGAAATCTATTGCCTTTTTATAACTATTAGAGAATATACATGAAAAATTTCATACATATATAAAAATTGGATCTCAGAAATTTCATATACATATGAAATTTAGATCTCAGTTCAGTTTCTATTACACCCACATAATAGAAATCAAGATCACAAATCCATTATAACAATAATTTTCATATCTAATAAGTGTTTCAAAAGAAAAATAATCTCTACCTTAAGGTCCAAGTTATAGTGTTGATAATAAAACATCAAAAATTATGCATTTCAGGATCATGTTGTTTTTTTCCTTGTGAATTTTCTTTAGCAAATATGATTAATGGTTATTAGAATAATGCTATAAAAGTGAAATCTTTATATTTTAGTTTATCATTTGAAGATTTTTCAAATAGGCTTATAGAAATTCAAACTTAAAACAAATTTTAAATCTTTATTAAAAAACACCAACTGAAAAAATTCTTGGGCTTCCCTGGTGGCGCAGTGGTTGAGAGTCCGCCTGCCGATGCAGGGGACACGGGTTCGTGCCCCGGTTCGGGAAGATCCCACATGCCGCGGAGCGGCTAGGCCCGTGAGCCATGGCCGCTGAGCCTGCGCGTCCGGAGCCTGTGCTCTGCAACGGGATAGGCCACAACAGTGAGAGGCCCGCGTACCGCAAAAAAAAAAAAAAAAAAAAAATTCTTGTCAGATAATTATTTATTCTTTCTGAAAATTAAAATAAAATACATAAAGCATGACCAAGATATTTCTCTGTCTTCAGCAACTTCTTTTAACTCTATCTGCAGTCCTAGTGTTTACTGGATTTCTCTTAAAGATATTTTTTAAAGTGTTATTTATGTTCTTCACATAATAGGTAAGTTCATGGTACTTGTAATCAACTCCAAAAATGCTTATTGTAACCAAGATGCAGTATTAATATTGTTTAGTTATACCTTTTGTTTTCAAATAGAATGAAACATCGAAGAAAAAAAAAACCCGCTTCAATTGATTAGACATTCCATAGCAATCTTAATTTCCTTTAACATTTCTTTTCTATCTCATGGGAAATGTATGTCTGTGTTTGCCACGTTAGCCTCTCCACTATTCGTGGACACTGAGGCAGAAAAAAAAATTAATTTTGTTTTATCAGCTCCTCTACCTTTGCTGTCAATAAGTTATCTCTTCTATCTCTTCCAGGGTCTGACCTCTTGCCCTTCCTACAGTTGAAAAATGTCATTGTATTTATCTTTATCATCGTCACAATTTTACTTTTATTTGCCACCTTTCCTTTCTTATCATGTTGTACTCCCTTCACTTCATTTTATAATCTTCCACATAATGTTTTGAATCTCATGCAACTTACCCTGCATATTCCTCTTCTTTATTCCTGATTATTTTTGCATTTTCTTGTTCATACTAATTGGTTCTATTTTTATTTCCAGTATATTTATTGCTAAATGGCATTCATTGCCTTTGGGCATATATTAATTTATCTTTCAGGACGTTCCATTTGCTCCCTATGTCTTTTCTTTATATATTTCTTCTTGCAGCCTCCATTTCACTTTACTTTTCTCATATGTGTTGGTGTATTATTTTTATTGTTGCTTTTTTAATATGCCTTCATATCTCTAATTCATGCTTCATATTATTAGGAAGGTTTATAAAATAAAACACTATGTTTTTCACAAACAGCAATAATTTGGATCATCTTAAAATAGTTTTGGGTTCACTGTACTGCAATTTGTCAGCCACGTTTTTTACAGCCATATTATAGGATTTAACTAAATAAATAATTAGAAGCTAATTTTGCAAATTAAAAGGAATATATATATATACTGACCTGAGGTCAGAGAAGGGGAGTTTATTGAAAGGTGAACAAAACAATGTAAAACTTATGATTTATTTAAAGAGAGATATGTTTAGACCTTTTGAGGTATTTAACTGATAAAGTTACATATGTATATATATAATATATAATTAATCTTCATACTTCTCTATGCTTTTATGCACATAATAAGGTAATACGGTAACATTTAAATCCAGATATACCTTCTCTAGGAAGACCCTTGAAAAGCAGAATATGTAATGAGGCAAGTAAAAATGTACCAAATAAATTACAGCACCATGTGATAAATATTGTAAGATTAAATAGAATTATACTTGGCCTGTGATGGAAGCAAAGCGATACAAAGAGTGTCTTAGAAGACTCCCTGGAGTAAATGATGTCTCAACTGAGTATCAAAGAATCACACATGCCTTGCCACCTGGAGATGAGGGGAAGGGAGTCTTTAGAGAACATATTCCACGCTGTAACTGAAAAGTGAGCTTCAGTAGAAAGAATGGCAGGAAATGAAGTGAAAACTAAGCATATGTTTACTAAAAATTTTTGGAATTTTCCTGTAGTTCAGTGGGAGGCATTGGACATTTTAAGCAGAGAAGAGGCATGATCGGATTTGATTTTAGAGTGAAAATTCTAGTACAGATGAAGAAACTGTGGGCTTGGAGGCACCAAGACCACTTTGGATAGTAAAATAATAACATTGATGAAAGAGAATGAGGCCCCAAAGTAAAGCAGAAACTGAAAGGAATAGTCAGAAAATATATGAGTCAGTTAAAGGGTTCAGTCAAGAGAACATGGGAACACCTGGGCACAGGTGCAGGCAAAAGTAAGGGAGACAACATTTTTCTGTAGAATTGAGGACCATCCACCTAATTTAAATTAGAAAAATAAAGCTTTGAACTGTCTGTCCATTAAGTCCAATTTCATCCAGACCGATTCTACAATTTCCATTGACTATTTAGTTCACTGCTACCTCTTGACAGTAGTTAATGAATTACAATTAACAATTGATTGAATTAAAATATGGTCAACCAGGAAAATAAAAATAGCTAAATATTGGATTAATACTTTATTGCATAAATGGTGACACAACCAGACTTCCTAACACTCAGCAAGGGAGACCCCCCCCAAAAAACAATAAAAAGCATTGCACATACATTCATGCAAAATGAACACTGATACTAGTTAATTCTAAAAATGGCAGAATTTGGTTCTAAATCAAATGCAATTTCCACATTTGCATACTATGTTAGAAAGCATCTTATAACTATGTTCATAGTATATTGTTCAGTTCATTTCCATAATCTAATTCAGTGATACTTATGCTCTTCAAATAGTATTCACTGATCATATTTTATCTCTTCTTTTTCCTAAACTGTGGTTCTGTGAACTATAGACCACATCAGAGTAAGATTGTAAATATCATAAATATTATGCCAATTTCCTTAAAATAGCAAATTATGTAAAATTTATTTTCTGCTTTTTCTTAGAAGAACCAAAAGCAGATAGACCTTTGAGCTTAAAAGTGGATTTTAATATCTTTTCAATACATAGCATAAATTTTAAAAATCCTTTAATTTGTTAAAAAATAATCATTTTGACAAGGTAATCATGTAATATAGACCTATTGATTTTAAACAGACTTCAGTTTGGTCAACTTTCTCATCCAAACTTGCAAAATTTCCAATATAATTGCTAGTTGAATTTGTAGTAAGTAAGGCAGGTATTTGTTCCAAAGATATAATCCACTATTTATTCATGCTGTGTTAATTTATTATCAGTAAAATGATGATTGTGATATACTGAGACCATATTAGGAGCAAAGTACTCTACCAGGCACTTCACAAAGTATGCTATGTAATATTTCTATGTAATACAACAGTCTTTCAGAGAACGCACGCTTATTATTATTGTCATTTGTACTATTGTTGTTACATTTTATTTCTTTATTTCCCAGAAATTGAATGTAAGGGAGGTTATGTAATTTGCCCAATATTTATCCGCATGTAATGTAAATCCTGGATTGGAGTCCACATCAGTCTTTTTCTAAAGTCCATGCTTATTTCCTCTGGATTATCCTGTCATAATGTGACATTAGCACTCTCATTTGTGAAGCAGTAATAGATAACTAGGGAGCGGGCCTTAAACAAAACATTTCTTATTTGGTGCAAAAGAACTACATTATTTTATGCACCAAAAAGATGAACTATATGAACCCCAAGAAACAATAACACAAGTGTCGAACAACAAATAGGACTTGTGCAAAGATATCAATTTCCCCCAGTTATGTTTAACCTATGTTTTTTCTTTAATATCGAATCTTAAAAAAGAGAATTTCATAAATTAATTACTTAAGACTCAAATATTTATACCTTGTTTTTTTACTTCTTCAGCGCACTTCAAAAAGCCTGTTGTATCAAAAGCCATACTAACTAATTGTAAATACTTGCAGCTGTTTTAATTATTTGACTTAGCTCTGATGTCTTATGGAATATCCTAAGAAATTTAGTGTGGCATACAGTTATTTATGAAGAAATCACATAATTAGCAGACAGCATCTTATATGTCATTTCTAAGATTATTTGATTATATTTACTTAGCCATAGTTGGAATTCTTAACTCTGACAAGTATCTGCAAACTGGGCCTTGAGTCTGTTCTAGTTATGTCCACATTTCAGTTACCCACAGTGACTTCAGGTTTCTTTCCCCAGTGATTCCTTTCATTTATTCTTTTATCTTCTATGGCATCATGTAAACCCATGTGAAAAGTTTAAAGTTTAGCTTTTTCATGTTTCAAAAGATTATGCAAGTTAAGAAGGCTTGTCTCCTTAATCATTACTTTTTTCCTCCTTTGCATGTCTTGGCCCAAAGTGCCTATCTGGATATTTGCATAATGTACCTAATTTGGGAGAACAGGTCGTTGCTGGGGACGGGGGAGTGGTTTTCATTTGTTGTCTGGTGGTTGTAGAGGTGGTGGTGGTGTTTGGCACTATAGAAACCCGTGCTAGGTCTGCTTTTGACAAAGAATGCTTTTGAATGTAGAAAGTCATTCAGATATCATAGATCCGATAGATTCTGAAAGATGTGTCACAGTAAGGATCAGTTGGTGAGGATCTCTTCTCCAACAGTGAAGAAAGAGTTCTGCATATTATTCAGCGATCTCTAGAGTATCTGTGTGAGATTCCAAGCTTGCATATTCTCTTTCCCTCTCTGTCTCTGTTTCTTCGCACACACACACACACACACACAGACACAGACACACACACACACACACACACACAAATACAAGAGAAATTGCTACATTCAGAATAGATACAGATTCTGTTTGGTTTGGTTTGGTTTGGTTTGTAGCAATTCAGGCACTGAGCCAAGTATTATATTCTTCTTTGGTTTTGGTTTTATCAAGCTAGCTTAAAACCAGTACAAGGATCAGTGTAGTCTCAATCTTAATTTTGGAATCCTGACTGTTAGGTCTATGAAAGGTAGGGCTTCAAACCACTGTTTTGAGAAATTTCTCCTTGATGGAAACATTTTATTATCCTGATGATCCACTCTTAAGCAATCATTTATCTGTGCTACCAGTGCTGAAGACATCAATGAAAGCTTTCAATTTGTGTATCCCATTACTATGAATGTGTTCAGAAATGACTTAATGGTTTATTCTTTAACTCAAACAGTTTATTTTATTTCTTTGATTTTCATAAAAATGTCATTAGTCTCTCAAAAATAAAAACCAAGTATTCTGTTTCACTAATACCACCACAGCTTTTAGCTAACTCACATATGTGTATGTGTGTATAAATTCAAACTTCAAAAACTATTTGTAGATAAATTAAGATGAAAGAAAGAAATAATGAAGACACCACATTACCTTGGGTTTTTGGGTAAATTCTTATATAAACTTCAGGTTATACATTCCAAATGGACTTAGAAATTTTTTAACTGTTGTAAAAGTTAGAAAGTTGTTTCTTTACTATTTTTGTTACATAATTTTATTAAGAATTTGATGAGTGATAGGAATACTTGCCTCAGAAAAAATTGCACATGAGCAGTTTCAAAGTACGGAATTTTTGAAGATCATTCATGGGGTTCCTTAGAGTCTTTGATTCCAGTGTTATATCAGTCAACATTTATTAAACTCCTACCATATTAAACAATTTTTAAGAGACTCGAAAATGTGTGATGCACAAAAACAAATGACATGTTCTCAGGATTAAATAAAGGCTATGCTATTGAGGAAGATTCACACATGAGAGAACAATTATATTAAATAGATAAGATAGGACTGATAGATAAAAATAGCACATACACGGTATTTGCTGTATGCCAGACAATTTTATTATTCCTTTTATATATTTACTCATCTCATCCTCAGGACCTTATTAGTTAGGTACTGCTATTTTATCTGCTTTATAGATGAGGAAATTGAGGCACAGAATGGTGATGAAACTTGCCTAAGATAACACAAGTACTGAGAGGGCAAACCAGGATTCAAAACCAGGTAGTGTGTTTCAAGAATCCATGCTCTTAGCCATTACGTTTGCCGTCTCTCATAAAAATATAACAGAATTATTAGAGCAACGTGGGATGACAAGATGAAAGAGCAATCAGTTTTGTTGATAGTCTAGGAAAAGTCTCAGAGAAGCACATCAAATTTGAGTTGAGCATTGAAGGAGTAGAAGATATATAGCAGGTAGTTTTGGGTGATTTCTCCTTAAATAAAAATATGATTCACCATGCTTAGTTTCATATTAACAAAGTTCCTTGTTTTCTAATGAAAAAGTAAAACATAATAATAATTGAGTTACTCATGAACAAGATATCCCAGATAGATGAAACATTCTTTGGACCTAGCAAAGCTGCAAATCCATTTTACTAAGGTTAAACTGTTATTAGAATCATGGTTAGCTCTTAAAAATAGGTGCATAACAACAAATCCCAAATGTTGTATATCTATGAGGTAAATTTATCCTGTTAATCACATCTGGCTGGATTTGTAATTTTGTTACTTCTCAAACAATTGGCAAAGGGCACTGCAAATTAAGTTGTTGAAAGCCATTATAATGGATGAAATAAAAGCCAGTGGGTAAGAAAGAACATATTTCCTAAAAGGGAACATATTGCTTATTTCTTACTTTTAAAAAATAGGATATAAAAATATTGTAAGTGGATTATGGGATGTTGTTACTGGAATGTGCCTCTTTCACGTAGCGCCACTATTTGCCATCATTAGTATATCCCTACTGTTGCCAACCTCCCACCCCACTTCTTCCCCACTGTGCTCCACCCTGCCTGACTCTCTACAATGATGATTCGTTCTTTGATTCGTCTTCGGGCTGCAATGGTAGCTTTCACATGCCCCAACTGGAGAGTCTGCCCTGTGGCCACAATGGCTACTCATTGAAAGAGTTGTTTTCCCGAAGCAGACTAATGACTTCTCTAGGACAAGTACAATGCTTTTTCCATTTGCATAATCTGAGAATTTAACACTGTTAATAACGTGTGCCAAAAGAATTGATCAATAAAAGGAAGAGGAAAATGAATAGACGAAGGCCGTCACAGCTTCACTACAAGAAAGGATCACTAGAGGGATCTAAATTTGTAAAATAAAGCAATGAACAAACAACAGGTTGGACAGAAAGGAAACTGGGCTAGATGTTTTGATTAGGATGTGGACGTTAAAATGTATTCTAAGTTAATTTTCTGATAAGGCAGGTAGTGATATATGACATAATTTATATTTTTTTAAAAACCAAATGCTTTTTTACCTTAAAGGCAAACATTCAGAATGGTTACACTAAAATGTGTGTTACTACCAATAATTGTATTATTAACACGACGCTAGAATCAGAACTCTCTACCTACTGGTCTTTGGAAATGTCATTGGCCTCTCTCCCTCTCTTCACCTCCCATCCTGCCATTTCTCCCTAGGGCCCTACTAAGTATAAGTTTCCCAAATTCTTTTTTGTGACTTTTAGTGGTCTGAAAGTAAGTAATCTGATTGGTGATGAAAATTCAGAACAACATAGCCCAAATACCCTGGGAATCAGAGTTCCTCCAAGCACTTATGAACTAAGAAAAATATACTCTCTTGCACATGTGGAATGTTGTGGAGGAAACCCTGCAGCTCACTGGGTGTTAGAACAACAGTGCAAGAGTGTCCAGTGGTGACATGCATAAAGACATGACCTCCCTGGGAGCTCCAGTGATTTAGAAATGAAATCTTAGACTGCTCTGTGAAAGTTGAAGATGCTGTTTTTTTAGCAAAGCATGGAAATTGTATAGGTTTAAGGTAAAGACAGCAAACTCACCGATAACACTGCCATGGTTAAGTGTTCCTACTGAAAACTTCTATCAACACTCGGGCTCTAAAGAGTTCATTCTGGAAACCAAGAACAGTGAAATGCCAACTAAGAACCCAACTTCTCCAAACATTCATTAAATGGATTTTATTTTTCTTGTTGATGGTTGCTTGGATCGAGGAGTGCTTTAGCAAAGAGCAAACCCTGCTCTAAAGAAAATGTGTTGACAAATAACAACAGAACAAGTTCACATTTTTAAATGCATTATGCAAAGAGAAAAACAAACAAACACATATCTACAATGGCCTACAGTGCGTATGCATTCATTCTCATCTCTAATATCTTCAACCTCTACATTTTCCATTCGGTACAATGAGAACTGATTTTTAGAATCGTGACTGGGTACAGTAAGTTTCTTACCATTACAGATACATTCCATTGTGCAACCCTTCAGAATGCTAAAAGTAGAGAGAGGCACTAAAACATTTTAAAGATAAATTTAAATTATAAGACAGAAAGTAGAGGACTTTTCATTAACAGTGAGCTAATCAGGAAAATCAATTAACCAAAATTTCTCATTGCCAGAACACTCCATATAAATTTGTAAATTTCGATTTTTACTTAACTTGGATTGTTTGTAGCCTGTCGATGATGTTTCCTGAAGTGTTCAAGTCTATCAATCATCACTGATAGAATTCACTCATTGACACCTACTCTGTCTGGCAGGGGTGAGGTATGTGTGGGGAACAGAACTTCTAAAATCATGATCCTGACCATGAGGAGGGCTTTCTAGGCTATGGGCTAAGGGGATTTATTTTGATTAACTTCAGGTGTCTCTATGGTAAGCCTTAGAAAACATAGAATAAAATTCAGGACTTAATATGTGGCATGGAGGCTGACACTAAGCATTAGAAAATCTGATCTTCACTAGATTGCTTTTAAAGGGTATTCCATAGGATATCTATCACTAATATTGTAATATTTTAACATTCTAATTTAATAAAAATTAGAACTTCCCATTTTCTTCTAGCTACAACTTTCTCACTTTATAATTCTTTTTGAGCTTATAAAAAAGATAAAACTGATCTAAGTGCCAATTGAATATTTTGAAATGTTGAATATTTAATTTGATCAAACATACTTGCCCACTCTTCACAAGCATTCTTTCTTTGCTTTTTAGATTACACATATATGCATAAAGGTCAGATTGTCAACCCCCAATACTGTGTTTTATATTGTTGGTAGTGGTAAATATTTTCTTGTAATCTCTTTTAAATATTTTGCTCTGGAAGTAATAAACTGAAGAATATCAATCCATTTGCCTGGAATTAAAATGAAGCTATACTCCCTTATTGAGGAAGTACAAGCTTTGGATTCTGTTTACAAATGGCATATATGGACTACTTTCCCCAACATCTAATAAAATTTTCAAAGACAGAATAATTTTAATAAACCGTGTCTCAAAACATTTGGGTAAAATTATAATCCTATAAAGAGTAAATACATTTTTTAATGTATAGTCAATATTTACCTAATGAAGTTATATACAGTACAATAGAATTTTAATGTAGGAAGAAATGTCAGTGATCATTTATTCTAGTTTCTTGTTCCAATTAACATATTTTTTAAAAAAACTCCTTCTAGAATATTGAGGAACAAAGGATTTTTAGCACATTTTCAGTAATTTTATTTTCATGATTAAGAAAAATATTATTTCATAATGTGATTACTTTAGAAAAATTGGAGAAAAAATACAAATAACTATTTCCAAAGTATTTGTTATTAAATATATTACAAAATAGAGTTATGTATTTCCTTTCTACATTTATTTTTCTTTACGTATATATTTTTATTTTATAAATTGGGATCCTATAGATAATTTTGTTTTCTGATTTTCTTTTATTAAATTTAGAGTGGGAAACTTCCAAGTCACTAAATATTTTTTGAAAAGTAATTTAATGGCTACATAGTTTTATGATAATTAATATTACTAATGCCATGTTAAAGAGGTTTAAATTGGAATTTTTTCTATTAAGGTTAAAGCAATAAATTAGAAAGGTGTTAGTAGTAAAAAAAAAAATATTATAGAACGTATGAATTTGCTTTAGAACTTTTCCATTCATGATTTTAGGACACTGACATTTCAGTCTTCTGAGAGAAGATTTTCTTGAAGACTGCTTCCTTGAATGATGCTCATAAATAGCCTTTTTAATACATAGTCTAAATCTCTCCCTGGTACCTTTCCCTTTACAACAAACATACCAAAATATTGTCTTCAGTTAAACATTAATAATTAATTTAATATACTTAATATGTCATAATACTTAATAAGTAGATAATTCTAGCTTTAGAAATAGCCTTTGGAGAGAAATGCAGAAAGGAAAACAAGCAAACAAACATCATGCTTACTGAGATTTATTAAAGTGTTGAAGTTTACCCTGAAATTTGGATTTGTATGTGTGGCTTTGGGGTTTCAACTCAGCAAAGCAGGTGATCTGATAATAGTAACTAACATAATTAGCATATGTGAAAATGAGATCATAAAGCACAATTTCTAAGATCTTTTAGAAATAACTTGTGGGTGATTGGAAGTTCAAAGCCATTCTTGAGCCTGGAGATACTAAACAGTTTATTAAACAGATATTAAAGTATTTCTAAAATTTTAAGAAATTAAGATATTTTTCTATAAATCTGGTCTGGTATTAAGGCTGATATTATCCATGTTACCTCTTGGCGTATTGAGGTCAATTCTCAGTTATCTATCCAACATGACACAGTGAATCAAACTCATTATCCTTCCTATTCTGAACTCCTTCATTGATAACAGGGATAGTTTATAAAAGAGCCATAGTCACCCTTAGCACCTTAGAGAAAAGGATATAATCAAAATCAGTGAAAACCTCAGATACTCAAAAGTATCATTTTAGCTAGCTTTTTCAACATCTTCCTATACACCA
Organism: Orcinus orca; assembly: GCF_937001465.1. Lineage (NCBI taxonomy): Eukaryota > Metazoa > Chordata > Mammalia > Artiodactyla > Delphinidae > Orcinus > Orcinus orca. Next base: position 34,083,073 of record NC_064565.1, read on the forward strand.
TCCTCTAGCAGTTCTGCTAAAACATTGATTGATGTGTTTTATCTTCTTCATTCTCCATTGCCACCCTCTAGCAGAGATTCTAGGGGGGGAAGAAATGCCCTAGAGACAGGTTGTTTGAGGGAAATGGAAAAGTCAAGGACTTGAATTATATCCACAGACTGGATAATCAATCTCGGAAGTATTGAAAGTTGACTGTACAGGAGAAGTACACTAGGTAAACTATAAAGGGTAACTGTTTGTAATTTGGAGAATTAAAAATATTGAAGAGAATAGGCACACTATTTGGTGGTACATGTAATGAACCTTGGAACCATGAAGTTGTTGGTTTATTTATTTATTTTTAATGAAATGGAGATTCAAAAATTACCAAGTTAGGGTACCTTCAATGAATTGTCTCGGAAGTTTAAATTTCCAAATATGTGTAGATTAAAAGCAAAGAAGATTGTGTTATATGCATACAGGTCTTCTAGGTACATACTAAAGGATAAATTGAAGCGAGGGTTGAGAACTCAGTCTGTGCACAACGCCACAAGTAAATTATCCTCCAAGCATACAGCTTGCCTGTTGGTGCTGATCATTGCTACAGTTGAATTCATAGTGAAATGATCCACACTGACCATTAAAAAAGCCATTTCCAGACATTGCAGTTTCAATGCGGCAGTTTACAAAATTATCTTTTTAGCTTCCTCAAAACCCATCTGAATTTCCTAGTTTGAATCTTCATTGCTTTTGTCTTCTGCAAAGACAATATTGTCAACTTTAGAGAGGGGTGAGCAACCAAAAATTGTTATGAAAATTCTATTGAAAATCAAGTTTAAATGACAAGACTTGCCTCTTTGTAATAAATACATGCACTTCAAAATGCTTTAGTAGGAAAAAAGAATGGCCTTTTTTATTTTTTTTTTCAAAGAAGTGAAGATACAATACAGATAGATTTTAAAGAGAGTTCTTATTCCACATCCATTAAACAGATATTTATTGTGCCAGGAACTGGATGCTCATTTGCAATTCTCAAAATATGTAGTGGAATAGAACAAGAAGAACAAAATTGCCCATTTTCGTAAATACCTACTTTATGCACATTACACTAGGCACTTTGCAAAGAAAAGGGTAAAGGAAGGAATGAGGATAAATACATCAGACCTCTGGTTATAGCCTTTGAGCAGATCTAATCTAATTGGAGACTTGAATATGCATGTGAGCATAGGCAAAACAGATTAAGTAGATTAATAAGGAGTACTAATATATTATAATGATATGTTAGTACTCTGCTTCTTATTAGTCTCCTACTTAATCTACTCTGTTTAAAGTAACAATGTAGTATAGTGGAAAGAATGTTACTTTGTGTTCCATTCCTGGCTCTGTTGCAAACATTTGGGCTGACTATGGGCCAATCACTTAAAAACAAGAATAATACTTACCATTGATTTGATTGCTTGGGTGCTTAACATACATTGTTTCATTCAGTCCTCATATCTACCCTATGATGTCTGTATCACTCTCACAATACAAGTGACTATAAGTCTAGTTTGTCAGAAATAGCCCTGCTTTATCCCCACTGTCCCAGCATACTTATCATCAGTGTCCCCCTTTCCCCTTCAAGAGTGTCCCTGTTTGGATGATATATTAAATTGCCCCCATGTAATGAGAAATTTGATAGTCACAATCGAACAAGTAGTGGAGCCAGATTTGATCCAAGGCTGTTGATAGCCAAAGCCCATATACATAACTCTCTGTGTTCCCTCTGGTTAAATAGTTCCACTCGTTCTTTGTGTATAAATAAAATTAAGCCATTAAAGTAAATGATCTCCAGGATTCCTTCCATCGCCAAACTCTAAAATGCTAACTACAAAGAGACAAAATATGTGGGCTCATTATACTGGGATTCAGACTTTACACCAGGGTTAGCAAACAGAATTGAGAAACAGTGAAGGAAAGAAGGGGAAAGAGAATGGAAGATTTAACACATTGCCTGGTTCATAATATAAGTGTAGTTCTGAATGATTAAAAAGCTAGCCTCTCTTACTAATTGTGCATGGCAAACAGATGACCCTTGACATAAATTAGGGGGAGCTGTATCTTTTCATATCTTTCTATTAAGAGCATGGAATGATGTGTTATCTTGGTCCTTGTATTTTTAAAGTACTTGCATTATTGTTTTAGGTAGTTCTTTCACTTACTTAAGTCCAATTCTAGCTTATAATATTATGAGATCTTCATTGAAATTCTTTATTTCACAGAATACGATATTGCCTACAAAGAATTGTTTGGCATTCTCCCCAGATAATTATATTTTCCTGGGAAAAGTTGATGCATTCCTGACAGCTTTGACTTCTCATATTCCCTTCTTTATTCTCATCTTATTGGATGCTTGCCATCAATACTAAATTGTCTTAATCCCAATTTTTCCACCTATTGCTGCTTTTGCAGTTGGCACTGATTCTTATGCCCCTTGAAAGGTACTTGTGTGGCAAAAGATTGAAAAAAAATTGGCAGTTGCTGTCAGGGTTAATGTAGAAAAATAAATCTCTTATATTGCCAGTTTGGATTTACTTTTCATTTTTAATGGCCCCAACAGATGTTGGAGGAATCCTCTACTTCCTGCACTCTTCCATTTTTACAGCTGGTACTGCTTGACTGGTTCTTGACTTTGGGGGAGCAGTTCCTGGGTGTTTACACAGTGATTTACAGACACCCTCTCACTACAGACTCTGACCGACCTCTAGCTTTCTTTCACCATTTTCCCTGAAACTGACTGATATCACCATTACTCAGTTTCTCACCAGGTTTCCCCATCTCAGTGTTTCCTAGCAATTGCTTCTTTCCCCATTGTGCCACATTTTGAAATGTTTGGACTGTTAGGTAAAAGGCATAAAGAGGAAAAAGTACAAAGAAGAGGAGACTTTTCAACTTAGCAAATGAGGCATTCCATCTTTTTTGGTACCCTCTTTGGTATCTTTTCCTCATTTTTTACAAAAGTGCTTCTGACAATTTGCACTTGGGTAGTTCACTCCTTTAGGACTTTCCCCTTTCCTTTCCTTTTCTTTTTCTATAATTTTCTTTTCTGAAATATTAGCCTCAGTGGCACTAGTTTCACCAACTGTATTCATTTGCTAGGGCTGCCGTTACAACGTACCACAAACTGATGGATTAAAACAACAGCAACTGAATGTCTCACAGTTCTGGAGGCTAGAAGTCTGAAATCATGGTGTCATCAGGACCATGGTCACTGTGAAACCTGAAGGAATCCTTCTTTGCCTCTGGTGGATTGCTAGCAATCTTTGACATTTCTTGACTCGTAGTGGCATAACTCTAATCTCTGCCTTCATTGTCACCTGACATTCTCCCTGTGTTTCTTTACATAGTCTTCCCTCTATGTGTTTGTCTCTGTGTCTAAATTTCTCCTTTTTATAAGGACACCAGTCATATCTCTGTAAAGACCCTATTTTCAAATAAGGTCATGTTCTGAGGTACTAGGGTTACGACGTCAACATATCTTATTGGGGGGACCTGATTCAACTCACAACACCAACTAAGAACAGAATTCTCCCCCACGCTTGCTTCCAAAGGAAATGTTGACAGCTTTTAGCAATTGGTAGGATCCTGCAAGGCTGAAAGTGCCGTTCAGGGCTACTCTCTTGTCTATGACTTCTTTGCACTGTTCCCTTGCTCTTTTGGTTTGAGGGTTTCTATGGAAAAGGCAGAATCAGATACAAAACACTGATGAAAAAGCATTGCATAACCTTTCCATTCTTTTAATAATCTTTATAAGTAGCCCTTTTATGTAGTATATAAAGTTTGTTTGGTAATCATCCTGACTTGAGAAAAGAAAAGCTAAGCTACACAGCATCGTGGGAAAGAAAATTATCAAGTATCAGTAACACCAGCCATGGTTTTATTTTCCTTCACAAATTTTATTACTTAGATATGTATCAAGATTGCTGAGGATTCCAAAGAAGCTTATCAACCCACAGTTTTAATGCCTTGTTCCAGTAATCAATGAAACCATTTTAAATACTTTTGAATTATGCTAGGGAGAGAAAAAGGAGAGAACACATTTAAAATATATAAAGCCATTTCAAACCCAAACTACTGGAGTATTTGCCTAAAAATCCTTCGAAGTTTTCTTCTGATGATAAATAATTTGTGACTGTCATTGTGGCCTCTATTAACTTTTTAATTTTCTTCTGGAAAATTGAAGAAAATAAAATATTTTACTCAAGCAGGTATCTTGGCTCATTTAAATAACAGTAATGTGGCAATGCTTTTCTTTGAATGTATCTTTAATTAAAATTATGGATAGCTATCAATGAATAAAGTATTCTTGAGGTTAGTAATAAAATTAAAATATTTAATGTCAAAAAAGAATTATATTTGCAAATCCCCTATTGCTAATAATACAGCTATAACCCTATAGCAGATCCAAACCTGCTCTCTTGGAAGTGCTTTTTAAAAAGTAATTATGACAAACATGGAAAGTATAGAAAATAATTTGTCACATATTACATATTCAGCCAAATTCTTGCAGTTCTCAAGCAATTCTCCACTGTGTTCATTTGATTAAAAAAAAAAAGTTGATTCAGGAAACTGTAGAGAAAAAAAAATAGTTAAGCCAGTTGTTCAGACAAAACCAGTAATTATGTGTCTAAATTATTTTGCCTCCTAATTCATTTGCTTTGACATCACACAGACCTAGTCTTATTCACATATGGTAGCTGGTACAAGACCACCGGGGTATTATGCAGTGAGTTACTAAACAAGTTACACTGAGCAAATCTGATGAAATCAGGATTCTAGGGGCAGGACTTACGAGACCGTGTCTTGGAGTGAATGATGAAATTTTTACAGCAGCATTAAAGAAAGGGAAAGGTATTGATTGGAGAGGAAACTAAAATTGACAGCCACCTGCATGCTCTTCTGGGGCCACCCTGTAAAGTCCTTGTCATCCTCATGAGGCAGAGAAAAGTCATCATTAGGCTTCCTGGGGTAATTCAACCTTGCAGATGACTATGCTTTCACTTGGAAATAGTTTCACAGTATGTAAGTGAAAAATACAAATTTTATTTTAGAATTTTATTTTAAAATTTTCAGAACATTTAAACACACGGGTTTTGATTTATTTTTTCTGTTCGTTGATTTTTCATGGAGTTGATGGAGATAAAAAGATCAGCTTGGCAGCTTGCTGGCATGGAGCTGGAGTGTTTAGGGTTTGTTTTGCCTCTTTGCAAGATTGGTCCACAAGAACTTTAAAAGGAGAAAAAGACGATGCAAATTAAGTACGTTAGAAACGTATGTCCCATCTGTTTTTATTTCATTTTTAGAATAAGGTTTTCATACCTTCTTTTATTTTTATATTCTATGATACCACACTATAATGTTGGCCACCTCAGAGACAAACTAAATTAGCTATCCTGACCATATGGAAAGGAAAAGCTTTACCAGCTAAAGAAACAAATTTAACTCAGGCAAAAAGGCCTATGTGTTTTAGAGTTTTAAAAAAAATACTGTTAAGTGCATAGTAGGGGAATGTAACCCACCTGCATAAGTAAAATTTGAAAAAAAGTTTGGATATTCCAAAATAGCTTTCTCTTTTCCTGGCGTCATTCAGGAATCACCCATATTTGAAGCATATTTCTGTTTATTTGTATCTGGATTTATTTGTAAGTAAACGTAATCAAAGGCATGAAGGCCCCTTGAAAGGCCATCCACTCCTTCTTTCTGCCTCCAAGTTTAATTAAATCTAACCTGCCTAAGTATACCTTATCCCACTATGAAGAAAAGCTTCAAAACTCTCCAGAGAACAAAACTTTTCCCCTACTGTCTATTCTTTGGAAAATTGAAGAAGGCGTGCCTTTATAGAAAGATTTTATTTCATTTTATTACAAATGCCCATAGTGTAAAACATTTGATAGAAGCCCTAGGCTACCATTTTATTTACCTGGAGAGAAGCTTCTCATAAATTCACTATGTTAAATTGATGGCTGCTTCAGAAATCTCTCAATTTTAGGTTTTTATATAGACCACAGTGAAGGAATGGAACTCACAGAGGTCAAGCATGTGTTTTCTAACCACACAGAGCAGAGGAGTGTCAGCCTGATCCAGGAAGACTTCATATTGACATGTGCAGTTATTTACAGTGATTGAGAACATCAGGTTTTATGCACAACCCATGAAGACAAGATAAATAGATTGGTAGAGAAGCTTCGTCTAAAAGAGGGTCAACTGAAGTGTTTGCTGTCACCTGACTGTAACTCTCGGCACGACCAAGCTAGGGCCACTCGACTTCTAGAGAACTGAAGTTAAAATTCATTTTATTTCATCAAAATAATAGCTAAACTTATAAGTGAAGGCATATGTTTTGAGAGTTTTTCTGTAGACATTGGAATGGCTTTTTTTCTGGACATTCCTACCAGCAGGCATTTCACCAAATGCACACTGATTACTAAAATTACCTGAATGCATTCAAGATGTGTCTCAGTATTTTTTCAGTACTAAAGGGGGTGGAATTACAGTAATAGTTCCCTTTCTCAAATCATGGGGCAGTCAGTGTAACCATTAGCTAGCCTGCAAGATAACTTTCCAACTCAGACACTAAACTAGTACAAGATTTCTGAAGTGCCCTGTAGTTGTCCTAAAGTTATTAATTTGCACCAGACGAAATGGACTAATCAAGCAAAAGTAATTTTGGTTTAGAAAATGTGAAGTCTACATATTGATCTAGCTATTTTGGGTTTTCCAATTAATACTTGTATTAATGTTGGTATCAGAAGAGACAGATAAGCAACAGAAAAAGGGCCATCTCAGGCCCAGCATTGGTCTTTGACAGTGGAACATAGTGTTAATGCTCTGAGCTACATAAATAAATACCTCCTCTCTTTTGTTTCCTGGGACTTCTTAATGTTCATACTCAACTAGTATTGTCTAGTTTATGGCAAAGCATAAAAAAAAAATGGTTTCCTTGAAACATCCATGATGTAATTCACATTATCAATGAAGAGAGGAAATTCAGATGAATTCCGCTTGAGGTATATTACAACCTGAAACCACTCAGCCCCCAACACAGTGTTGATAGTTCATCTGAGTATTGTCAGGTGGGATATTACTAAGCAGACAAAAAATGGCCATGGGTTTTTCCAAAGAAGAGGATTGTTAAAAATCTATATAGGCTGAATGTGTTAGGTGTATCACTCTGATCTAGAAAAATGACTTATGGGGCTTCCCTGGTGGCGCAGTGGTTGAGAGTCCGCCTGCCGATGCAGGGAACATGGGTTCGTGCCCCGGTCTGGGAAGATCCCACATGCCGCGGAGCGGCTGGGCCCGTGAGCCATGGCCGCTGAGCCTGCGCGTCCAGAGCCTGTGCTCCGCAAGGGGAGAGGCCACAACAGTGAGAGGCCTGCATACCGGAAAAAAAAAAAAAAAGACTTATGTATCAAAAAAGTTTTTCTTTGTTTTAATTTAGAGCTTGTTTTGCAGTTAAGGAATGAAGTTTTTGCAAAGCCCACAGAAAGGAAAAAAAAAAGAGAAAGTACAACTTTTCCTGGATTAAAAGGAGGGGGAAAAAAATCAATGCTTACTGAAGACAATTGTTCAAGAAGTTCTCTTATAAATACACAGTAAAACTGGTCTTCAGGTAACATGAAAGGAAAATATGTGGAAGGAATAGACAGGATCCTTTGTATATTTATTTTTTTCCATGTGTCCAAAAAAGACTATCAGAAAAAAAATTCTGGAAAGATGTTTTGTGTAGGCATTTATTTTTGTTCAAAATGGCCAAGTTGGCTTTTAATTTTGCATAGAGAGTATCTGTTTCAGAGCACAAGTCCATACAAAACAGCCTATTTTGCCGTATAATGTTTCATTGAAAATAGTTTAAAAACGTTAATCAATAGGAAAAAACATGATGAAAAGGAGTAACATAGGAACTATACATTTTTTAATAGTGGAATTTTGCCAGTTTAAGGGAATTTAGGAATATCAATTAATGTTGAATGAATGTGATTTTTACGTAAATGTTCTTCACACACACTAACAGTGGGCAACAGTTTTGAGCAATTAAACAGAATTCAAGAGTCCCAACTCTGGGTTTTCTTTCCCATTTTTCACTAGATCTTATTTTTGGTGAGTGAATACTTAAAAGAGACTAATGATTACATGGCAATAATATTGATAATGTAATATTACCTTACATTATTGATAATTATACCAATTACTGACACCCACTATGAGCCAGGTCTTATTCTCTGCTCTTTATACATTTATTAATCCACAGAATTCATAAAATAACTTGACATTTTATTATCATTGACATTTTACAGATGAAGACGCTGACACACAGAACTTGCCTGAGCTCATAAAGCTGGTACACTGCTAATCACCATGTGTGAACCATGCACTGTGCTGGGCCATGGGGATAAAAAAGAATAAAATGCAGTACTGAATCTTTCCAAAATAGGGGAAACAAACAAACAAACAAAAAACCCTACTAATTCTTATTATAAAAAGTGGGAAAAAATTGTTGAGTTCTTAACTGCCACGCCATTCCCTTGCATCTACCCTTACCATGGGGTGTGAGAATATACATACACAAATACACACACAATGATAAATACATATTCGTAAGATATTTTAAACAGTCTCACTTAAGTGCCTCAATGATTAGCTAACATTTTTCCTATTCTTTCTGAAATGTACTGATGTCAACACCATGCTAAATGCTCACAGGTAATATTCCACTTTTGGTATGCCTGTACTATTTTGTGCCTAACAGTTGAGTAGGGTGCTTTTGGAGAATACTTTTCATTTTTTTCCACAACGATTTACATCAGTTTTATGTATAGAAATACATAACTTAATTCAATATTATGTGAACTGATGACATAAAAATGTTCAAAGAAAGGAAGCTATTGTTTGTATGAAACCAAAGATGAATGCTTTGGAAAGACTTGATAAGTGAATTGTTAAAAGAAATTGTTCCAAATCAGGTATAGACAAGACAACTGCAAAAAGTTGACAAAAATTCCGGAAAGATTCTGAACTTAGCTTATTTTGCATGTATCACTGAATTTGTGCTCTACATCAAAGAAACAAAAAATTGACATTCTATGTGTATTACAGACAGGTTTATGGAAGAGAGCATGAAACCCAAACTTTGACACTCAAATGAGGAAAAACTTTGACCCTATCTAAAATATATATTTGTTTTAAATTTAATTAATTGGTTTAGGTAGGTATAGTATATAATTCTATAATAGTTCCTCACTTAACTTTTTAAATTACTCATTAAGTATTGGGCCAGATTGTTTCAGATAAGAATATTTCTATGATTACTAGATCTAAATTCTTTACTTTTTCTGTTAATTTGTAATTTAATGTATGTTATATTCAATGTAGAGTAAGAACAATCAGATTTTTCACAAAAGCCTCTGCCATTTAGAGAACTTTTTTAAAGGTTTAATTTGATTATGTTATAATGAAATTAAGGCATCTGTATGGATACTATTAAACCTCTAGTTTATTTTATGACATGCCAAATGAAGGATTTACCTTTCTAAAAAAAAATTTGGTAAACTAGTAGTTTAGAGGGCTTCAGCCTAGGTAGTCCTATAAAAGTATCTAAGTAGACTGAGATATTTTCCCTTATGCCTCACTAGTTTCAGTTTTTAAAAAGAACATCTTGAAATATGTATTTTCCTGCTTTTTTAAAAAACTAAGGCATTACTTATTTTTGCAAACTGTGTTCAGTATGTTTTTGAAACACAAACAAGATTTTGTATCTGGTGCATTTACTAATAAGCCCAGGTCTGCACCAGATGGGCAGGTGAAAATGTAATTATGAGGTGTGTGGAGATAGTTCCATTTCTAGGATACATGACTCTCCAGATTATTTGTGCGTCTGTTATGTTTATCAATTCACTTTACGATTATCCTTAGGTGTGCTTAAAGAGGCAGTCTTACACCACGAAAGGTCTCTAGAAGAGGAAACGTTCCTTCTTTTAACACAATTACAATAAATGATTCTCCTTGTTTCATAACAATCAAATAAATAGAAAGATGTCAGCATTTTCCCCTGGCAGGTTTAGAAGTTTGTTGCTGAAATATTGGATAGTGCACGTGGAACATGACTAAAGTGAGCTTGCTCTTTAGTAGATAGATGCAAATTGAGTCATAGGGTATACTTTGCTGCATCATGGCTTTGGGAATAACACATAGGGCAGACAAAGCCAAACCCCATCCAGGTGGTTGAACTCCCCACATATTCATTTGGACTGAAACTTTCAAATGTCAGGTGCCTGGAGAGCTCATTTAATGAAAGGGTTATCTCTGCCAACCAGTCAGTAGTTGATTTTTTTTTCACCAGAAGTTGTGAAATATTATTTATGTATGTAGAAGACAGGTGCTTCCTGCTGTTGTTGTTTACTTGTGGGTTTGGGCAAATTTCGTCTTTTCCAAAAAGCAAGTTTTCCATAAAAGCAACTTTGCAACAGCCTTGCTCCTTTTGTTTGGTACCCCAGGCAAAGAGCTTTTCATGGCACTGAAATCATTCTCATTTAAAAATGGGAGCTCAGATGAACCAGTTCTTTATTGAAAATACAAAAAAAAAAAAAAAAAAAAAAGGCAGTAAGGTATCCTTGGTTCACTTTTTAGTTATTTAAAAGTAGCTTGTTGAAGATTGAATATTTCTATGTTTCACTAGAGCCTTTAAATATAAAAGAGATATGAGACTATATCTGACACCATCAGGCATATTATATTAAAATTTATGAACAACTTCATCAAAAACCACTTTCCCTCTCCTGCATAGAGACAGATTTGTTCTGACATAAACGTTACATGGCTGGTTGCAGCCTCAGATTAATGCGAAGACCCTGGCGATTCCTTTTAGACGTTATTTTATGAAATAATACCTGTCAGCTGCTGCCTGATCCTAGAAAAGGGGGCAGGTTTTCCAGGTCATCTTGCCATCTGTCAGCTAAAGCTCATCTGTCCCTCCACATTACCACCTGATCTGTGCTAACAGGCCTCACAGGGAGGCCTGCTTCATTGGCCCAGTGGGAACCTGGGAAAGAGACTGTGTGAGGACATCACCTGTGATGCTGAGATTTAATTATCGCTGAAGTGATGAAGATGTGCAGGCAGATTGCAATGCTTTTGAATAAATTCATGGAGCGGGATGTGCTGTGCCCCTCTCCCTGCTTCCCCCTCCCTTCACTTCCCCCACTTTACCCCCGACCCTCAGCCTGGTGTGCTCACCGGTTCCAGCAGAAGCTTTCAGATTCACCCTTAGATATTTGCAAGTACACCCTTGAAACACACACACACACTCTAGCACAGGCACATGGGCACAAACACGCAAACACAACTAAATATGACCGCTGAAGTATCAACCTGAAATGAAAGAACAAACCATGTAGTTGGGAGAAAATTTGCCTCAGCTTTTTACAGCAAACCTGATTATTTTCTGCCAAAGTTCCTTGTTATCAAATTTTAAAGCTGTATTGATTGTTGCTGACTTGAAAATCAGATTTCATTGTGGTGCCGGGCTTTTACCTACGGTTTTACTCAGTCTGTGGTAACACCAGCACAGTTACCTGGGGTCTCCTGTGGAGACTTAATGTGAGGGTTCACAGTGGAGGGGGGAGTGTGGTAGAATACAAAGGGTAAAGAAGGCCATACAAAGCCCCCCGACACCCTGGGACGGTGGACTCCCTCATGATTTCTGAATAAATACCCTGCACAAAAGTTATTACAGGTCCAGGCCTTTTTGCCTTCAAAGCTGCTTAGGCCATATGTGGCATTAATTCCCTCCTGTACAAAAATGTAGTTGATAATCACCTGGCTGAGGAAAGGATTTAGGGCTAGAACAGAAGATTTCCTCACAGATTACGGAATAAAACCTAGTTTCTTGGGATAAATCGGGATAATTGTAGTGAAATACGTTACCCCCGTGGATTCATGCCCATGTGATACCTTTGTTAGACATCACCAAAGAGAAATATTTATGCCATTATGTGCGGTAAGATCTGATTTCCACCCTGTTCTAAGACATGCTATGCTGCACAATACACATTTATTTTCTTGGTTTGGGGAGCCTGCCTTCAGTCCAGAGGCCAGTTATTAAGCAAGCACTTAACTCAATTGACTCCTAATTATAAAGTTACAAAAGAAAATGATATGCTACTACTAGGCCTCTTTCTTGTCACCTTGTGAGCACAGTCATGGCCCTGAACTGCACTTGACCACATGGCTGTCAGAGGCCACAGAATTTCCTTCCCAACATACACCTCTCCCTGAGAAGGAAGATTTGGAACAGCCAAAGAAGACCCAAGGGTTTTTTCCAGCACAACAGCAGACTGAAATTGTATATTATCCTTTTCTTTTTTAAGGGAAATCGTGAGCAAACATTGCCTTAATTCACATTTCAAAAATAATTACTACAGATTCAAGACATTTATCATGTTGTCATTGGAACCTGGGAAAGGTTATTCTCGTGGTACTTCAGGTCACAAACAGGAACGTATTATTAGAAACTAACACACAGGCTATCCAAGAGATTCCTGGGGGAAAAATAGAGGTCCATCAGCTTCAAAAAAAGGTGGCAGGAATGAATTAGGTAACAGGGGCCCAGAGAAACTTATCAGGCTCTGAGTGGGTCAGTTTCCAAAGTAACTCCTATCCGTTACATTATGTAGCTCTAGTGAGAACATGCTGGGAAAGTACCAAGAGTCACTATTATATTTTTCCAAATACTACTTTTATTCTCTGAAATGGTATGGCTTTTTATGAAGCTGCCATTTTCCAATAACTCCAAAGAAAATGTAAACATGAATAAACATATAATATAAATATAGAAATTTTAAAACAGAAATATTATTCTCCCAAGTCTTTTGACAGTTGGCCCACATCTTTAACCTTTTCCTATTTTCAAAAATATATTGAAATCATGTTTTCTGGAAGAATTATTGTATATTTTGTCCACAGATGTAGTATTGATCAATTTAAAAACGTTAAACATTCTATTCAGTGTTAAATTCCGCCTAGATTATGTGAACATGCATTTAGAAATGCGACTTCAAGTAATGAGTATATGTACCCCCACAATATGTACCCTTTAGCGCACAGTAACACTGGCACATACACTCCACTTATAAAAGACAAATGAGATTGGGTTTGGATCGCTTTGGATGAGTGTGGTTGTTTCAGCAACTTGAAGTGATGCTATGAAATCAGCAAGTGAGGTAGATGGATGAGGTTTGAAAGAAGCATAAATAGAAAATAACGAACATGCTGAGAGGTTTTTGTTGTTTTGGCTTTTGGGGCATTTAGGAAAAATTCTGTACAACATATATGGCTCCTTGATATGATTTTGACCTCTGGATGTCTGATTAGCTTTCAACAAAAGTCATTGTCATTTGAGTATTGTTCAGTAATCAGTAAGAAAATGTCATATTCTTAAGCTAACTCAATGTAGATGCATATCCCAAGATAAAAATCTTGACAAAAAAATGTTCTTAAAGGCCCATAGTCAAGCTTAAAATTATAGGGAATTTGTCAATATATTCATCATACATATATGAAAATATATAAGATGAATAAGAAAAAAAATGATTTTTCTCCACATACATCTTAGCTTTTTTCTCCTTTTTTTACAAAACAAATTACAATGTGTACTTACTTCCAGGAAGATTATTTTAAATATCTTTCATTGTAAAGGTCTCTGTTTCTGTTTTCAGTTTTGGATTTGTTAATTAAAAAACCGATTGAACCTAGATATCCCAAAAGATCTAGACAGCCAAAGTTAGCCTTCTTTATGCTTTGCCTAGATTATAAGATTTAGAATTATGTAAATTTTATAATCTAGGAACTGATATTTTCGATGTGGCAATATGTGCACCAAGAGCTAGGACTTGTATCACCAATAGTAATTTATCTATTAGGCAGACATCATTATTAATATTACTAAGAATAATGCACCCTATCCATAACTTATCTTCTGAAAAAGACACTTCAGATAATTTATGAGAAAACTGGCATTATTACTTAATTGGTACTTAAGAAATGCAAAGTGAAATTAGGGGGTAGACCATTAAAAGAGGTGTCTTTCACAGGACTGTTTTTCCAGTTGAAATGTAATTGAAACAGAAAGAAATACTTAAATTGTTGTTACTGTAAAGCCAGTCTGTCTCTAGGGAAGGCAATCCATTGAATATGTCCATGAAACAAGCATTACTTCTCAGTACCCTTTGTCAGCATTGGCCTTCTTATGTGCCAGAGGACGGGACACTCCAGGATCACGTCCAGCTTGCTTCTGTGGTTTAGGACACAGCAAAAATTTACAAGAATTTTTCTAAAAACTCCACCCTTTTCTAAAATAAAGGTTTAATTGTTGATGAATATGCACAGTGATCACTAAATAAGCACACAGAACATACTATGACAACTTAATTAGAGCTTTTCAAATAGATTTCTTTGCTCATCCAATATGACAAACACTTAACAACTTCCCTACAACTTTAAGCTACAACCTCATTATCATTCTGTATAAACTAATAGACTCTTAGGCATCAACATAGCCATAAATATACTAGTTTGTGAAGAATATGGAAATGTCCAGGGTGACTCAAGAGCTAGTGACGGCCAAGACTAGAACACAAGTGATTCTCTTCCTTGTTGGCAAGTTAGAAAAAATAATTAAAACTGTAAAACACAAATCCTACACTAAACTTGTGAGCACATGGAAATGTAATGAAAACCATGGTCAGAATGCCTGCTCACAGTGCAAGGATGCTTCTCCAGGGGCCCAGACTAAACATTATAGATATGTTACACACTCTGTGCAACTTTAGCTTCACTTTTAATAGTAAGAGTGATAAATGGAATGTCTTCCAATCTCCCATATCCCAACTGATAACCTTTGATGACTGGTACTGTCTTCTACCTACTGAAAACAGTAGAAATGAAAATATGAAAGGAAACTCCCAGAAAATGGCATGTTTCAGGAGTAGGCATCTTTTCATCTTAGTTAAGGACTTCTGAAGTACAAAGAATCATCCAATATACTTCAGTAGGACTATTGTTTACCACTTTGAAATGATTGTTATTATACTTAGAACTAAAGAGATGAGTAAAGTCTCAGAACATGGTAAAATGTATTTTCTAACAAAAAGAAATGAGGCAACTTAATGATCAGCAGAAGTTTTTCCTTGCTACACATAGGCAGAACACTCTATGACATAAATCACAGCAAGATCCTTTCTGACCCACCTCCTAGAGTAATGGAAATAAAAACAAAAATAAACAAATGGGACCTAATGAAACTTCAAAGCTTTTGCACAGCAAAGGAAACCATAAACAAGACCAAAAGACAACCCTCAGAATGGGAGAAAATATTTGCAAATGAAGCAACTGACAAAGGATTAATCGCCAAAATTTACAAGCAGCTCATGCAGCTCAATAACAAAAAAACAAACAACCCAATCCAAAAATGGGCAGAAGACCTAAATAGACATTTCTCCAAAGAAGATATACAGACTGCCAACAAACACATGAAAGAATGCTCAACATCATTAATCATCAGAGAAATGCAAATCAAAACTACAATAAGATATCATCTCACACCAGTCAGAATGGCCATCATCAAAAAATCTAGAAACAATAAATGCTGGAGAGGGTGTGAAGAAAAGGGAACACTCTTGCACTGCTGGTGAGAATGTGAATTGGTTCAGCCACTATGGAGAACAGTATGGAGGGTCCTTAAAAAACTACAAATAGAACTACCATATGACCCAGCAATCCCACTACTGGGCATATACCCTTAGAAAACCAAAATTCAAAGAGTCATGTACCAAAATGTTCATTGCAGCTCTATTTACAATAGCCCGGAGATGGAAACAACCTAAGTGTCCATCATCGGATGAATGGATAAAGAAGATGTGGCACATATATACAATGGAATATTACTCAGCCATAAAAAGAAACGAAATTGAGCTATTTGTAATCAGGTGGATAGACCTAGAGTCTGTCATACAGAGTGAAGTAAGTCAGAAAGAAAAAGACAAATACCGTATGCTAACACATATATATGGCATTTAAGAAGAAAAAAAAATGTCATGAAGAACCTAGGGGTAAGACAGGAATAAAGACACAGACCTACTGGAGAACGGACTTGAGGATATGGGGAGGAGGAAAGGTGAACTGTGACAGGGCGAGAGAGAGTCATGGACATATACACACTAACAAACGTAAGGTAGATAGCTAGTGGGGAGCAGCCGCATGGCACAGGGATATCGGCTAGGTGCTTTGTGACAGCCTGGAGGGGTGGGATAGGGAGGGTGGGAGGGAGGGAGACGCAAGAGGGAAGAGATATGGGAACGTATGTATATGTATAACTGATTCACTTTGTTATAAAGCAGAAAGTAACACACCATTGTAAAGCAATTATACCCCAATAAAGATGTTAAAAAAAAAAAAGATTATAAGACTCCATTCTGTATCTTCAAGGAAAAATTAGTGTGAAAATGGTCAAAAATTACCATTCATGGAGGATAGGGCAAAGAAGGAAGGGAGGAATTGAGGGTAAGAGAGAAAGATTATTATACCTTGCCCGAAAGACACTGTATATCTGGATCACCTACCACCACAGTGTAACAAGAAAACCACACATGAATAGTAAAAGCTCAAAGCACCTGGAGTATATAATGTGAAGAATACAATAATTTTTAAAGTGCCTAGTTGTTAACATTAAATGAGCTTGAAATTTATTGAGGAACAGTCATTATTGTACAAGAATATCAAAGAGAGATTAAATCAGACTACAGAAAGGAAAGGCCAATAAAGAGATGGCATTTCAGCTGGACCTTCAAGAATTTAGTAATATTCAATAGGCAAGGAGTTTAAGGGGATTGCAAGTGAGAATGAGGGACCACTCAGTCAATAATTTTTGAGCCACTCTTACAATCTAACATTGACCTAGAACAAAGAATTCACTAGTGAACAAAGCATAGTCTATATCCTCATGATGTTTATAGTCTAAATGGAAAGATATAAAGCAAATATTTAAATATTCACACACATGCAGAGTGCAGTTCAAGAAAAGTACAAAGTACAACGAGAGCACACCAGTAGTTATCTCCAGAAGATCTCCTTCCTATATAAAAAGTAAAAGACATTATTAGTGTTAAAGACTATTTTTAGCTGTATCTAGTCTAACATGTCAAGAAAGACTCTCCTGGGGAAGAGATCTTTAAATTAGGAGCAGGAGAATGAGTGAGCATACACAGGTGAAAAGAGAGGCTAAGAGAATTACACACACAAGGAGCATCTTGTTCAAAGATGCTATGATAAGAGAGAGCATGGCATGTTTGAAGAACCAAAACGTTCTGGAAAGAATGCAGTGAGAAAGATAGAGCATGGAAAGACATAAAGCCATGGGGTAGGCAGAAACAGGTAATGCAAGTCCCTTTTTTTTTTTTTTTTGGCAGTTTTTTGTAATGATTTTATTACTTTTGTTCAGTCTTGCTAGTTTTTAGTCTCTTGTATAAATATCAAAAAATTGATAGTGAATTATTTTCTTTTCCAAATGATGTCACTTCTCAAAGAGTATGGAAATTCTTCTAAGGACAGTAAATTAATGCCAGTGTTTTGAACTATGTCAATATCTAGAAGCACATGCTTTCAAATGACACCAAGAGACTGGGGGGAAAGGGGTCTAGTGTTCCAGTACTCCAGCTTGTTAGAGACTCCTATTCCTGCATTTATAAAACTCATTTATAAAACTTGTATGCAAGTTTAGCATACAACTATGCTAAACATGTTTCACTTTTATCTGAGAGCAATGAGATGCCACTGGTGGTTTTAGGAAGCAGAAACAAGGTAAGTTTGTCCTGGAGTACAACGCACATAGTGGGGCATGAAGGAGGATGAGTGCTAATCAGAATCTGAACCAGAACACAGAAATTCCAGGGAACGCTAGCACTTCATTCCTATTATATTCATTGATGGTGTAAAACTATTTGTCTTCACCATTTCACCAGAGATGCTGTCAGCTTCTGTGTACATTTTACTCCCCTAAAATTTCATCGTAAATCAAAGATGCTTTACTGAAGGTCTCATTCAAAAGGAGGTGAAATAATGCTGCATATTAATATTCTGATTTGCTGAGTCTGTTTTATTCAGCTGTGTTTAAGGGCAACAGAAATAACCCAAACATTTATATTGTCATTGCCACTGTGCTTCCATAAAATTCTTCCATTTTAACAGATTAAAAAACATTATCAGAAATATCACCAGATGTTCATGAACCAAATCATAGGATCTTCTCTGTGCCATGACTGCATTTTCAGTAATATACCAAGGAATGTAGACTGATGGCTAACGTGAATCAGGAACACAGCATCACCTGCTATGGGTTTTCACAAGCAGTGAGGCCCCCATTCAAGTGGTCCCTAGTGACTAGAGTAACATATAATTTAATGATGCTATGACAGACCATGTAAAGGATCTGATTCAATCAAAGGAGCCTATTGTTTCTTAGAGTGAGCTCCATGTAAATATTCTAAAGAAAAAGTGATTCAAATTATTTTCTTTTTAATCAAAGATGGTGTTTTCAGCTTTCTGAATGATTTCATGAGCCTTTCCTAAGGAAATAAAAATATCCTAGAGCACAACCCATCTGTTGAGATTAGTTGTCACTCTGCTAGATGTACATCAAAGCCTAAATGGTTACAGCACATTCAGTCAAGAAGATGAAGCATTCCAATACCCAATATCCCAAGAACACCCTGAACTGCAGTACCAATTGTGATTATAGTAGTTTCTCTCTTGGATATAGTTCTTTGAAGTTTGTAATGAATATTTATATGAATTATCTCATGATTTCTCACATTTAACAATAGACACAGGGAGATGTAGTATGACTTCATGACATACCCAAAGTTAGAGATGGAGGAGGTGGGAGAATTACTGAAATATTCTTGACATTTCCTTAGATTGAGTTCTTGTCATCCATGTTATTTTCTCACTTTCCAATGCTGCAAAGAGTAAAAAGCCAAGGCAACTACTTTTTGCTAGCTCAAGTACAACCTGTAGATGGAGGAAAGTAGATACAGTCTCTTGGCAAGAGACTATGGCTAGGGGTCAAAGACAAAAGCCCTAAACATAGTATGGACAGTTATTCCATCACAGTGAATGAAGTATATTCACTGATTTATCAGTACATTACTGATTTATGCAGAAAATAATAATAACTAATGATAAATAAGAATGATGATAAATATGAACAATAACAATAAATAAGAGTGATGTATATTTTCAACTTTAGTTTTATATAATGAATGTGTGAATAGTGTTTAGGTTTCTGGTCATTTTTCATGGGTGGTACATTTTTAATATAGTTTTTAATTGCTTACTAAAAATTGCTGAATTCCACAGATTCTCAACAGAAGATAAAGTTGGCATACTAGAGATACTTCTATGAAAGTAACTAATATCTTAAATATATAGGAATCATAACTTTACTGATAATTAGCTAAAAATAAAGAAAAAATACAGTATAATCCTAGAACATTTTACTCATGGACTTTTCATTTTTTGCTTATTTTTTTTTCATGGATAGTAAGTTGTAACAAAATTAAGAATGCTACAAATTCTAACACTTTAAGTAAAACTGGGGTCTACAATGCATTATACCTGGTGTGGTGCTGGATGCCACTATGGTCATGAATTTCCACTAATTTGAAATTTCCCTAACATGTAAGTCTATCTCACCATGCTTCATCTTCATTTGGAATGTTTAGAGTATTCCTCTGAAATTATTTGGAAAGTGTACAGATAGATTCATACCTTCAATAAATTGATTATAAAAATCTCAAAAAAGAAAAAAAAGGAAAGCAATAAATTATTTTTCTGAGTAGCTCAATGAAAGTTAAAAGCTGAGTGTAGACCATCATCATTCACTCCTTTCAACCTTGAAATGTCTGCTTTCTGCCTTGAGTGGTAATTTCTCAAATAATCTGCCTTTAAAAAGGTTCAAATTGTATGGGAAGTCCCACATGTATGAGTCATCTTTATTACATCCTTCCATATTGGAGACATAAGAGCAAGAATAAGATTTCATACTTCTCAGCCTGAGCAGTTAGACTCCAGCAAGAGTTGCTGGTTAGGTTGATACTGTTTTATAATTTACACAAAGCTAATGTTCCCTTCAGTGATGGGTTAAAAGTCATTCACCAAAACTCTAAGAGAAGTGGACTTTCCTGGAATTTTACTGCCTCTACCGTTGCTTAGACTAAGCAGCCTAGCTGGGGTTTAGGAAGCTTTCAGTTCTGAGCTTTTGTAGTTGCTAACTCGGCTTGTCGTAAATGCATCCAACCTGCAGCGTTGTTGATTTTCTCCAGAAAATACTGAGGCACACTCGGTTTATAGGCACAGATGACTGGGTTAAGGGCTTCCTCCAAGCATAATGCCATATATGATTGAATGTAAACGACCAACTCTGATCATCACCCACACAGTGGAATGGAAATAGAGTTGCTGAATGATCCTGAATTTTCTGGTTCATAAACAAATAGAAAATAACAAGCCTAATATATTGAGTTTTATGTGCAGTTTGGCCACGAGACAAACTTTTTTCCCCTTGCAATGTTTAATGAGAAGCATCCCTCTCGTTGCTCTTCCAATTTAGATTTAAACTTCCCTATCTCAGATAATCAATTGCTTATAATACATGGAAAAATCCTTAATTTTTTTGAAATGGTTTCTGGCATCTAATTACACAGAATTTTTGACCTGGCTAGACAGATAATGTTAACACAGCTTCAGTACTAAACAAGTCTGAACATGTGTGCTCTTGACTTTTATTAAACTCCTACTGAAGAAACAGATTAATTGGAGGCTGATTCACTGGTGAACAGGCGTTAAAGACAGAAGGACCTTCTCACATTTTGTTCTGTTATCCAGGCTTATGCCATCTCAGGTTGGCAAGGAGATCCCAACTGTAGTGTTTTGAAATATAACTGAAAGAAATTGTAGAATACCAGGTGCAAAAAAAAATAAATAAAAATGCAAACCACTTATAAAATGTTGATCTGATTTCTTCCTTTTTCTCTTGCCAAATGGCCACCTGACACTTTATGGACTCAGGTACTGCCCAGACAGCATTTCATATGAGAATATTATGTGGAAATTGATTATGGAGGCTAGCAGCTATCATAATTATTCCTTACACCATTATTACTTTTTTCTTCCTTTTAGAAAAATTTTTTGGAAGAACATGGGTACAAGCTGTGAGGAAACCATTTCAGATAGCCTCAAAGAACATTGAGGTGAAAGAAACTGCCCTTCTTGGCAGCTTTGCTTCTATGTATAAAAGCTGGAATTTTATCCCCTGATGTTTCCTTTGCTGTTTAATGGTTTATATCCTGTAAGATAAGGCATAAATAAATAAATAAATAAAGACACTAGGAACTAAGTTGCTGGTGAACTGAAGAAAGGCCCTGTAATGTATTTGCAGATGTAATGTATTATAGTTTACAGGGCTTTCCCATGTATTATCTCATTCATAATATCTCTGTGAAATACGTGTCACCAGATTTTTACAGCTGGGAAAATCGCCTCTTAAAAAAGTTAAGAGACTTCCTAAAGTAACTCATGGAGTAAGTTGGGCAATAATGACTCCAGCCCAAACCTTTTGACCCCAGGTCTGCTTGGGGCTTTCTTAGGAATGTGCCCCCTGGAAAGTCCCTGAATACTTCTGGGTCTAAATCTTTTCCTCTGTCAAAAAAGGACATTGGTGGAAAGATGATCTTTAAGTCTCCTTCCAGTTTCAAAATGTGATCTTGAGATTTGATTATAAAACTCTAGAATCATAGAAATAAGCAACAAATTTCAAGAAATAGTCAACACATATCTGGTACAACTTGACTCTAGGAAGGTGTGACCTGTGCAGACCCTCAAGGTCACCTGGAGCACACCCTCAGGTCTAGTTCACACCACCTGGAGGTTCTGTTAACTGTTTCTTTTTGACAAAGTTCCATTAGCATCATCAGTTTCCTCTGTGTAAATACTTCTGTGCAAGCCAGGAACATAAATGTGGGGATGAGTGTAAGGGTTTCAGTGTTAGATGTTTAAAGTCCCAACTGTTAGAAATTAAACATTACTATGGAAATTTGGAAAGATTACATTTCATCACATTTCAGGGAGTTTAAGGTTCAGCAAAAGGAAAGAAGTAGTCAATTGGTTGAAAGTGAAGGATGCGAAGTTAAGATAGTGGCTCTCCATAAGGAGCTTGCACCTCACATTCTATTTGTAAATACATTTTTATTTACATTTATTTCACGGAGGCCAAAGCAATGATTAGTTATTTACTTGTTTGTTTATCTATACCGTGTGTCCTTTCCACCAAAGTTTTGAGACAGCCCATAACACTACTTTTAAATATTTGATTAAATGCCCTAAAACTCCTGAATATTAGCTATCACATTAAAAAATTCAAGTGCCATGCACATCATTATATTAATTCACTTCAAGCTAAGGTGGACATCCATGCAATTGAAATGAAACCACAGTAGATACAGGAATAATAAAATACAAAGTGAAGCACTTACTTTCAGTGAATATTTAAAAAATATTATGATGGACTAAACTTTTTATTTTTAATGTATGGACTGATTGTTCAGCTCTTATTTAGGCTCTGTCCTGGATAACAAATAGTTAACATGAAATACAGTAGAACTGTGGGACGTTTTCTAGTCTCAATTACTAATAGAGGAGTGTAGTAGAATTTTCTATGTGTGTTGTGCAACAGCTGATTGGAGACTTTCTGATTTTTTACTACATTTCAATTTCAATGTAGAATGAAAGTCCAAGAACTGAGTGAACTTTTTCATATCTAAACATGCAAGCCTGGTAAAACCATTCCGCTTGCTAAAATATGTTATAAATATCGAGATTAGTTTCTTCTAAAATTACCAGTGCCAGGTGCATTCCATTTATGTCATATAATATTCTGTTACCAGTGTTCACAGTTTAAAAGAAGGTTTAAAGAATGTGTAGACAAAAGAAAAATGAGTAAAGACATTTAAATGTGACAACTGTATCTACACAACCTACATGGTAAGTGCTGAAGAGTAGGATTATTTTTTTAGTGTTGTCTTTGTTTTGCTTAGGTGGAATAACATGATGGGGATATGTATGTACAGTTCTGAATTAGCTATTGTCTCCATCATAAATAAGTATAACAGTTTGAATATATAAATCAGTTGCAAAACCAATGTTACTATATTTTGTTTGTTGTACTTCCCATGCATAAAATCTCAGCACTCAAGATGTCCCCATAAAATCCTTCACTAAACCTTTGTTTTAAAGTATTTGAAAGGACATCATTCCATGTGGGAATATTACGTACAGCCACTGATTCAACAGTAACTGAGAACTTATGTACAAAACATTCTTTACATATTGACAAATATTTCTAAAAAATGAATTGGTATTTTTTGTTGTTGAGTGTTTCATGAATGACCTTTACCTCTGTAGACATATGCAGTTTTCAGTTTTTTGGGTGAGACTTTCAAAATATTTTTTTAGAGTGTTCAATGTTAGCAGTGACATTTTTACAGTGATTTCAGAGCCTTGTAGTTTAGAATATTCTATTTGCTTTATTTCTAATTACTTATACCACCCTCGTTTTAAATACTGTGCAGATGTAATTGACAGTGATGATACACAATATGTATTAAATGAGCTTTTCTCTATCAGTGATGTGTGTCATGCAAGATTCCATTGCAATATTTACAGTTAAACTAAACTTTTTAGAAGGAGCAAAATTGCATTTGTTTTGCAGATTTGCTCATCATTAAATGTGAAACATTTCACATTTGTCTTTTTGAGTAATTGGCTTTTTAAAATGATAAGGTGCTCTGAACACTTGTTATGTGGATAGGTCTGACGTTGTATCCCAGAAATCCATATGCCATACAGACAGAACAGAAGAAAGATATTCACAAGCATGTCACAGATTGGACTAAAGCAAGCCAAAAACCCAAGTGCCATGGCATTAACAATAGCACCAGATTTACTGTCACGATCACAATCTGTGCTGCATCACAGACAGAAGGAGAACTTTTGATAGGTAACACCTCAGTGTTTTTTTTTTTGTTTTTTTTGGCAAATTATCATTTATCATTATATTTTTGCCTGCTGTATAATATTATTATAACGATATAAAAAATACAGGATAAGTTTACTAGTCCCCAACAAAAAGACAAACTTATTTGCCAGGCTAGGTAGGATTAGAGGCAGGGCAGGGGGAAGAAGGGAGAGAGAAAGAGGCAGATATTCTGTTGTTTTATTACAGACAAAACTGAAGTTGGAAAAATAGAAAACAGCTAAGGTACTAGTGAGAATTTTAGCTTCTTCAAATTCACTTATTAATGACAGGGAAAACAAAAGAATTACTCCTCTTGAGAACTTGAAAACTCTGATGTTTCCAAAATATGTGGTTCCCCAGGATAAAAACTCACAGCTAATTTTATTTTCCAAATTGAAAGGGGGTTAGGTGGGGATATTTTGAGATGTGAAATTGTCCAATCCTTTCTGTTCTGTGCATATTTCCCCATGATGCAGATATGAAGCGACCACAATTCACAGGATGCCCCAATAGGTACTAAAAAAATGATTTACAAAATCACAGCTTGCAGCACAATCTCATATTGGGCTGATTGAAGGAAAAACTCTAGAAACACTGCACAGAGCTTCCTAGCATCAAATAGAGACACATCGGTCAATTGCTTTTCTTAATTGAGGGACACTTTGGGACCTCACTGAAAAGAATGTTTCCACCTTTTAGCTGTCTACTTGGCTAGAAGACATTCTGGAGAACGGCCTCAATGAGAGTTTTGTTTTCTCACAGAAGAATGTATCCTAAAGTTATCTAGTTTTGTTAATATAATTAAAAATATTAAAGCTAGCTTCTCAAAGATATAAAAGGAATCTTAAGGAAAACTTGAAAGGATTAATTAGCAAAATGCTAAGCTATTCACGTATAGCTATGTAGACACAAAAGGATGTTAATCTGTAAATTAATTTGAAATTGAGTTGGCTGAAATTGAGAAATGTCTTTAAAGTATATACGATTTATTTTAAAGTAAATAAACATGTTTCCATCCTTTTCAAGCCATGATTTTCACAAAAATTAGAATAAATTTTTGTATTTCTTAGCCTTGAGACCAGTGAGCATTTGGTTTCTAGTCTTGTGTCAGTTTGGAGACCTGGGCACAGTATTTTCTCTCAACATTCCACTTGCCAATGTCAGTCTTCCTTAAAGCCTTGAGGATTATTTACTGTTGTCCACATCCAGTTCACATGCCTCACTTTTGTGGGACTTAATATATGTCTTCTAATTTTCAAACTCTGTCAACTCAATTTTTACCTTATTAATCATTACCCCAGAGATAGACTAAGTATTGTGAGGGTTACAAAGAAGCACAAATAGTTACTACTTTCAAAAAAGATATGTTGTTACTAGGGAGGAAACAAGAAGAAAACCACCCAAGATAAAATACAACAAACTGCTTAAATTGCTTCTAAAAATGTATAATACATAATAGTGGTGAAGTTATGCTCAGAAATCAAAGAAATCTATGAATGAGATACCTAGAGAGACCAGAGAAGGAAAACTTCAGTTTTACGAGCTATTAGGGGAAGAGACAGAGAAAGAGATGCAATTTTTATCAAGATTTATAAAACAAATTGTTCTACAAGTCACTCATTTGCTTTTATTGTTGCATTTCTACTATAAGTATATAAAGACAATATGAATGAGACAAACTTTTCTCCAGAGACATAGAACAACTATTCATACAAGGTATATGAGAGCAACACAGGAAACATCCTGAGAGTGATACTGGTATATGAAGGTTGTAAGAAAAGGAAAAGAGAGCGGGAGCCTTATTACTCAAAGCTTATTCAGGTGACAGTATATTGAATATTTTCCAATTTAAGTAGAGAATTCTTGTAATGTTAATTCTTTAAGGTTTTGGAGTTGGTGAGATATATGATATAAAGAGGGTATTGAAAGGAAGGGGTCCAGAGGTGGCATGTCAGGAGCAAATAGAGTGTGGAATAGACTGACAATTCTGAACATTCAAGGATGAAGGAGACATTATAAATGATCGTCTACTGGGGACAAAGGAGATGCAAGAAATAAAAGTAATACAGTTGTAGAACAAGAATTGATGAAGTGGATGATGGTGTGCAGTGGTAGAATTGTGAACATCTGGAAGGTAAAACATTTTAAGAAAAAAATTTTTATTGAAGAAGCAAAATTTGATAGAGGCCCTCTGACATATGTAGAATGAGTGAATGTGTTAACAAAAAGATATGGAAATCAAATTATAGACTAAAAATTTTGATGGTGTCACTTAAGTTAATCCCATAGAAAAATTTATATTATTTTCAGGAACATGTTTGTCTCCTAAAGCATGGTATACTTGTAATTTTCAAACAAGTATCTGCTACTGCATATATGGTTTCCATTAGTTTTGCATTAGTTTATTAATATTTCATTTAAATTATCTTTGTTCAGTATAAATAAGATGTAAACTCTAAAGTCATGATTTATGTATTCAAAAGTCAGCAAACACGTATGAGTTCCTACCATGTGGGCACAAGCTAGGGATAGTTCTTAGCCTCTAGCACAAAGCAACCAAATAAGATGTTACCCTTTGGGCAACAGGGTTAATGAAAATTGGTGAAATGAATTAAATTTATAAAATTTGAAAAGATAAATTAGGGGACTCATGGTTATGCTCTTAAAATAAATTAAAAATTTATTACTACTTGGGTTGTGTTAAGAACTTATGCCTTATGTTCTCACATCTTAAGTTTTTAGTTCTTTAGTTCTCTCAAGTTCTTAAGAGACCAGTTCTGTCTCTTAGAGACCACACGAAGTTTCTCTAAGGTTACCTGAGATGAAACTCATGTTACAAAATGTACAACTTCTACTTCAAAACAATGCATAGTTTAGATTTTTCTCTCATTGCAATGACTACAAAGTATGAAGATAATTTCTGGGAAGCCAAGGTAAATTTTAGAAAAACAAATATTTCTAGTTAAATAATTTGATATACAAACATGTCCTTTCAATGAATTTTATAACAATTTAATGTGTGATGGGAGAACACATTTTAGGAAGTGTGTTTAGTAAGTTTGATGGTATAAGGTAGACTTCCCTATAACAAAACAAATAAATGAGTGCCCATGAGCAAGTTCTCTTTGATTTTTGTTTGTTTTGCGTTGTGGTCTTCATCAAATTTTGTTTATCATTTTGTGTTTTTTATTTCTGCCATTATGGGAATTAGTTACTCTTGCAATTATCCTTATAAATGTAATACTTGCTTCATTAACTTAAACAGCATTGACCCCCGTTATGAAAAATGAGAAATGTGTGCACTTATACTTCTTCCCACTTTGTCATAGTCAATAGATTTTTAGTTATATTTTTGTATTTTCCGGTTTACAATATTTATATTTTTCTGTCATCCTAATTTTCAGAGAGTTTTAGCTTAATTAAGGATTGTATCTCATTTTGTACAGCAACTTCCTCAAAAATATTTTTTTAGCTTTTGATATTTGGTTGCTTTTGTTTGTTTGGAACCAAATATATTATGAAACTCATATTGCCCAAGGAAGTCTTCTGGTGCCTTTGTATGTGAACATAAACTTGACTGGGTACAAAGTACTTGATTAACACTTTCATTTTACCAAGACCTTTAGGCTTTCTCCACTATTTTCTGTATATAAACATTGATATGGAGAAGTCTGAAGCAATCCTGTTTTTGCTCTAATAAGTGACTTCATGTTTCTGAAGGTCTATAGGACTTTTTTCTTTATCCATAAAGTCTGATAATTTAGCAAAGATATCTCTTAGTATTTAAATTCTATAGCAAAATTCTCTAGAACACACTCATCTTATCCACATAAATTCAGATTTCTCTCTATGTTACTGAGATTTTTGTTTGTCACATATTTGGATATTTTGTTTTATTAAAATGTTCTTTTTTGGGGTTCACCAATGATGAGGATATGACATCTCCTATGCTGTGTTCTCATATTTAGTCTTCTACAAATGAATGTACCTCAGTTAATAAATTTTCTGATTATTTAGTATTTTTATCATATCCTCACAGGTTTTATAATATAAGGTTCATATTTAAAATTTTGTTATTCTAGTTTTAATGTCCTTTTTAATCCAAATATTTTCAGGAGAGTATTTTCTATTTGCTTATATGTTATTACGGAGAGTATTTTCTATTTGTTTATATGTTATTACTTTCAAGGAAAGATATTCTTTTCAGCTATTCTGTTTGCTTTTAATTTCTAATTATACGACATCATGGTTTAGAGGTATGGCTATTAAAGTTTAAAAATAGAGCTACCATATGGTTCAGCAGTCCCACTTCTGTGTATATTTATGAAAGTAATGAAATCACTATTTGCAGAGATATCTGCACTCACATGTTCATTGCAGCATTATTCACAATAGGCAAGACAGGGAAACTAACTCTCCATCAGTGGATGAATGGTTAAAGAAAATGTGATATATCTATATAGATATAATGGAATATTATTCAGCCAGAAAAATATTCATGTCATTTGTGACAACGTTTATGAACCTTGAGGGAATTTTGGTAAATGAAATAAGTAAGACAGAGAAAGAGAAATACAGTACACTCTTACTCATATGCACAATCTAAAAAAGTCAAACTTGTAGGCTCAGAGAGTAGACTGGTGGTTTCCAGAGCTCAGGGGTGGGGGAAATAGATGTTAGTCAAAGGGTGCAAACTTTTAGTTAGATGATAAATAAGCTCTGGGGATGTAATGTACAGCATGGTGACTATAGTTAACAGTACTGTACTGATACTGGAAAAAGTTGTTGAAATAGTAAATCTTAAATATTCTCACCAGACACAAAAAATGATAACTATGTGGAATGATGGATATGTTAACTCACCTTGTGGTAATCATTTCCCCATATATATATATATATACATATATATATATGTGTGTGTGTATATATATATATATATATATATATACATCAAAACATCATGTTATACACCGTAAACTTACACAACGTTATTTGTCAGTTCTGCTCAATGTTATGTGGCAGCCTGGATAGGAGGGGAGTCTGGAGGAGAATGGATGCATGTATATGTATGGCTCAGTCGCTTTGCTGTGCACCTGAAACTATCACAACATTGTTAATCAGCTATAGTCCAATATAAGATAGAAAGTTAAAGAAAAATCTCAATAAAGCTAGGTGAAAAAAAAATCTGGAAAAGAGGCCAGGAGTACACATTTTAAAAAAAAGAAAGAAAGAAAAGAAAGTGCCACATGTGCCACACACTTTTTGGTAATATTAATATGAACTTGCATTCTTATTTCCAACCTCATTGTTCCCTTAGTTTTGTATCTTGTAAATAGTCTGTTGATATATTTCTGTTTTAAAAACTCAAACTAATAACCTCCATTCATTAATAGGAAAAGATAACCCATTCATATTTTTTCAGGTTAGTAAGGTATTTGATATTTCTGTGATTTTTATGTTATTATTTTTGGTGTTGGCTTTTGAGGGTTTGTTCGTTTTACCTGCAGGTTATTTCTTTTTCTTCAATTCGTTTTATCTCTAGGAAATTAAATTACTCTTTTTTGTTTATTTTTATCCATTTGGTGGAGTCAAGACCCTTAACATGCTTTTTCTCTCCCTACTGGAAAAGAACAAAAACCAAAAAAACAAAACCCTGGTATATTCTTCATATAGATGTTGGGTTTTGTTGCTTTGATGAAAATATGCCAGGAAAGCAGAATTAATGCTTGTATTCAGTCTACCATCTTTATTAAATCTCTCAAATATTCTCTCCAATAACTTTGATCTCATCGTTCTTTTTTCATTAGTGTGTTTTCCTTCAGTATATCATTATACCTGTTCTACTTTTTGCTACTTTACTGTGGTTTAATTTCTCTAATAATTCTCACTGTAACACTCAATTCTTTTTATAAACCCTAAAAATTCTTACTTTATATTTTTGCTTACTCATCTTTTCTTTGACCATGTATGTTTATTCTTGTGTTATTCTTTCAATAGGTGCACGGTCCCATATCTTTTCCCTGAAGGTGTAGAATATTATGTGTGACATTTTCTCCTATTTCCTGGAATAGTTTTTCTTCTCATGTGGGTTTTTACTATGACTTCTGTTTATTTTTTATCTTTTTCCCCCCACTGTTTTCTGAGGAGGTGAGAACAAGAGTTGCAGTGTCTGTGCACTAGTTCCATATGGCATGCTCTCTGCTTATTAATCTTCTTAGTATGGAAATTATTGCATTTAAACCCAAAGTATTTAATCTGAAGAAAGCTGCACACTTCTTCCTGGGCAATCTCTCTCTTTCTCTTTCTCTTTCATTTTTAATCCACATGCTGACTTTTTGTACTTCCTTCTTTCTGTGTTCCTATTTCTTCCTTATGGAGAACTCTGGACAAGACTGGTAAAGTCTCTTCCAGCTTTAGGCTACATGTATCAGTTTGTGGCTATTTTTGAGAACGTATTATTATGTTTTAAGAATTATTTAATTCCATCTAAAAGATGAGATTGGGTAAAGGATTGTCCAATACCTAATTTACTAGAACACTTCTCCCCTCAATTATGCTAATAGTCCTCAAATCTTTTTTGCCAAAGATAATTTTGAATACAGTAAAAACTCTGCAGACAATACATAGGCTTTTTAAATACATCAATATAACGTGTGTATTTAAGTGTCTCCATTGTGTAGATTGCTGGAAAGAAAAAGAAATGGCCTCTTTAAATACAAACGGTATTTGCACTATTTGAATAGAATTTGTATACAGGTATAAAAAAATCATATGTTAATTTTTATACGTTTGAAAACAGAAGACTTGATTACTGTAATAATGAAATAATGTTTCAGCCCTACAGAAAAAACATTTTTCATGCTGTTTGGGGAGGAAGAGTGGTGGCTTGACTCAATCATCGTTGTGAGATTTTTGTTTTAGTTGGGACTGGATAAAGGAGGAAGATACGTTTTTTCCTTTAAATCTTGGTTTGAAATATGTATTACATAAATATAAGATATTCTGATAATGACATTGTTTGATTATGAGGATTTGATACAAAAGACACTTGTCTCTGACACTTTCATTTTTTCAGAATAAAATATTACTTGCTTATAAAAACCATTCAGGTGCCACCAACTTCTAGAAATTGCTTACTGTAAAGTGACTTCAGCTTCAGAGAATAGCTAACCTATGTAAAGCATGTTCTTTGAAGGTACAAGTCTAACACGTTGACACATATATCACACCCCCACACCTACCAATAGAAAAACAACAACAACAACAACCTCATTAAATTTAATGAGGCAAATGGTGCTACTTTTGATGGGACACTAATGAGAGAATCTTTTTTTCTTAACCAAATAGAGTCTTATTAATTTATGTCAGAAACAGAAGTGGAGACACAGTCATATTAGAAGTGTTAATTCCACAAGGGAATATCTCCAGTGGTCCTTTAACTGGGCTTAACCACTTATTTAATCAAACTTACTGAGCTTCATTTTAATGTTCCATGATTTAAGATCATTGCTGGATCACAGTATGTTTCTCAAAGACAAGAAATATATTTGTTCACCTGTATATCCCCTATTACAGAGAATGGTACTACAGACATTACAAAGGCACCCGTTCTTCTTTTCTAGATCAAGAAATTCACTTTATTTTACTTTTATGGTTTTCACATGTAGAAAATAAATGAAACTGAGATACGGATTTTTTCAAATCCAACCAAAAATCATCCTGAAACTACTATTGCCATGCATATTTTTAGAAAGTAGTGTATAAAGTCTGAAAATCCATAGAATTTTAATTTAAATGCATTATAGAAACTTGCCATTTAAATTAAAAGTCATGGTGAATTCTCTTAAAATGGAATATTCTTTGTAACATGAAAATTTTCTACTTTATTATTTGTTTTGGTAAGTCTGAAGACACATTTGCTATTTCATCAATTACAGAATGGACACATGCACATAGACAAAAATTCATCTTTGGGACTAATGTAAAAATGTATTCATTGATCAATAGCAGTCTACATGATTGTCTATTATAATATGTCCTCTTCTATGTCAGCATTTTCTAATGTTCTGAATAGGTTACTAGTATTCTATCCTGGAGAGGGAAAACATGTGAAATGTGTGATTGAAGATTCAAAGAAGATTCAGTCTTCTTTGTGCCTAGTTATGGTGTGTGTGTGTGTGTATATATATATATGCCAAACATTAGGGTGGGTACTGCTCTACAGCAGTTAACAAACAGAAGAATATTCCACTCTCGTGGAGTTAGCATTCTAGTTTGATGAGGCTAGAAATAGGCAAAACATTAAGATAAAACAAAATATATAGTATATTGATGTTGCTATGGCAACTAGAAAATTAAGGCAGAAAGAATAATTTAGAAATTTAAATAGCATGGCCAGAGAATGCCATAGTAAAGTGATTATGTGAGTCAAGTCTGAAGGAAGTAAGGGTTAATTAAGGTTAGGGTTAGGTTCTGTTGATGACTGATTTATATGATCATGATAACTTCAGTCACAGGGATAATGAAAATGAGAATATAGTAGGAAAGGCTATATTAATTGAAAACCTTTTAAAATGTATATTTTAAAGACCATGGCATAATTCATATTTTAAGAACCACAGCCTTTAATTCTGTATTTATTAAAATTAAAAGATAAGTATCTAGGACAATTATTAACTAGCTGTGTGAAGATGATAAATTAATCAATTTATTTTCTACCAAAAACAAACCAAAAAAACCACCAAGACTTCACATCACTGTATATGGACATTGTCTCCCTATTATAGTTATCACATTGATTACTTTATGTTTATCTCCTATTATCCTATGAATTTATTGAATATAAAGATACAGATTTATTGAATATATTGAACTTAATTCATCTTTTCTTTGCACAAAGGCAGAGCAATGCATGGCACTCACTCATTATAATTGTTGAATACATTGATTGATCAAACAAATATTTATTGAGATACTATTTTAAAAACTGGAGATACACTGGTGACTAAGAAGAAAAATTTTCTGGAATCATGGAGTTTACATGTTAGTAAAAAGTAGTCAATAATCGAGTAAGTAAAAATATATAGTATGCCAATTAAAATATATCATGAGAAAAATAAAGTGGGAAAAGGGGATAGAGGGTGATAGAGAGTAGTAATAGGGTGTACTGTTTTGGGAAGGGTGATTAAGGAAGACTTCTGTGAGGTAGTGATATCGTAGCAGAACCAGGAGTGAAGGGCAGCATCTGAATAAAGAGCATTCTGGGAAGAGGGAATGAAAAGTCCAAAGGCTCAGTAGCAACAGCTAGAAAGCTAATGCAGCTGAATCAGAGTAGGAGGTGAAATGTGGGAGGAGAGAGGGTCAACACGATAGATGATGCTCAGATCACATAAACCTAGGAGACTGTGACAGAGTTTCAGCTTCAGTCATTAGGGTATTTTAAGCAGAGAAGTGATATGATCCTATTAGCAGTTTTTTGTTAATTACTCTGTCAGCTGTGTAA